>NC_056688.1:38812196-39115227 GCF_018350215.1 Panthera leo | reverse complement strand
TCTCTCTGCCCCTCCCCTGTTCATGCTCTGTCTCTCTCTGTCTCAAAAATAAATAAATGTTAAAAAAAAAAAAAAAAAAAAGAAATAAGTGGATAGGGAACTATACCTACCAATTTTTCCAACACAGACCCGTAATTCACATAAAGCATATATTCTCGGTGGGGTCAACATCACACCCAAGGAATTAAAACTGGTCCCGGGAGATGGGGTGGGTGAAAAATACTGAGATACTACAATGGTTTTGACCCTTCCCAAACTCAATCCTACCCAGCAAAATTTCATTCTTTAGTATTTAATTTCTCTTGTTAGGGAGAAATTAAATTTAAGTTATTTTAATTAATTTAAGTCAAATTTAATTTTTATCCTTAGGTAACGAAAAAAGGCTGAGATCATGAAAAACAGTGTGAGAAACACGGAGGCAGAGTTTTTTCTCATTCTCCCGCTTAGTGCCACAGCTCCCACTCAGGCCATCACTCTCAGCTGTCCTTTTCCACCTCTTTGCTCCAGATGATTCCTATCTTCAAAATCTCAGGTAGATTTTACTCATTCTATAAAGCCTTTTCTTTTTTCATAGCCCACAATTCTTGCTCCGTTTTCTAAGGGCCTATAAGCACTCACACCTAGTCTGTATCATAAAATTTCACACACGATTATGTACTGACTCATCATCCTTTAATGGACTGAAATGTGTTCATCTCTCCTTTCCACTATAATTTATGCTGCCTAAAGGCAGTAACCATGCTAAAACATTTACTATGTCCCCCATCAGACCTAATTTAATGTTCACACAGAAAATTTCTGTTAAGAGAAGCTCTTGATTATTTTCTTAAGTAGAAATTTTCATTAACTGAGCTTAAGTTAAGCAGTGTTCACCTGAAACATGAACACAGAGAACATGGCAATAGTGAATCAAGTCAACCCTTACAGTAACAGCAAAAATGGCAAAAACCAAAAGGACAGGGAAAAGCACACAAGTAAGTGCTTCAAGGGCAGAAAAAGCCAACATGATCCTCTTTTCAGTGTTTATTTAGCACAGCACCCTGTGTAACTCAGTATATAAAAATGTGATAACAAAGAAGAGAAGCTGAAATCAACTATTAAGAAATATACAAAATTATTTTCTGTTAATTAGAGAGAATACAGAACTCCATCGGGAAAATCTTTGGGTAATACAGACAAAAGGAAACAGATTACAGGGTAAGTTCCGTTGAAAAACACTTGTAATGATGCTGCACCAACTCTGTGAACCAGCCTTCCATCTATTTTTCACTTCTCTATTTACTTGACCAGTTGGAAAATAAATCTGTTAAAACTTCTATGGCACAGGGGCGCCTGGGTGGCGCAGTCGGTTGGGCGTCCGACTTCAGCCAGGTCACGATCTCGCGGTCCGTGAGTTCGAGCCCCGCGTCAGGCTCTGGGCTGATGGCTCAGAGCCTGGAGCCTGTTTCCGATTCTGTGTCTCCCTCTCTCTCTGCCCCTCCCCCGTTCATGCTCTGTCTCTCTCTGTCCCAAAAATAAATAAATGTTGAAAAAAAAATTAAAAAAAAAAAAAACTTCTATGGCACAGAAAAATGTGTTAAGTAGAGCTCTGAATAATTTTAAGTTTCTTCAGATGTTTCTTTCTCCACAAAGTCACCGCACCTACCTCTGCTCTGTTTTTGAAGTGGTAGGAAACATGTCTTCTTCTTCATCTGTCTCATCCACAATCATCTAAGGGAAAAACAAAACAGGGAGTAGTTTTTATGGAAATGGAACACCTGAATAAGAATAAATCACTGAGGGGCGCCTGGGTGGCTCAGTCAGATGAGCGTCTGACTTCGGCTCAGGTCATGATCTCACAGTTCGTGTGTTCGAGCTCTGCATCAGGCTCTGTGCTGACAGCTCAGAGCCTGGAACCTGCTTCGGATTCTATGTCTTCCTCTCTCTCTGCCCCTCCCTGGCTTGGGCTTTGTCTCTCTCTCTTTAAAAAAATACATGTTTAGGGGCGCCTGGGTGGCTCAGTCGGTTGAGCATCCGACTTCAGCTCAGGTCACGATCTCGCGGTCCGTGAGTTCGAGCCCCGCGTCAGACTCTGGGCTGATGGCTCAGAGCCTGGAGCCTGCTTCCGATTCTGTGTCTCCCTCTCTCTCTGCCCCTCCCCCGTTCATGCTCTGTCTCTCTCTGTCCCAAAAATAAATAAACGTTAAAAGAAAAAAAAAAAAAATACATGTTTAAAAAAAAAAAGAGTAATTGAATCTCAAGAAAAATCTTTTTTTTTTTAAATTTCATTTTTTATTTTTCTAAATTTACATCCAAATTAGTTAGTATATAGTGCAACAATGATTTCAGGAGTAGATTCCTTAATGCCCCTTACCCATTTAGGCCATCCCCCCTCCCACAACCCCTCCAGCAACCCTCAGTTTGTTCTCCATATTTAGGAGTCTCTTCTGTTTTGTCCCCCTCCCTGTTATTTTATACTCTTTTTTGTTTCCCTTCTCTTATAGTCATCTGTTTTGTCTCTTAAAGTCCTCATATGAATGAAGTCATATGATTTTTATCTTTCTCTGACTAATTTCACTTAGCATAATACCCTCTAGTTCCATCCACGTAGTTGTAAATGGCAAGATTTCATTCTTTTTGATTGCCAAATAATACTCCATTGTATGTATGTATGTATGTATGTGTGTGTGTGTGTATATATATATATATATGGTGTGTGTATATATATATGTATATATATATATACATATATATATATACACACACACACACATACACACCACATCTCCTTTATCCATTTATCCATCGATGGACATCTGGGCTCTTTCCATACTTTGGCTACTGTTGATGGTGCTGCTATAAACATGGGGGTGCATGTGTCCCTTCCAAACAGCACACCTGTATCCCTTGGATAAATGCCTAGTAGTGCAATTGCTGGGTCATAGGGTAGTTCTATTTTTAGTTTTTTGAGGAACTTCCATACTGTTTTCCAGAGTGGGTGCACCAGCTTGCCTTCCCACCAACAATGCAAAAGGGATCCTCTTTTTCTGCATCCTCGCCAACATCTGTTGTTGCCTGAGTTGTCAATGTTAGCCATTCTGACAGGTGTAAGGTGGTCAAAAATAAATGTTTAAAAAAAAATTAAAAAAAAAAAAAAAAGAATAATTGAATCACAAGAAAAATCTTTTTTAAATATACCAAAAAAGTCACAAAAAAAAGGGGGCAGAAACCCCATGAAGAGCAATTGTTAAAACTGAAGCTTAGCCTGACCTCCCTCCAATGTCTTCAATCATAAATGGTATTCTTTCTATATAATGTGTTTGAGCTCGCCTTTCTCCTGGACACCACGGCAGCCAGGGCACCTAAGGTGAATGACTCACATAGGGTCACGTGCAGACAGTGCCTGTGATTTTCTTGGGTTCTAGTGAAGAGACCATTTCCAGTTTAAAATTTGGTATAAGACCATGTGGAAAGTACTGTATATCTAGCTTTCTATGACACTCATCCCTGTTAAACACCATTTGGTAGTTTTAGGCCCCAGTAAAGATATTTGTGATTCTTGATACTAACATCCAAAATACTACTTCTTCCTCTACATTTAGTGTTACCTTGACATTTAATACACTTAGTTGCTATGTCTAACTAATGAAGCCGAGGACAAAACAGTGAAAAGACAGCACCTGAGATCTCCCCCTCCAGGCTGACACTGAACTATTAATAAAAAATCATTAAATGCAGTTGTCTAAGAAGCTATGAATCCAGCCAATATTTCTGCATTGTCATAAAACTATCAGAAGATTGTCTTCTGTGCCTTGAAGGAATCAAATGTATTCAATACTCCTCTAATCTACCAATGTGTAACCACAGTTAAAAAATGAAAAAAAAGTTAGTTTAGCACCACCTGTTCCTTTTGAACTCATGTTCCTGCCTTATATTAGAAAACTCTAGGAAAGAAGCTACCGTGTGGATGTGATTATAATTTTTTTAGATATGATGATCTTGAAGTGACAGCAGACAACAGTTGAATGTAAATAATAAAATGGAGCTCAGGACAAAAGCTAGCACTGGTACACTCACGTAGCAGTGACAACAGGAAGAAGGGGGGGAAAGATGAAGAGAGACAAAAGAACAAAATGAAAATCAGGACAGAAGTTTCCTGGAGAAGTGGGGTGATCAATTGTGTCACATACTCAAAAGATTAAAAGAAATTTGAGAAAATGCTGCTGGGGCAGGTATTATACAGACCATGGATTCTCATCTGGAGGGGATTTTTAACCCCCACTCCTATTCTGGAAACTTATGTCTGGAGACATTTTTGATTGACACAATTAGGGGGGCTTGCTACTGGCATCTAGAGGGTATAGGCCAAGATGTTGCTAAAAACCCTACAATGCACAGAACAGTCCCTCACAGTAAAACTCACCTGGTCCAAAACTTATCTGGTCAGTAGTGCTGCTACTGAGAAACCCTGACACAGAAGGAAGAACACTGGCTTAGGAGTGAGTGGGTTTTGAAAGTAAGGAAATAGGGGAGTCAAGCCCATACAAATTCTTGGAATCCAAAGGAGGTGCAGAGGGCCTATTTTTAAATCTGAACACAGAGGTCCTCAGATTCTGACCGCCTGGTTTGTCTTGAGTCTAGCTCCAAGCCATCAAGGCACAAGCCATAGTATTATGAGAGTATAAATAACAAAAGATAGCCAGATTTACTAAGACCTCTATATGCACTGAACTCCTATGTGCGATATTAATATTCCACGCACGGACCTTTCTGGCTCCACACTGTTATCCTTAAAAATATTCCTGGATACATACATTTATGGCTTTCTAATCACGAGATCCATTATTAAAAAAAAAAAAAAATCCCAGAAGCCCTGACTTGATAATTCATAAAGTTCTCTCCAGCTTTAACACTCCACACTTATCCTTCTCTTGTTTACTTTGTTGATCAAAGAATTGACAATTCAGAATGCAGGATCATAAATTATTAAAAACCAATTATAAAAACTTTTTTCTTACCTCTGTATAATTCTTAGTAGCAACATTTCGGGAAGGCTGCGGTCTTGTAGATTTAAAGGCTATGATACAAAAGAAGAAACATCCATTATGTTACTCTTAAAATAACTTAGGAAAATTTGTCACATCTTTAGCTGAAGATTTTGTAAGCTCTATCTACAAATATCCATGATGACCAATTATAAAACCATTTCCTATTGTGTAAAATCTAAAGGGACATCAAATTATATGTTCAAATAAATCAATGCCTAGCTGCCAGTATCACGATTTCCTGGCTTATTGAAATATAGTAACAAGCAGTGTGCATAAACATACCTACACTAAAAACATTTTATAGAAAAATACATGAAAGCTAAAATCTGATCACCTAATGGATTTAACTCCAGGTACACTGAAGGTGACCCTTCTAATGCCTTCCTTCTCTTATAATTGGCAATACCTTTCCCTGGGGCTATATTAGGAGCCATGTGGTTCCAGTAAGGTCTTTCTTATTCTCCTCTACTTTGTTAGCCATATTCTGTACCTAAGGAACAGTCTAGAGGAAAATTCTAGAAAACAGTGTATCTTCTATGCTATTATAAAACTTCCCTTTAAATCCTTACATTTTAGCTTTATAAACTTAGTTAGAATCATGAAGTTTAGCTAACCCTTCATTTTTCCAAAGACCAAAACCATGATTTTCAGATTTTATAATAAGAAATACAGGGGCACCTGGGTGGCTCAGTTGGTTAAGCGTCTGACTTCGGCTCAGGTCATGATCTCACAGTTTGTGAGTTCGAGCCCCGCGTCGGGCTCTGTGCTAACAGCTCAGAGCCTGGAGCCTGCTTAGGATTCTGTGTCCAAGAAATATATTTTGGTCTTTGTCCCCATTTGTGGCAGAGCTCCTAAAACCCTAGGAATTTCCTAAGTAATGAGCGCCATAAAATTGTCTTTTGCTATGTTAATGAAGTGACATTAGGACCACACCGACAGCTGAGGGCTGCTTACCTAGGGAACCAACTGGAAATCAAAGGTTGGAACTCAATCCCACCCCATGATTTCCAAGAAAGGAGCCTGGAGCCAGAGGTGCAACCAATCACCAATGGTCCATGATTTAATCAATCAGTGGTAAGGAGGCTGCTTTAAAAACCCAAAGGAGGGATCTGGTGAGCTTAAAGGTAGTGAATCAGAAAGCTTCCACATGCCAGGGTGCCAGCCCCCGAACTCCCTGAGGATACAAGGACCTTCCCTTTCATATCTCTTTATCTGGCTGCTGATCTGTATCCTTTAATATCCTTTGTAATAAACCAGTAATTTAGTGAATAAATTAGTTTCCTGAGTTCTGTGAACCACCCTGGCAAATTAACTAAACCCAAAGAGGGAATTATGGGAAAGACTGATTGAGAGCCAGTCAGAAGCACAAGTTTAACCACGCAGACCTATGATTGGCATGTGAAATGGAAGCAGCCGTGTGGGACTCAGCCCTTAACCCATGGAATGCGATGCTACCTCTGGGTAGGCAGTGGCAGAATGGAATTGAATTGTAGGAAACCCAGCTGATGTCCAAGAATTGCTTGGTGGTGTGGGGAACTAACCCCTCTCCTCCAAAAAGCCCAGAATTGGGTGCGTAATATTTAAAACCCAGAAGAAACTTCAAAATGCCAATTAGAGGTTTATTTTCTCCCAAGCGTTACCAGTTTCCTAATACAAAATAATGTTTCCCCCCAAGACAACCCCCAAACTAAACAACAAGGGAAGAGGAGGAAAAAAAATATACGAGGCCTTGAAAAGTCAAACACTCAAAGAATCCCACAAAGCTAAAAATTACCGTCGTCTGAAAACTCAGGAATCTTTCTACCTAGCCTAAATTTATGACCTGCTCATTTTTCCTATTCCAAGCTCTATTCCCAGTCTTGTGATGTCTATTTGAGAACAGAGATCAAGAGCAAAAGCAAAGTTCTTATCTACTCTACTCTCAATTACTGGAGTCTCACATTCTAACTCTATTCAAAAGACCTTTAAATAAGGGCAAGTGAATAAAAAAAGCCAGCCGTCATGACTCTTAAAGCATATTTCTGCTCAATAATTATTCACTAATTGACTCCTCAAACTCTCAGATCCTTGAAAACAGGAGCCCTATCTTTTTATCCCCAACAAGTATCAGTGAGGTAAATTAAATCATCAGAAAAATGTGCACTGAGTTCTGTTAGGAAGCAATACAGTATGGTGGTTGTAGAGTTAAACTCATTTGACTTACTAGCTGGGTAACTATAGCCAAGGCCCCCTGGCTTCCTTAAGTCTCAGTTTCCCCACCTATACAATAATGTTAATAATTAATTCGTGCAGAAAACGGTTGAGAAGATAAAGAGAGGCAGTTCATGTAAATCGTTTGGGCAAGTGCCTAGATGTAGCAGGCATTCAAATAATGTGGCTAGCAGCAGTGGTAGTAGATGGAGTAGTGGTAGCCAGGATGGTAAATTAAATCCAAACACAGAGTCTTTAGAGGTACCACTCACTCAGTCCCCATCCTCTACAGAAAAACTTCAATGGAAAACTCTGGGCTGTCAACTCTTACTTGTAACTGCTGCTGGCTGTAAGTGTAATATCTACCTTTCCCGATACAATTCTGGTACAATAATAAATCTCTACACTCCATGGGGCTTGTTATAATAGAATTTTACCTTTATGTATCTCTTCACACCTCCATTTACAGTAGGGAACTGGAAGCTATAGTTTTAAAGATGCTTTTATCCTGAAGTTATAGTAGATACAGTTAGTACCCCATGGTTATTTTGTCAGAGACTTACCACCAAATCTAACCTAATGAAAATGTTTTACACATGTATGTTAACAAGTCCATTTCACTTTTCAAAAAAAGTCCCAATGTTGGAGACAGTTCAATTGTAAATCCATTAGACCAAATGGATTTACATAAAAGACAAATTTAGACTAACATTTATAAAACATCCATTTTCTTAAGTTTATTGTAAACATTGCCACTAATACTAATAGCAGCAATCATTCCCTTGGATTCTTACTAAATCCTGTGCGAAGTAATGTACATGTGTTAAGTTTTTTTGATACTTCGAACTTCTCTGTGGAGTCAATTTTATACTGTCAATTTTATAGCTAAGGGATCCGAAGCTTATAGAATAGAAACAGTCTACTCTTACTGGGGGCTTAATATGTATATATACTACACCAAATATTCCACATGTATTTTCTCATTAATCTGCAAAATAACCCAATGAGATCAATGCAATCATCACCCCATCTTACAGATGAGGACACTGAAGATGGAAAGCCTAATTAATGTGCTGAAAGACACATAACTAGTAAATCAAGGAGTCAGAATTCAAACCAATAGTTCTGACTTTAGAACCAGGCTTTTAACCTTTATGCTATACAATCTCTAAGGGGTTTTTATTCAGTCGTTCTCCAGTATTTAATGGGCATCTGCTCTATGCCAGGCACTATGGATACGGTGATGAAAAAGAATGACTCAGTCCCTGTTCTGCCGGTGCTTGCGGGGCAAGGGCATGGAGGCAGCCAGTGAAGAGCTGGCCGACCATACCATGTCAGACTCCAAACCCCAGGTTCTTAACCTCACCATCTGCTGCAAAAGACACCACATTTAGATTTTCTCCTAAACATAAGTCAGGAAATCTTAAGTTTCACATTAATTTGTCTTTTATCTATAGCTGCTTTTTACAAATGACTATTATTACTTTAAAAAAAAAAGAACATCGGTGAACATTTTAAGGCACTATTACTGGTCTCTTGTCTTTTCTATGCAAACAGAAGCTTTACTCCACATTATCAATGGGTAACAGCAGGACTCAGGAAAGAAGGTCTTTGGAAGGCCTCACAAGTGCAGTAGTTCTGAAAGGAGCTGATGGCAGAATGTGAAAAAATGCTCACAAAAAACCTTATGAGATAGAAAGTTTTAGATGCAAAGGAGGCAGTCACATGTAAGTTTTAAAGAAAGAAAACACGGATAAAACCTCTGCTACTTGTTTATTGGGGGCTAGGTTGTTGAGACAAACACTGCTGCTCAAAGCAACCCAAAATGCTCCATCAAACATTAAAAAAAAAAAAAAATTCTGAATGGTATTTAATTGCTGATCACATAAAGAAGTAACAGGCAAAAATGGAAAAAAAGCTCGAACTCAGAGAATCAAGCAGAATCCTTTTTCCTGGGGACCTGTTGATCTGGACAAATGTTCACACTGGTCTTGACAGCTCTGTATAGAGAAAGGAAGAGCTATCTACAATAGGTCAAGGCCTGCTCAAGACAAGGTGGGGGTGGCTAATGCATTTCCTCCCTACCTTAAGCTGGGACCCCAACAGTTAAGAGGGAAGCAGATGTAAACAGGATTTTGCAAGTACATATCAGCAGGCTGAACCTCAAGTCATAAATTTAAACATAGTTTAATGTGGTCTAAGACTTGTGGTGCCCCCAGAGGCCTGGAGAAACAAATAGGAATCATGTCTGTAGGACCTTCCCTTCATCCCTGACCTCAAATTATTCCTGCTGAGATTTTTTTAGGGACAACAGATAACAAAACATGCAAGGAAACATGTCACCATACATGAGAAACAACAGACACAGGAATCAGAAACAGACAATAAAAAGAGGCCAAAGACATTCAGACACTAGGTTCTTAGACACAGAATACAAAACAAGTATCCTTACTATGTACACACACAAAATTACAGACAGGCTTAAAAATACCTGCAAAGAATTTTTAAAATCACACAGCATATTTCAAAAGAACTATGTGAATTTCTACCTCCACAAAAAAACCCAAAAAACAAAAAACAAAACAACAATGAAAATTAAACATTTAAAGAACACTTTTTAGAATAGGTGGGTGTGGGGAGCCTGCCTGACTCTGTGGGCAGAACACGTGTCTCTTACCTTGGGGCTGTAAGTTCGAACCCCACAGTGGGTTAAGAGTTTACTTAAAAAAAAAAAAGATGGGTCAATCGGAAGATCATACAGCACAGGAAGATAAAACAATGGAAGATACAAGAGAGATTAATAGTGACTTGGGGACAGAGTGATTCTTGTATTGATGTTAAGTGAAGACCCAGAAGGGAGGAGAAAAAGAAGAGCACCGGGGTAGCATTTGAAGGGAGAGGACTCATAGGAGTGATGAAAGACACCAATTCAGTTTCATAGAGCCCAATAAATGCTAAGCAGGATAAAAGAGAATCCCCTATCTAGATTCAATGTAGAGAAACTGCAGAACACTAAATACAGCTGGCTGGAGGAAAAACAGACTACCTGGGGGGGAAAAAAAAAGCAAGCTAACAAGCTAACATTTCCTAACAACAAAAGACTCATTTTTAAGTGATTAATTCTGCCCATTGGTGCCAAGGAAAGCTTCACGTAAAACAATTAAGCCAGGACAAAAAAAAGGCAGTTTGGGCTGAGGGACAGGTGGGTAATTTATAACATCTATGCCTCTGTGTCACATGCTAACCAATTTGTGGTGGCTTAACACGAAAGTGTACAGATTTTACTCACTTTGTTTTCCTATCTCTCTCTGCTTTTGTTTTTATAGTGAACATTTTGTAAAGGCCTACTATGTGCCAGACTCTTTGCTTCTCATCTTCAGAATAACCCCACTATGTAGAGACTACTACGTAAACAAACATAGAAGTGTGACTGACTTGTTGAATTCAGCCTACATCCTTTCTATGCTGCTCATTTTGATTTTTCTCCTTCTCGGCTTTATCTCAGTCCTGCCAAGAATGCAAGAGCACCTTTTTGGATGCCATTTCCTAAATGGCATCAAAGACAGCATGCTTTTGGAGTAAAGGCAAAGATCTCAGCTAGCTCTACTCAAGTACTGAATAATCACTGAGGAAAAATATAGCAACCGAACTTTCGATAAGAAGGTTAAGAGTCATTTACTTGATCTAATGTTTGTATCCTTCCTCCAATGTCAGTTGCCATCCAATAATGTGGAAAACTTCCTCTGACAGTGTAATAATTCACTTCCTTCTGGGGCAGTTGACTCTATCTTCACATTAATTAGATAGGTTACTCTGTATAATGCAAAGACTGTTCTATTGAGAACTAGTAGGTAGGTATCTAATCTTACCTTGTTCTGGAAACCAGTGGTACAACTGACTTTTGAACAACTCAGGGGTTAGGGGCACTGACTCCTGCACAATCCAAAATCCCCACGTAACTTCTGACTCCCCCAAAACTTAACTACTAATGGCCTACTATTTATTGGAAGGCTTACTGACAACATAAACAGTTGATTAACACTTATTTTTCACATTGTATTATATACTGTATTCTTACAACAAAGTAAACTAGAGAAAAGATAATGTTATTAAGAATATCACGTGGAAGGGAAAATACATTTATAGTACTGAATTTATCGAAGAAAAAAAAAACCACACACACACATATAAGTGGACCTACACAGCTTAAACTGGTGTGGTTCAAAGGTCAAGTAGTGACTAACTGCTGGTTCTGGAGTCTAGAGTCTAGGGAATGTGGGATTAATCCAAGTTCTAAAATTTCCCAGTTGTGAGACTGTGGGTAAGTTGCCTATCTTTTCAAAGCCTCAGTTCCCTTTTCTATAAAAGAGAGATAATGTCAGTATCTAACCAGAGAGCTGTTGAGAAGCATGCAGTAACTCTCTCATAAATATCAGCTATTTTGAGAATTATTGTTAGTGGTTTTATCAACCTAGTACAAATTGCTTAGCTGAGCTCCCCCACCTGTAAGATGAGGGAGTAGGTGAAGTATTCTTAAGTCTTCTGGGTCCATTTTATCAGATAATAAACTTAAATCTGTAAGCTTCTAGCCTTTCCAATCTATCCTTATTGGAGCTCATGGATGAACTTCATGGAAGTCCCAGAATCCTTTGAAAATGAGTGCACCTGCACTTGAGCACCTACTTAAGGAGAAGAGACACAGCTCTCATCAGATTCTTAAGAATCCATAACTCAAAAATATTTAACACCACTGCCTTTGGGACTATACAAATCAAACGTATTCTATCTTTCACAGGACAGAGTTGAATTTATATAAAGACCTAAATTCTTCCCAGGTTAGATATCTCAAGTTCCTTCTACCATTTCTCCTATTACATGGTTTTTCTTCTGAATGATCATATGTAGTTGATATCCCTCTTGAAACACGGTTCCAAAAGTAAGTACAGAGGGAGAACATCCTTGCTGCAAAGAGGCACTACTCCTATTAATATTGTTAAAATACCGTTAAACATGGACAGTTAGGAGGACCTGCACATATTTACTGACCTTAGTTTTTTTTACTTAAGTATGTGGTTAAACTCACATACCTCTCACAACTCTTTATACAGCCGTCCTTTTGAACATATATGCAGTTTACATTTACATTTGATAAATTTCATCGTGTAAGATTTAGCCCAACTCTCCCATCTGTCTAAAATTAATCCTAGCTATGAATGAGACAATAATTAACCTCAATAATAGATAACGTAAATAAAATGCATATGGCTACATATGCATTTTATGAATGCTAGGTAAACAAAAATATATAACCACATGTTTTAACAATGTTACTTTTAGGAGCCCCTGGGTGACTCAGTCTGTTGATTTTGGCTCAGGTCATGATCTCACGGTTCATGGGTTTGAGCCCCATGTCAGGCTCTGAGCTGCCAGCATGCGGTCTGCTAGGGATTCTCTCTCTCCTTCTCTCTGCCCCTCTCCTACTTGTGGGTTCTCTCTCTCTCTCTCTCTCTAAATAAATAAACATTAAGAAAAAACCCCAAACAATGTTACTTTTTTAAACAAACAACTTAGAGTGATCTCAAAATTTAAAAACAGCTTATTATATTTTTATACTATTATTAAAAATAGGTCCCCTTAGGTTGAGGTCAAATTTTAGACTATAACACATACACAAAATTAGCTTAAAGAATCCTAACCATAATTTCTCTTAAATACAGATTACATGACTTCCCTGTGCTAACAGTAGAGTCAGACCAAAGCAGCATAAGAAAGTAAACAATATATTAAGCAGCAGCTCTTTCTCTTTTGATCATTGCTGATACACTGACCAACTGACTCACTTTTCTAGGTCTTCATGATCCCTCTATAAACAGGAAATAAATTTGTCAAAAGTAAGGGATTATAAAAAATAATTTTTAAGGCTCACCCTTTTCAACAGCTCTGATGAATGGCAAAGACCTTTAAAAGAATAATTTATCCTGTAATCCTAACAATCCTTTTGACTCCCCCCAATGATGGCAACACAGACCGATGAGGTTTACTAATGGCAGATTCCTAGGTCTTCCTATGTTGACATTTATAAATAACTGCTAGATGATCATCTGAAGTCCACACTCACCATCTATAATAGACATATTTCTAGATGTTGACACAGCAGCCTTTGAACTTCTGCTTCGAGTAGAAGTATCCAGACTACTGCCTCCTGTTAGAATAGTGAGCAGTCAGTATACAGTACCGTCAATAGCCACGTTTTTTAAAAAACAATGCCAAAATGAAATGTAAATAGTTATGTCAAAACATAGTTTATGCATAAAAAGTCAAAGACATATATAGCAAGAAACACCTAGGCTAATCAATTTTCAAAGACTATATACTTCTATCACATTTGGTTTATACTGTTCCAATCAAAATTTAAGGAAATACTTTGTAAATTTAAGGATAATGAAAATAAATTATCATTAGAGGATGAGGATTTCTCTCCCTGGAAATTTTTAACTAAAATATTTTACCAGATTAAAATTCCTACAGATAAATATTTAATGAAAACAATTCAAAAATATTCCTAGAAATGATTTATATAATGCACCAGAAAGCCAGTGGATGGCCAATTTTCCATTATTTGAATTATTTAAGGGAAACAGTGACACATTACTACACTGATGGCAATTAATGTCAATGACTGCTTTAAGAGATCAAGTTGTTTTGGGCGCCTGGGTGGCTTAGTTGTTTAAGCGTCTGACTTTGGCTCAGGTCATGATCTCACAGTTTGTGAGTTCAAGCGCCACATCGGGCTCTGTGCTGACAGCCTGGAACCTGCTCCAGATTCTGTGTCTCCTCTCTCTTCCCGTCCCCAGCTCACGCTCTGTCTCTCTGTCTCTCTCTCTCAAAAATAAACATTAAAAAAAAATTTTTTTTAATTAAAAAAAAAAATCAAATTGTTTTAGGGTAGTTTTCTTTCTGCACACACTTTATGAAGCTACTTTATAAAAATGCAGGCATTTGTATCTTACAATAGTAACAGAAATAATAATCTTTATGACCTGGAGTTTGTTTCTGCTGCCAATGGTCATTAGGTAGCCATTTTCCTTAGCAGCTCGTATTTGCCCATTACCTGATACATGTGAGAGTAAATAGGATATTAAATGTATCCAAAAGGTACTGTGTGAGAAACATAGTGAAGTTCTTAAAAAAAAAAGTGAAGAGAAATTAAAACCTATGTGCACATGGCCATTAATATTTATGTAAAACACACATATCAGAACTACATAAAAGATGGACTTTATGTATTACAAAAGCAAAGTTTTAAAGGACTGCATCACTTAAATTCTGATGATAGGAATACAATCTTGTGTTTCCCATTTAATTGCCAAGTCTGAATATGTGTGAAAGACAGTACTCAGGGCTAACCTCTTCCTCTCTGAGACCCTCCTCTCGAGGCTGAACTCTGCCCTCTTCCCCGTCGGCCTCTTCCTCGGCCTCTTCCTTTGTTGGCTGCTGCTGTGATGTCATCATCAGAGTCATCAGCCATCTGTTCTGCCAGATCTATACTCATAAGGTCCTCAGCACTAAAGGCGGAAGCAGAGTCCTCGGACTGAGATCTGAGGGCTCTGGCCCTAGTCATAGCCTGAGAGGGAGAGAAGGGAAAGTACACATTAACAGACAATGCAGCATCCTAAGTCATTAGTCTGGTCACTGAGATAACATTTAATATTGTCAAACTGCCCACACCATTCTGTTTCACTAATCATGCTATAAAAATGTCAATCAGGAGAAGAATAAAAAGCTTAAGACCAAGAAGATGCAAATTTTAACTTGGGAAGAAACTGTCTAAAAAGACAAGTGTGAGGTTTAGTGAAATATTTTAACTCTGAAATGAACAGATTTTCTGATTAAAAATAGGGTAAAATAAAAGCAATGCTGTCCTGAGCTCTTCCCTTAAACCAATCAAAAGGTAACAAGGAGAACAGAAACAAGACACAATACACTTTCAATGAAATAAGAAATAGCTCCAACTTCAAAACACAAACTCTCTGAAGAGTTACCAGATATAACAAAGATCTGACCTGTTTGAGGAACAAGGGTGAGAAGAGTGTCAGGGAACATAGAGCTCTCTAAAATGGATCTATAGGTCTCAAGGGACCATGACTATAGTCTCTCTTGCTTGGAATAGAAAATCCTCAGTCTAAGAACAGGTGGCTAGAACATTTCTAAGTGCTCTATGATACCATAAAGTAAGCGGAGAGGGGTCTAAATGAGGAGATGAGAACAAAGCAGGCAGGGCAGAAGTAGGAGTAAAGTGGGCTGTGGGAGATCATCCACCTTCAGGATGATGGTGGACGACCTTAGCTTAAGGGAGATAACAGCTAATTCACTACACGAAAGGACTTGACACTGAATTACTATGTAAAAAACAAAACAAAACAAAACAAAACAAAAAAACCTTCAGGGAACACAACAAAAAATATAAAGAAAAAATAACAGAAAAAGATTTCAACTCATTTTTCTTGTCATAGATGAAGTATGGCGAATCCTCATTATTCCCGGATTCTATATTTGCAACCCCCAGAACGATCCTCCTGACACTTCTGCAGTCATCTGTGGACCTGCGCAGAGTGGCAAAAATGCTGAGTCTCCTGACGCACATGTTCCCCGATGAAGATGAACAACGGGACACCCTGCCTGCTTGTTTCTGCTCGCACACTTTAAACAGGTGTCCTTTTGGTGGCATATTTAGTGCCACGTTTTTCCACACTTTTGTGCTTTTGGTTGGTGATTCGTTGTACTGCTCAAGTGCTGTCTAGTGCTCCCAAGTGCAAGCAGGCTGCGGCGTGCCTTACAGATGACATACATGTCGTTAGATAAGCTGCATTCAGGTATGAATTACGGGGCCGCTGGTTCTAAGTTCAATGTTAGCGAATTACAATATATATATTAATTAAGATGTCTTTAAACAGAAACACAGATAAAAAGGTTATGTACTGATCAGCTGACAAAAATGGAACCAGTAGTTGGCAGGAACCTAATCCTGTATTTTCTCCTAGCAGCAATATGGTTCAGTATTTGCTAATTTAGTATTTGTGGTGACATAGAACATAGAACTTGTACTTTTTTTTAAAGTAGACTTAAAAGGAAAAAGGAGATCTAAATTACATAATTAATAAGACAGGTCTAATTGATACATGTTGAACTCTATACTCTGAAAATAAGTAATATACTTCTTCGCAAGACCTCCTGAAATGTTTAGCTAATATATCATAGGGTGTTAAGAAAAATATCAGTTAAGTTCTAAATAATTAACAGTATTATTATATTGCCTAATCACCATGAATACAATTAGGAGTTACTTACAATAAAGCAAAAACACTTGCCTCAAAACCTCAAAACTAAAATTGTAGAAATCTAGAAAATAATAAAAATACTATGTACAAAACATATGAAACAAATAAAGCCGTGTTTGCAAAGAAAGCCTACAACCTATTAAAAAAGAATAAATGCAAATAAGGAGATCTGGCATCCAAAAAGTTTAGACAAATAAAACCCATCCACAGGAAACTATTAGAAATCAATAATGAGGGGTGGCCTGGGTGACTCAGTTGGTTGAGTGCCCCATTTCAGCTCAGGTCATGATCTCAGGGCTAGTGAGTTCAAGCCCCATGTCAGGCTCTGTCCTGACAGCTCAGAGCCTGCTTTGGATTCTGTGTCTCCCTCTCTCTCTACCCTACCCCTCCACTTGTGCTCTGTCTCTTTCTGTCCCTCTCTCTCAAAATAAATGATCGTTAAAAAAATTTGCGGGGGGAGGCGCCTGGGTAGCTCAGCCAATTGGGTGTCCGTCTGACTTCGGCTCAGGTCAGGTTCGCACAGTTTGCGGTTTGAGCCCTGCCTCGGGGCTCTGTGCTGACAGCTCAGAGCCTGGAGCCTGCTTCTTATTCTGTGTCTCCGTCTCTCTGGCCCTCCCCCGCTCAAGCTCTGTCTCAATCTCTCAAAAATAAATAAACGTTAAAAAATTAAAAAAAAATTTTTTTTAATTTGTTTGTATAAAAAAAAACAATGATGGTACAATCATAAACAAACACATTTTAAGCAAAAATCATTCAAATTAGCAAATTTAAAAACTGGTCCTCTGGGGCAAAACCATATTGATAAAAATCACTAACTTAACAAGAAGGAAGACAAATATACACCATTAGAAATGAAAGTGGAGGGAAAAAAGATCGACAGAAAATTCAAGAATCCTGACAAATACTCTTCAATCCTAAGTAACTGGAAAAATAAATGACCTAAATGGATCCAAGAACAGGTACACAGTCTCAACAGACTAATATCAAAGAAAAATCTGAGAAAACTATTAAAGGAGCAACACCTCTGAAAAGGACCACAGCCAGAAAGTTTCACAGGTAAAGTCTATCAAATCTTCAAAGAACAGACCGTTCCACTGCTATTCCCATAGTACAGAGCATAAAGAAAGCTTCCAATTTATTTTTGTAAAGCAGCATAACATTGGTACTGAAAAAGTGACAAAGGACTGCATGCACAAAAGAAAATTACAGGATCTGACTTATGAATATTAAAGTGAACAAAGAGAATCCAGGAACATACGGAAAAACCATATCAGGTATACCCATTATCAGGGGGCTCACAAAGTGATAACAAGGATGGGGCAATAATAGGATATGTTTTAATATAATTTATCAAATCAATAAATAGAACAAAGGAGGAAAAGTCCCACATGTTTATCTATACATGGGTCAAAAAAGCACTTAATTCATCACCCATTCTGGATTTGAACAAACCCCAAAACCCTTCTTTTGCATGACAAATACCCTAAATATGCTATCCCCTCACCACACAAAGAGTGTGTGCACACTTTCATGTGAGAGAGACCAACGCCCTTGGCACAAAAACAAAACAAAAATTTTGGGGCCAAGAACATGACCAGGTGTCTCATATAAATAATTTATAAACCCAAAACCACTCAGAGTCACTGGTAACAAAAGCAGTACGGATTAAAAACAACAGCAAGAGACAATTTCTCACCCTTCAGATTTGTAAAGATCAAAAGGGTAGTGGGGCACCTGGGTGCTCAGTAAGTTAAATGACGGACTTTGGCTCAGGTCATGATCTCATGGTTCATGAGTTCGAGCCCCCGTGTGGGGCCCTGTGCTGACAGCTCAGAGCCTGGAACCTGCTTCAGATTCTGTGTCTCCCTCTCTCTCTGACCCTCCCCTGCTCACACACTCTCTCTCTCTCAAAAATATTTTTAAAAAAATTAAAAAAAACAAAAACCAAAAGATGAAGTAATACATCATGATGACAAAGATGTGGGGAAATAAACACTCCCAAATACTGGTCATGTAAACTGGGGTGACATCTCTGTAGTGATGGAAAGGTATCCAGCAAAAATCTAAAATGCATATGCCCTTTTATGATTATTCCTTGGAACAAATTACCCACCATCCATTTCCAAATTTTGTACTTTGCCTTTGTCTAAATACTAGACCTTCATTTTATCATCTCAAACATTACATTAAAATAGTTTAACTCTACTTTTCTGTGCAACAGACTTTGGAGTTTACGAATATATTTGAAGTACATTACTTCTAAGAATTAGTTGGGGAATTCTAATTTACCTCATGAGTGTAGGCCCAGAACCATTGTTAAGTGCAGATCCACTGGTAGGACAATGTTTTCAGGTGCTTTTTTGATGAGATTCGAAAACATCCTATCCTGGTATTACACCTTTTTAAAAAAAAAATTGTGGCAAAATATACAAAAGTAACTCCCCATTCCCTACCCCATCCCCTAGTTATCACTATTCTACTTTCTGTCTGTATGAATTTGACTACTCTAGGTATCTCACGTAAGTGGAATTATACAAGCAATCATCCTTTTACGTCTTACTTCACTCAAGATATTTTTGAGTTTCGTCCATGTTGTAGTATCAGAACTTCACTCCTTTTTAAAAAAATTTTATTTTTATTTACTCTGAGAGAGAGTGAGAGAGACAGACAGAGAGAGAGAATTCCAAGTAGGCCCTGCACTGTCTGTGCAGAGACACGGGACTTGAACTCATGAACAATGAGACCATGACCTGAGCTGAAATTAAGAGTTGGACGCTTAACCAACTGACCCATCCAGGTGCCCCACAATTTCACTCCTTTTAAGGTTAAATGAATAGTCTGCTGCACATACATACCACATTTTATCTGTCCATCAACTGTTACTACCTTTTGATTATTGTGAATAATGCTTTGAGCATGGGTGTACAAATACCTGAGTCCTTGCTTTCAGTTCTTTGGAGGTAAATACCTAGAAATGCAACTGCTAGATCACGTTATTCTATTTTAAATTTTTTGAGGAATTATCCTACTATTCTCCACAGAAGTTTTATATTCCCACCAGCAATGCACAGGGTTGCAATTTTTCCATATTCTTTGCAACACTATTTTCTATTTCTGTTCTTTTTTTTAACGGTCATCTTAATAGATGTGAAGTGAGATCTCTTTGTGGTTTTGACTTACATTTCCCTAATGATTAGTGATGTTGAGCAACGTTTCTTGTGCTTATTGGTCACCCGTTTATCTTCTTTGGAGAAATGTCTAAGTCCTTCATCCACTTTTTAAGTTGCGTTTTGTTGTTGTGACCAAGTTTTAGGAGTTCTTTACATGTTATGGATATTAATCATTTACCAAACACATGATGTGCAGATAACTTCTCTCATCGTATGGAGCGCCTCTTCACTTTGTTGACAGTGCTTGGCACTATAGTTTAGAAGGGGATCAACTCTGCCTCCGATTCAGGTAAAGCACAGGAAACTAGAGGCTGGGAAAACTATGGACTACATGTTAGACTAAGAATAGATTTTACATTTTTAAAGGATTGTTTAAAAAAAAAAAAAAACAGCCACCACCTACACAGAGAAGAATATGTGGCAAAGAGCATAGATGGCCTGCAAAGCCTCAAATATCCACTGTTTGGCCTTTTATTTAAATGTGAACTTATATTTAAAGAAAATACTTGAGAGCTTTCCAATGCGCACAAGAGCCTTTAAAGCCTCTTGGAAGGACTAATGCTTTTGTCTGTTTGTTTAAATAATTTAAGCTAACCCCCACGGCTGGAGGTTATAGCTTGGGAAAGTCTCAAACTCCATTACAAAGCCTAAGCAGTATGTTGAATGAAGACCATTTGTAACATCCTATGGCAATGCTAACAAATTACTTAGGAAACCCCGATTACCTGCTAATGTCTTAAAATATAGCTGAAAAATCAAAACTTAAAAGCGCTTTCTTCTGAAAAATTCCCAAATGCAATCTGTCATGTCCATTATTACCTTCCTTGTATAAAATATTCACTCTTATTCTTTAAAAGGTTAATGAAAAACTGAATTTAGTGGCTCCAAACACAAAGGACGTGCCCAGAAATACTTCCGTAACCTGTTAAATTGAAACGGTTAGTTAAGTTTACACGATCCAAGAATCAGGAGTCATTTCTTTCCTGTAGCATTCACTCTTGCTACTTAGCAAACTCTTTTCTACTTGAACGGAACTCTGTAGGTGAATACAAGCATAAATGTGGTAAGGGATCCCTAATCTATAGCCTCCTCTTCTTAGCTCCCCAAAACCATCTTGTAAACGGTAAAGCAGTTATACCTGTGCTTTTTAGGAACAGTGATTTTCATGTGCTGCACATCAAAAACTTTGAGAAATTTTGTATTTTTAGCTATTCACTTGCCATGAGTTGTATTAATGTCATGATGATACAGAGTTGTGACAGGATGTGGTATGGTGGAAAAGTCTAGACTTGAAGGTAAAATTTCACCCCACCAGGTAACCTTTACTGTGGTCTCAGTCTCATTTGTGAAATGGAAACTGAAATAGTGTGATACACCTAGAGAAAACTCAATCAATAAAAATTTCATAAATACCATTTGCCCTTTCTCCTTGAAAGCAGCAAAGAATAAAACAAAGTAGGCAATGTGTTCTGTTTTTTCCTACATTCATGTAGAAGTGACTCTGACATCGGGAGTGTTGAATGTGAAATTTAGTGGATGGTGGTAGCTTTTAGTTCTCTGATCAATTACTGTAGGCTATTAATGAAAGGCAGGAGGTAGGAAAAGCCTGTAGTCAGTATTGGCCCTACTGCTAGTAACATTAGTTTATGTTGTAAAATCTCCCGTATTACACGATGGAGATGGTGCTAACTTTTACAACACGAAGAAGCCAGTGAAACTCACAAAACTAGGCATTTAGAAGATTATCTTTGCATATCTAAAGAAAGTTTACTAAGTGAGTTATTACACTTCACATTACTACATATTCTAATGAACTGGGATATAATTTGGGGGGGGGGGCAACTCCCCCTACCATAAGCTCAGGTCATCAAACTTTTATAGGAAGACAGAAAGAAAAAAACCACAATAACACCAAAAATGTTACTTTCCTACTCCTTAATATTCCACATAAGGTGCATTACTGGATCAGCTTAAAATGTAAAGTAGCCAGTATGGTATGACAGATATTGAAGTAAATCAGATGTAGACTTAGAAACTGCATTTAAAAAAGAAAAAATTCTATCTAACGGCCTTTAGAGATGGTACTGAAGAATTATCTGATAACTAATCTTTCCTATGTCAGGATCTAAAATTGCTTCACATTAAAGGCTGTGTCGTATTACCTAGTAGTCATCACTAGATCAACCACTATAAACGGACTCCTTTTCAGAGGACAAAAAAAGGAAATTCAGAGTCCCCATCTCCTTAGGCAGGGTTCTTTTCCTTTTTAGTATCCCAGGTATTGACTTTTACCTAAGGAGTGTGCATAAAACAAGGCAAAAAATATTTAAAGGTGGTGGTGATGGGGGTGGGGGGGTGGGGTTTCCATTAATTCCTTTTTGCTTGTACCTGAGAAAACTGGAGTTTGTAAAAGTTAATGAGGGATGTGTCAAGTGCTTCCGCACCTTCCATCTCACCACCTGTCAGGGGCAGTTCTGATTAGGAAAATGACAATGGACTAGCAGGATAGTTGTATTAATTCAGTGAGGATGACACTTCCGGTCATGATAATGTTTAACAATTTTCTTTCTACACACATCTGCCTCACCTACTAAAGTGAATCTCTGGTGGACACGAACCACATGCTTTCCACATCTGTACTGCTAACGCCAAAAGGACGGCAAGGTTGTAACAGATACGGATGAAAGCAATCAAGACAAAGTCCCAATAGTAAATCAGTTATAAGATAACCTTTAAATACTACATAGCAACCATAAAACACGAGGGACAAATGGGAAAATAGAAAAACATGTTTCAATAGTGAATTCACCAAGTACCACATAGAGGCCCAAAGTTTAAGTAAATGGTCGTTAACCAGAAGTTCCTAAACTGCAGATTGAGAAAGACAGCATTGATGGTGATCAAGCCCATTTCAACATTTTAGAAAGCCCAGAGGACACTGTGTATTTACCTATGGTAATACTGCTAGCAAGACCCTATGTTTCTTCCTTTTTACCCAAAATAATACCAGCTCGGTAGGGTTAGATTTCATCTTACACTGGTTAAGATGTTCTGATCACAATTATGTATTATTTTGATTAATAAGGGCTCTTGTTGCATATGTCCCCTGCCCCCACACAATTAAATCAGTTTTAGAGGAGAGCAAAAGGGAAAAAAGGGAATGTCAGCGAGCAGAATACTGGTAGGGTGAGCTGGTGTAAATCAAAGGCAGCTATCCTCGGCCAATCCCTGCTCAGTCCATCAATCAAACCTCGGTCCTGTGGACTGATTCCTCTATAAACAAACCTACTAGTCATTCTAACTTAAACTGACATATAAGCACAAGAATTTACAGCAGGAATTACCTCTCGAACTTCATCATCTTCTTCATTAGTGTTTTTTTGCCTGCTTTCTCTGAAACGGCGTACCTGTATTAAAACAGAGTAAATCATAAACATGTTGCTTATTCCTATCATGTAAATATAAATGTGCTACAATTAAGAAATGCTTTCTAGGGGTGACTGGGTGGCTCAGTCAGTTAAGTGGCTGACTTCAGCTGAAAGTCATGATCTTGCAGTCTGTGAGTTCGAGCCCCATATCGGGCTCTGTGCTGACAGCTCAGAGTCTGGAGCCTGCTTCAGATTCTGTGTCTCCCTCTCTCTGCCCCTCCCCTGCTTGCTCTCTGTCTCTCTGTCAAAAATAATAAACATTAAAAAAAAAAAAAAAAAAAAGAAATGCTTTCTATTACAACAAAAAACTTGGAAATATAAGTACAGTTTTGTCTCACAAAACACTGATTAAAAAATCGTATTTTTCTAGTGACTTACATTAAAATTTCAGAATTGTACTATATAGGCCCTAAGCAAAACTGTATTACCTCCTGTCGAAATGTTCCAGATCACTGAAAAAGTCTATCAAACTGCAGAAGAAAAAATAATTTAACACCTATGGGTGCTATACTTCAGTAAAATAGTTAAAAACAAAAATCTCTTCTTTCAGAGGCTTGAAGTATTTATTATATGGCTCAAATCATTCTTAGGCACTTGGGTGTAAGAGATTCAGGAGGCTCTCTGAAATGGTAATGCGAAGTGCGTGGGCCTCTAAAGATCACTTTACTACTGAATGTTTACCATTGGCTGATAATGGTCCCGGAACCAAGAGGGATACTACAGATTTTTTTTTTAATTGTTGCTCAACAAGGCTCTTATAGTACAGTTACATAATTAGAGAAAAGCTCTATTTGTTTAATAATTTGTTTGGCATCTATTTACTAAGCACCCATTATGTGTCCAGCACTATAGGAACTGAGAATACACTGAAAACAGCTACAAACTCTGTCCCCCAGGAGTACAATTGTGTGTGCGCGCAAGTGTGTGTGTGCGCACGTGTGTGTAGCCAATAAATGAAAACAAAATAAGAAGTTCTATTGCATTTTAGAAGGTGGATTGGATTGAGTTAATTTACAACTAGACAGAAAACTCTAGGCTCTTCTCTGGGGAGCCTTTAGCTGGGGCCGTTTATTTACTGATGGTTTTCAATCTGCACAACCAGGTTTGAAGCGTGGCTTGACTATGTGACCAGAGGGGTATAAAAGATCTCCTGGGACCTTTTGCACAGATGTTGGTGTTCAATCCAGGGACTACTGTGTGGATACGACGACATGGGGAGCTTATACATGCCTGGGGTCTCCCAAGTCCCTAATGTCTGCCCATACTTTTTCTTGATGCACTAGATCCTTTGCCTTTAAAGAAAAACCTTAGGGGTGCCTGGGTGGCTCAGTGGGGTAAGCGTTTGACTCTTGATCTCAGCTCAGGTCATGATCTCAGTTCGTGGGTTTGAGCCCCTTGTGGGGCTCTGCGCTGACAGCACTGACCCTGCTTGGGATTCTGTCCCTCTCTCTCTGCCCTTCCCCCACTCTCTCTCTCTCAAAATAAACTTAAAAACAAACAAACAAACAAAAAAAAAACCAAACCTTAGATGAAGAATGCTCAGTGAAGTCTGGAGTTCTTCAAATATCTGAATCTGTGAAATCCTGGCAAAAGACAGTAAGTATGCAGAGAAAAATAAAGCAGGAAGAGGATGAGCAATGCTGAGAGGTCACATCTGAATAGGATGACCATGGAAGGCCTGAGAAGGTAATTTATGAACAAAGATTGTAGAAGGAAATGAATCTTGCAAATGATTAGGGAAGAACACTCTAATCAAAGCAAACAATGTGTTTTGTAAAGGCACTGGGGGCAGAAGTACGCATGGTGTGTGTAATAAATAGCAAGGAGGTTGCTGTGGCTCAAGCAGACTGGATGGGAAAAACCTAAGGGAAAGCCAGACTGAACAGGGCCTCGTGAAAAACTACAGGGGCTTTTTCTTCATGCGGGAGTGACTGGATCTGAAATATGTTAGGATCACTGACAGGTGAATTGAGAATGGGGGGGTGGAGGAAGAGCACAGGTAGAAAAAGAGAGAGGAGTTTGGAGGGTACTGAAAGAATCTAATCAAGAAACAGCAATGCAGGTTGGACCACCGGTAGTGACGAAGGCGTGAGAAGCAGATTCTTTATGTATTCTGCAGTAATGCCACAGGACATTTACAGAGTCAGGACACAAGTGACATAACGGGAAGAGTCAAGGATCACTTCAAGGTTTTTGGCCTGAGCAATGGAAAGAATGGTGTTTCCACTAGGACACGACACAGAGTAAAGGCTGAGAACAGAGCAATTCAGATTGGGGAGTGTTAGCGGTTGGAGAGGTCTACTAACCATCCAAGTAGAAATGTCTAGCAGGCTGCTGGCCACAGAAATCTTAAGCTGAGAGGAGAGGTCTGGGCTAGACTTTTGAAAGTCACCACCAAACAGATGGAATTTAAATCCAGGCAGCTAGATGAGATTATAAAGGGAGTATGCAGATGAAGGAGAGCTCCAAGGACTGAGTTCTAGGGACTCCAACAAAAGAGGTGGAGAGATGACAAAAACAACAGAAGCAGAGAAGAGGACCAGAAGACTGTGGGGTCCAAAAGCCAAAGGAAAAAATGGCTTCAAGAAGAGTTCAACTGAGATTTAAGATGAACTGACAAGTGGATTTAGCAAGAGAAGTCACTGGTGACTCTGAATGAGCAGCTTCACTGGAATGATGGGGTCAACCCACCTGGACGATGGGCGTAAGGGAAAAGGGAGGGAGAAAAATCGGGGCAGCAAATACAGAAAGCCCTGAAGCAATTCTGCTGTAAGAGGGAACCAATGAAGTAGAGTAGTTGCTAAAGGGAAATGGGACTGAAGAGGTTTATTTGCTGTTTAAGCTGAAAGAAATGACAGTGTCTGTCATGATTCAGGAGAGGGGATAAAATTGTTTTTTAAAATGGCACAGTATGTAATAGTGCTCTAGGTGGCATGTGCCTCACCAAAAGTGCTAAGTCACTCAAGCAAGAGAAATGAGTCAGTAAAAATACTGTGTAGGCACTGTGTGCCCGCAGTGCTCCAGGACTTTACACGTATTGTTTTCACCCTCACAACAACCTTGACGGAGGTTCTGTCATTATCCCCATTTTACGTATGAGAAAACTGAGGTGGAGAGTAGTTAAAAAACTTACTGATGGTTACACAGGTACTAAGGGTTTTGATTTTGAACACAGGCCGCTTGGTCCAGAGTCCGCGCTCTTAGCTAATACATAGCCCATCCCTCATGCACCCTCTCAGGAGTCATGACATCTCTCCGGGTTGGAGATGGTTTTTTGCTTTACTGTTTTTTTTGTTTTTTTTTTTTTAAAGAGTAGTTTTAGGTTCATAGAAAAATTGAGAGGAAGGTACAGAGATTTCCCATATACCCTCCTGACTCACACATGCAGACTCCCCTATTATCCATGTCCCCCTCTACCAGGAATTGGGACATTTGTTATAACAGATGAGCCTACACTGACACATCATAATCACCCAAGTCCATCAGTAGTTTTTTGTTTTTTTTCAAGATTTTCTTTTTAAGTAATCTCTACATCCAATGTGGGGCTTGAACTTACAACCCCAGAGAGATCAAGACCCTGGCAGGCTCAGTCAGGCGGCCCCCAAAATCCATAGTTTATAGTTCACTCTTGGTGTCATATATTCTATGAGTCTGGAAAAGTGTGTAATGACATGTATCTACCAGTATAGTATCATATAGAACAGTTTCATTGTCCTAAAAATCCTCTGTGCATTTATTCATCCCTCTTCTTGCCCCTCACTCAGCCCCTGCAACCTCTGATCTTCTTGCTGTCTCTATGGTTTTGCCTTCTTCAGAATGTTGTATGGTTGAAATCGTACAGTTTACAGCCTTTTCAGACTAGTTTTTTCATTTAGTAATACGCATTTAAATTTCCTCCATGTCCTTTCACAGATTGACAGCTCGTTTCTTCCTAGCCCTAAACAAGACTCCCTTGTCTGAATGTTTCACAATTTATTCACCCATTCACCTACTGAGGAACATCTTGGTTGCTCTCAAGTTGTAGCAATTATGAATAAAGCTGCTATCCACATCTCTGGGCAGGTTTTTATGTGAACGTACCACTTTCAACATCTCTGGGTAGATATGACTGCTGGATCATATGGTAAGAGAATATTAAGTTGTTTAAGAAACTGCCGAACTGTCTTCCAAAGTGACTGTACCACTTTGTATTTCCACTGGCAACGAGTGAGCATTCCTTTTGTCCACATCCTCACCAGCATTTGGTGTTGTCAGGGTTCTGGATTTTGGCCATTTTAATAGGTGCACAGTGGTATACTTCACTGTTAATTTGCATTTCCCTGATGACATAGGATATACAACATGTTTTCTTTAAAAAAAACTTTTTTAATGTTTATTCATTTTTGAGAGACAGAGTGCGAGTGGGGGAGGGTAGAGAAAGAGGGAGACACAGAATCTGAAGCAGCCTCCAGGCTCTGAGCTGTCAGCACAGAGCCCGACACGGGGATCAAGCTCATGAACCGTGAGATCATGACCTGAGACGAAGTTGGACGCTCAAACGACTGAGCCACCCAGGAGTCCCTATTTTTTTTCTTTAATTTACTTATTTATTCTTGGGAGAGAGAGAGCACATGTGCTCGTGACCGGGGCAGAGGCAGAGAGAATCCTAAGCAGGCTCTACGTAGTCAGAACTGTGAGATTGTGAGAACTGTGACACCATGACCTGAGCCTATCAAGAGTTGGAGACTTAACCGACTGAGCCACCCAGGTGCCCCTAGAACATGTTTTCATCATAAACTTACTTGACATTTGTACATATTTGGTGAGATGTCTATTAGGTCTTTGGTCCATCTTTTTTTTTTTTTTTTTTCAAAATTTTTTTTTTTTCAACGTTTTTTTATTTATTTTTGGGACAGAGAGAGACAGAGCATGAACGGGGGAGGGGCAGAGAGAGAGGGAGACACAGAATCGGAAACAGGCTCCAGGCTCCGAGCCATCGGCCCAGAGCCTGACGCGGGGCTCGAACTCACGGACCGCGAGATCGTGACCTGGCTGAAGTCGGAGGCTTAACCGACTGCGCCACCCAGGCGCCCCTTTGGTCCATCTTTATATCGGGTTACCTATTTTCTTATTGTTGACTTGTAACAGTTATTTATATTTTTTGAATAATAGTCCTTTACCAGATGTTATCTTTTATAAATATTTTCTCCTTAGATCTGTTGCTTGTCTTCTCATTCCTTTGACACTGTCTTTCACTGAGCAGGTTCTCATTTTTATAAAGTCCAGCTTATTAATCCTTTGTTTCATGGATCACACCTTTGGTGTTGTATTTAAAAAGTCATTGCCACACCCAAGATCATCTGGGCTTTCTCATACGTTATCTCCTAGGAGTTTCACAGTTTTACATTTACATTTGGGCGGGATGTCATGTTTTATTTTTAGCAATTAATTGAGAAATGCATTCCTGCCAAAAATTTATAAACCCCATACACCCAGTGTCACAGTGTGAGTGATTTTAGAATGTGGAATACTTATGCTGACTGTTGAAGTGCTTGGCATGGAACATTACAAGTTGCATACTGACATCACAGGAACCATGTTGACTGACTAAAAGCACCAAAATCAAAGTCAAAGGGAATGAGTTTTAAAAATAATGTTTTGTTCTTCTGCTTAGAGGGAATCTGGAAGATACAGAAAATGATCCCCTATAATCCCATTACCTGAATATAACAACTGATAACGTTTGAAATATTTTCTTTCATTCTTTGCATGCATACACACATTCATATATAAAATAAAAACTCACTGGCACCATTCTGTATGTAGTTTTAAATCTTCGGAATTCTTTCCCCACATAACATTGAAAATATTTTTCCATCCTCTTCAAAAGTGTAATTTTTAATAATGCCTGCATAGTATCTAGTATGTATGTGCCAACATTTACTTCAAAACATTTTCCAATTTTCCCACTGTAGACAACACTTAAATTACTCCATATGCAAATCTCTATCTCACTGTTGTCTTGGGAAAATTTCCCAGGGCTGAGTTAAAGGTCAAATCTTAAGCCTCTTGATGCACGCTGACAAAATGCCTTTTGGTGCAGTAGCTCAATCTTGATACCCTACAAGCAGCATAGGAAACACTTTCCTCAAATTGCTGTCACTTGGACAAATAAAAACTACATTTGAGTTTCATTTTTCTTTCCTTTCTTTTTTTTAAGTAGGCTTCACACCTGGTGCAGAGCCCAACGTGGAGCCTGAACTCATGACCCTGAGATCAAAACCCAAGGTGAGATAAGAGTTGGATGGACACTTAACTGAACCACCCAGGCGCCCCCAAAATACATGAGTTTCTTTGATTATCCTCGGCTAAACACCACTTTCATACGCTTACTACCTGTTTGTATTTCTTTTGTGAACCACTTATTCATGTCTTTGTTCATTATTCTATGAAATGTTTACTACTTTTCTTAAGACTATTATAAAGGTACTACAATAACATTGAGTATCAACCTTTTTTCTGCCCACAAATATTTTCTCCACGTCAGTACATTTTGATTTTTTGATACTTTGAGACATGCAAAAATTAACAATTTCTATGCAAACTTAGAGCTTTTCCTTTGATTCTTCCACTGTTTTTCTGCTTACAGAGAATGCATTTTCTAGATGACATTCAAAATCTCAAACAAAGCTTACTAAAAAACTGAAAATCAGAACAGAAATTTTCACCCTATACGGTTTGTCTTAAAGCATTTTCATGATCTTTGGGAGAAGATGCCATCCATGGGGAACAAAGCTAACATTTAATGGGTAGCAATCATGTTTCAGATTCTGTTCTAGACCTTCTCTACTTTTAATTCTCATTTTGCGATCTCAATTTTACAGATGAGGAAACTAAACACATCAGAGAGGTTAAACACTGGTCTATCAGAAAGGAAGTCAGAGGTACTTTTAAGGAGAGAGTATCCAATTAGACTTATCCACCAAATGAGTTACCTCTTCGTCGATTTTATCTTCTAAGGCATCAATATGACGTTCTTTAAGAAATCGCTGTGTTTTTTCCAATTGGTATTTCACTAATTCCTCTATGGCATCTTTTTCTTCCTTGTCCACAAATTCTTGTACTGCTTCGCCCATTCCCCTTTCGGTTAGAAGTGAGAGCTGCACATTCTATAAAAGAGGTACAAACCACTGCCACTGGATGCAGAAATCAGGATCTATTCCTTACCAAATAATTCTATCCGAGCAAGAAAAATTATAGTCTAATGTTACCAGGGGAAAAAGACAAAAAAGTTATCTAATTATTGAAGGGAAAACAAAACAAAACAATGGGCAGTAATTAAGCCTACTAACAAATATTCAGGGCTAGAAAAAGCCAAGTAAAAACCAGATACAGGAGTAGTGTAAAAGACAGGAAGAATGCAGAGGCCCTAGTGGTTGGGATAAATGGTCCTGAAATGGTAACCAATGACTAAGAGACTAGGTTAACCAGTGCAGCAGGCAGAATGATGGCCCCTAAACATGTCCACATCCTAATCTCTGGGACCTGTGAGTATATTATAAGGCAAAGGATAATTGAGCTTACAGATTACTAATCAGCTGGCCATACAATTGGGAGGTTACAGGGACTATGCAAGTGGGCCCAGTGTAATCACAACAGGGGGTGAGAGGGAGATGGAACTGGCAGGAAATGGCCAGAGAAATAGAACATTGCTGGCTTTGGAGGTGGAAGTAGCAGGCTGTGAACCAACAAATGTGGACACCTTTAGAAGCTGGAGAAGATAAGGAAATGGAGTCTCCCCTAGAGTCTCCAAAAAGGAACACACAACCCCACTAATACCTCGGTTTTAGGCCAGTGAGACTGGTGTCAGATTTTTGACCTACAGAACTCTAAGACAATAAATCTGTGTTAATTTAAATTATTAAGTTTGTGGAGACTTGTTTCAACAGCAATAGGAAACGAATACAGCCAGATCTTAAAGTGACATATACTCATGCCAACAAAAAGTCGCTGCACCGTCCTGTGGCTATATTCCTCGAGTTCTGAAACTACATCCGGATGTGACAAAAGTAAATCCTGGATTCAGAAACATTCGGTAGAGAAAAGAAGGAAGAACAGAACAACATCAACAACAACAGCCACAATAATAATACCATCAAGCACTGATTTTTCTTAATGTAGAGTAACTATACATGAGTATAATTCATTCTTACCCTACTTACTTCATAGAGAACTTGTGAGGATCCTCTACGTTTACTTATTTATTTTTGAGTGTTTATCGTTTAAGGAGAGTGAGAGAGAGCGTTTGCAAGGGAGGGGCAGACAGAGAGGGAGACAGAATATCAAGCAGGCTCTGCTGGCAGCACAGAGCCCAATGCAGGGCTCGAACTCACAGACCACCGTGAGATCATGGCCTGAGCCGAAATCAGTAGTTAGGTGCTTAACCAAATGAGCCAACCAGGTGCCCCTCGTTTCAAGTATCAACTATACATGACCCAAATTCAAGTCTGCTATCATAAGATAGCCATTATTCAAAATGTAAACTGTAATTAAGAAATTACCTTTTCCGCAGTTTGAAAATACTGTTTTACAAGGTCTTCTACTCTTAGAGTTGTGCCTTCTGAAGGTTTTGTGATTAACTTCCCTAAGTTGATTTCTTCTCCTAGAAAAAAGAAGTCCGTGGAAAAACAGTAGCTTCCATTACAGTGTTAAAGTACCCAAACTTATGGCAAGTCTGGCTCAGTGGAGGCGGAATGGCCAGACCGTATCAACAATCAGCTTGAGGCATTTTGAGGCAAAAACATGGCATTTCTACTGACAGCTGCAGTCTCCTCCTCAAAGCTCGTATTTTTCCACATCTCCAAGTACTACGTCTCCTACAGCACAGGGTGGTCTTCAGACCTCTGGGGATCTCCAAAACGACTTCAAGGGATGTTCAGGGACAAAACTACTTTCATAACACCGAGATGTTATTTACCTTTCCCACTATACTGACAATTACAAAAGCAATTTTGGGTAAAATCGCCAGTTCCTCATTACAAACCAAGGCAGCAGCTTGGAACTCTGCAACAGTCACCACCACATACGCATAGCTCAAAACAAAACAAAAAGACAGCCAGTTTCACTCATGAATGTCTTAGATGAAACTATAAAAATATTGATTTAATTAAATCTCAGCCCTGAGGTATATGCCTTTTTAATAGTCTGTGAGACAAATGGGATGTATGCTAACAGCACTTTTGCTGCTTTCTGAAGCAGGATAGTTGTTGCAAAAACAGCAGGTGAAGAATAAAAAGAGTATTGGGTAGGAAGCCAAGAAGCATAGGGTCCAGTATCTACTCTGCTGGTAACTCTTGTCAGGGAAACAAATATTAGCTGTCTGACATACTGGACCTGGCCATGAAAACCCAATGATAAGACAGGATCCCTGCCTGTGAGAACAAATGATTACAATTAAGGTGGGAAGTGCCACATGAGGGAAGAACAGAGAATATGACTCACAGGAAAGAAATGAATTAATCTTCTCAGAGAAGGTTGAAAATAACGTGCAAATATCAAATGCAGCTATATCATTTGAATCAAGACCTCCAGAATGAGTAAGATTCACAAGGCAAAACAGGAAAAAGAAAAAAAATTTGATGCAGAGGGAAAAATACGTGCAATGGCCTAGAGGGTAAAGAGGCACAAAGTTCAGTGTGCCTCTTGCAAAGTACTAGAGACAAGTAAACAGAAATCGTTTCTAAATTTCAAGACAGAATTAACATCATGACTTCCTAAGTATGAAGTCATGCCAGACACTGTGATAAGACCGTTTACACGCAGTGTGTCTTCTAATCCTTAACCACAGTTCTGTGAGGCAGGCTCACGTACTATCCTGATTTCACAAACAAGAAAATCAACCATCAGATAGGTTATGTACTTTTGTACAATGTCACACACGTAGTTAAGAAGCAGAGCTGACCAAAATAACAAGAAATGCTTTCAATAAAACACACAAAAACGTTGTTTTTTTTAAGTTTATTATTTATTTGGGGGGGGGGGGGGGAGAGAGAGAAGAATGCCAAGCAGGCTCTACACTGTCAGCATAGACCACCATGCAGGGCTCGAACTCACGAATCGACAGAACATGACCTGAGCCAAAATCGAGAGCTGGATGCTTAACTGACTGAGGCTCCAAAGTGCCCCTTCTGTTTTGCAATTTATGTTTAAACCAAAAAGGAATCATTAGAATAAAACTGACTATGGATGAAACTCAAGTAACAACATACTATTTCTATATTCTGTATTATTATGATCTCAAGGGATTGATAAGGATGGACAATTAAAGAAAACCATGATCAATAAGCAACTAGTTAAAATCCATAGCATAAGAAAGTAATTATCTGACACAGATTTTTTCCTAAAACAGTGTTTTATGAGTTCCACTTAAATACCTCAACGAGGGGTACCTGGCTGGCTTATTCGGTTAAACATCTAACTCTCGATTTCGGCTCAGGTCATGATCTCATGGTTCATGAGTTTAAGCCCAAAGTCTGGCTACATTGTGGGGCTACGTGCTAACAGCACAGAGCCTGCTTGGGATTCTCTCTCTCTGCCCCTTCCTCCACTCGTGTGTGTGGACTCTCCCTCTCCCCCTCTCTCTCAAAATAAATAAATATCTGAACCAATGTTTCAGGTTGAATTAATAGCATGGAAAATTTGGTCACAATTTGACATTGAAAACAGAAGCTCCATTAAAGCTCGGTTAATAAAAACCTAAACAGCTTACCTATAAAAAAAAAAAGATATTTTTCTATAAAAATTCTCTGACTCAATAGCTTTAAGAAGAACCTCTATATTTAACATGATCAGTATTTCTAATGAAGAAGCACTATTTCAGTTGGATGGCCTTTTTTATAAATACATTTAAAATAAGAACAATTAGGGGCACCTGGGTAGCTTTGTTAGTTAAGCATCCGACTCTTGGTTTTGGCTCAGGTCATGATCTCACACGGTTCGTGAGATCAAGCCTCAAGACAGGTAGCTCGTGGAGCCTGCTTGGGATTCTTCCCCCACCCCTCCCCCGCCCCTCCCATGTTCGCACATGTGCTCGCTCTCTCTCAAAATAAATAAAACGTTTAAAAAAAATGCAATTAGTTATTATGAAATTTAATTGGAACTTAATTATGTGGTCATCAGAGACATCAAATACCTCTTATTCCAAGACTCGAGTTGTCCTAAATCCTGTATACTCAAAAGTTGAAATACTTGCGTAAAATTTGAGTATATTCTCTAAACATTAACAATGTATAGTCAATAATGTATACTTTGAGCAATAAATCTCTAAAGTCTGTGTGTACTGTTAGCAGCACTATTTTCACAAACTATGTCTGCAGAGAAAATGTCCCTTTCTTTATTAACATCCACAGGTTTAAAAATGATGGCTATCTAATGTTTAGAAGACGAGATTTAATTATTCCGGTATCAGCTTGCCCAAGATATGAGAAATAATCACAAAAACATTTCCATTAGTTTATATTCCTTTTAGTAAAACCTGATTTTTATACATCCTATAAAAAGCATTTTTTTAATCTGTAAAGGTAACTGGCTTACCTGTGTTCTCCTTTTGTTCTCTGTGCCTGAAAAAATGGATAACATCTTTTGGGTTAGCTACCCGATCCACAAATTTCTGGCTAAAGCGAAGAACACTGAAAGGTTCAAAACCTCCACTATAGTCCACCTGGAAATACAAAGCAAGCTATGAAGGCCTGGAAACAGTTTACCAATTCCATTATTTATGTTGCTGCTTTTAAGATAGTAAGTTAATGTTCTATAATTCATGTTAAAAGATCATGATGGTGTTACACCTTTTATTCTACTGAGGAAATAAAGCTTCAAAGGTTTCTAAGCTTACACAAGACACTTTGCTTGATGGAATCAAGATACAGCAAGAATTCCCACAAGATCTGAAGGAGTTACTCTTCCCAGGATAACACTGAGAGCCTGGGCACCAGGAGTACCATCTGGAAAGGAGGGGAAGTTTCTAAACGGGAATATTTAAAAAATTTTTTTTTTAACGTTTATTTATTTTTGAGACAGAGAGAGACAGAGCATGAACGGGGGAGGGTCAGAAAGAGGGAGACACAGAATCTGAAACAGGCTCCAGGCTCTGAGCTGTCAGCACAGAGCCTGACGCAGAGCTCGAACTCACGGACCGCGAGATCATGAACTGAGCCGAAGTCGGCTGCTTAACCGACTGAGCCACCCAGGCGCCCCTAAACAGGAATATTTAAACTTTCAAAACAGAAAGAAAATTCTCCACTGAAATAAAAGGCTGGCCCTAGATGCATTAGTGAATTGCTATCATCTCAGGGATATACTCTCACACTGAGGAATAAATGCTGGGAAGATCCATGCAGAAACAGAATCAAATGTGTTAGCTTTGAGAAATGATTACCTTTAAAACACAGTATCTGTTTACAACAGTCACTCTCCAGGCAGGCTCTAAGTTAACAAGTTTATGGTCATACTTTCACAAAGAGAAATACATACATCTTTTTCCAAGAGAAATAATCATTTCCCTAAACTAGCTGTTCTAAAAACAGGCTCTGGGAACTAACATTGTGCTGCATCGCTGGCCTATCCAAACTATTCCCTAACCTCCACCCAATTTATACTCTTCATCACTTTTAGCACTAGCTGGCATTCTGTTCATTTATTTGCTACCTATTTTTTATGTCTCTCCTCATACCTCCATCTCCCATAAGCCCCATAAATTAAAAACCTCTTCTATTTTACCATCACTGTGTCCCTCAGCATGCAGAACAGAATGTACTTCAAGTGTTTGCTCACTTACTCATAAAATTAACATGGGTCCCCTAGTTGATATAACATACTTTGGAATATTACATACATAAAAATATTTGTTATTTTGTTTCATGAATTTACTGTGTTTAGGAAAAGGAATGCCAACTTTCTATTTAAGTTTGGTTAGTTCTAATGGTATCAGACAAACATAGATGAGAAACATGCGATCTTCTAACCTGACAAAGAGAACAATGTGGTTCTCCCAAAGCAACTATGTATTATATCACTACCACGTCCATGTTATATAGCAGAAAATGCTAAATGCTCACGCTACAGGGTCGCCCCAAAATTCTTCACACACTTTCTCAATTATACTCCAGCTTAACCTGATTCGTAATCTTCTGCTCTGAAGAGCCACAAAACTTGTTCACTAAGCAAACTTCATTGAGGGGTCCACAGTGTGCTAGGTACTCTGCGAAGGGCCTATTTTTATATCACCATAAAAAAGCATAATCTTGGTTGTCAAGAAATTCACAAGCTGACTGGCAAGACAAACATGTAGATAACTGCCAGCAGAATGTGAATGGTACTAGAACAAGTACGTACAAAGCAGACCGAAGACACAAAGGAAGAAGCATTGCTTCTGAAGGGAGGTCAAGAAAGGCTCCTAGAAGAGGGGAAACTTTAAGTGGATGTTGAAAGAAATGCTATGGAAGGAGAGCAGCACACTCCACACAGCAGGATCAGCAGGGACAAACGTATGAAAGAGGAAAATAAACTCTACTGGGCCCAGGGAACGGCAACTTTTAACCTAATATGGCTGGAGCTAAGAAGGTTCTGGCAGAAAAGGGAGGAAGAAGCCAAAGAGTTTGGTTTTGACCAGGTCATATAAACCCTTCAATGCCATGCAAGAGTGTAGACTTCTTCCTGTTAGCACTAGGGGACCATTAAGTCCCTTTCAGCAGGAAAGACGTGCAAGACTGTGTTTTACAAGGATGATTTTGGCATTAGTGTGAATAGACTAGAGGTGGAGAGAGGGGGAAAACTAATGGCAGAGTCAGGTAGGAGGCTGCAGTTACAGGCCAGATAAGAGAGAATGAAGGCTCAATCTCAGCAATGACAATGGAATAGAAGGCACCAGATTACTTCCTGTGCAAAGGTCAATTATGTAATTCATTTAAATTTTGTGAATCTATGAGGTGCAAACCTAGGTCATACACTGGTTTGAACCCATTCATGCCTGAACCCAGGCATGGCTTCAACTGTTCTCTCTTTACCTTCATACTCTACATCCCAGAGTTTCTCAAATTTTAACGTGCATACAAATCTCTCGGTGATCTTATTAAAACGCAATTCAGGGGCACCTGGCTGGATCAGTTGGCGAAACATGCGACCCATGATTTTGGGGCCATGACTTCGAGCCCCACACTGGGGGTAGAGATTCACATAAAAAAATAAAATCTTTAAAAAATGCAATTCAGTGGGTCTGATGTAGGGCTTGAGATTCTGCATTTTTAAGAATTTCCCAGGTGATGTCAGGGCTGCTGTTGTGATTATTCTTTGAGTACCTGGGTTTAGGGGGGCTCACGGACCTCAACAAGGAGGTTTAAGCTAGAGGTAAAGATTTGGGAATCATCACTCCATAGGTGGTCATTAAAGCCACATGCCTAGGCTGAAATGGAAGCTCAGAGAGAGGATGGGTCAAACATAACTCGGAGAGAATGCCACAGTGATTCAGTCAGATGAAAACAATCTACTGGCTTTGACAACTGAAGGTCATCTTTCCCACCTGAGATGGTGGGGTGAGAGCCTTGCTTATAGTGGACTGGGGAACAGAATGTTAGATGCACAGTAAGAGCTATGTATTTGGAGGGATTTGGAAGAAAATAAAGACAGGCAGAGCTAGCTGCAGGGAAAGGCACAGGGACAAAAAAAAAAAAAAAAAAAAGAGTTGTTACTTTGTTTATATGATGACAGAAAACGGCAGTAGCTTTACAGGCATAGGAAGCATTTCAATTTCTTAGAATTGTTTAATCCTCTCAAATACTTATTCTTTCATCGTATTTATCAAGCACTTGCTGTATGCCAGAACTGTTTGGAGATCTTTGGACACATGAGGTAACAAAATCCACAAAGTTGCACGCTTTCATGGAGCTTACAGCTTTGTAGCTGAGGACACGTTAATAATCAAAATAATCACATTGTATACAGTAGGTTAGGAGGATGTATTGTGGTAAACAAAGGACAAGGAGACCAGAGTAAGGGAAATCAGGAGTGCTGGTGAGAAGGTATGGGGGTGCCATCTCATTTGGGGGGGCCTCACTGAGCAGACATAGAGAAGGGTAGTATGTTAGAATAGGGGACAGCAGGGAAGCCACGGTGTCTGGGATGGAGGATAAAGAGGGAGATAGTAGAAGATAAAGGCAGAGATCTCAGCCAACCTATTAAATAGAACAGATTATTTAGAAAAGGAAACAAGTATCAACCTATCAGAATCAAACTATGATTAAATCAAATCCTGGTACCTTTATTATTTCTGGTACAAGCTGGTGATTGCTCTTATTATTATACATATCCTTCTTACTAATTAAAATAATAAAGTTTAATTTATCTAAGTAGGACTTACTCGAAGTCGTATGAGAGGCTTCTCTGGCTGTCGAGAGTTTCCCAGACGTTCTCGCTCAGCATTTTCAAGCATTTCTTTAATCTCAAAATAAAAATACTGTCATGACTTGGGGCAAAGGGACTACTGGCATCTAGCAGGTGGAGGTGAGAGATATTGCTGAAATCCCTACAGTGCAACCTCCCACAACAGAGAATTACTCAGTCTATGATGTCTCGGCTGACAGACCTGACGTAGGCCTGACCAATCAATCTGTCTTCCACCTCCCAGGGACACATCCACGACCTGAGTCCAACAGAACCACTGGGAAAACTAGGCTCTTTCGGCTGTAGGGACATTTTGAGTCTGCGGGCCACCGCATGGACACGCCCACCTCTTCAAAGTGAAGCGTAAGACAGCTACCTACAGAGGGGGTGTCATGGGACCAAACACGGAAGCAGATAGAAACTGCAGTCCTGATGGGAGTTTTTAGACTGAATCCTCCCGAATCCATCATACTCTGCAGTTTTTCAGCTATGGGAGTTACGTGCTGCCAGGAATGCTGTGCCACTGGGCAAGTTATTCCATCTAAAGTTCGGTTCCTTTCTATAAAATGCAGATGGCACAATCTACCCACCTACAGCATTGTTGAGTGGATTAAACGGAAAATGCTGTCACCAGTGCCCAGAATATATAAGCAGCCAATGAATACCAGTGATAATTGTAAGAACTTAGTACCCACAATTAATGTCATTAAGCTGTCAATTTACAGATTATTAAATGCATTCACACCACTTCTGCAGTGGCTCTAGAATGTCTCAGAGGTCCAGGGGTGGCAATCCGCTTGGTAGGTGAGGTATGGTACTTCTGCTGAAGCTACAAGGCACAGAGCAAACACACTTCAAGATTTCATTTGGGGTAGCTTTCAGGGTAGAATGAGATGAGATGAGATGCTAAGGCTCTCTTCATCCTCCATGGTCCCCGCCGCACCCCCCTCAATTCCTCAATCAAAGCCACTGCCTCCTGTCATAAATGAAATGCACAAGTTATCCAGTCAGAATTAAAAGAAAAAATTAAGTGTTTGTTTTTGAGAAGGAGGAATGGAACTGGGAGGGGGTTTAATTAAACAGAGTTTGTCCTACATGTAACAGTCTTCCATCTCAGAGACTAGAAAAAAAAAGTCCTTGATACAACTAAACTCATTCATGGAACAACAGTCCTCCCTTGCAGGCTTCCTGAGAATGTTACAAATATGGCAATTTCCCCATCTCCACTGAAGCATTTAATTAATTGTCAAATAACCCTCAACCAAAGCACATCTCATTGACCTTTATCCAGAGAAATTACCTTCTCCAAACAAAAGCTTTGTATGGCCTGGGTTACTTTAGGATTATCTGGGTTAAAAATGTCTGGATGATCGGCCAGAACAATATCCTCCATAAAAAACTGCCGCACCGTGTGGAGAGGAATTTTCTGCATATTCATCTTCCTTCCCTTAACGCGCAGCAAACCAACATGCCTGAAATGAGGAGGGAATCGAAAGCCTTGTCACGCTGTAAATTTTCTCAGGAAAATGTGCACATTAAAACTATCATATTTCTAAGTTTCTACAAAATATTTCTTTATAAAATTATACTCTTAAAAAAATTTTTTTTAGCAACTTAATCTTAATACTGTTATCACAGGACAAATGCTAAACATCCTTCTTCCCCAGAATAAAATCCAGTCATCCCTCCTGTCTGAACAAATATAGTTTAGTGAGGGAAGACAGACAGTAGATCAAACAAAATGTTACCAGGACTATGATAGTGGTATATATATGTATTACATCTGTGTATATAAGTACACATACATACATAAAATGAACTAGCAGAAGTATGAAGAAAAAAACCCATATATCCTATTGCCATATTCTTTAAACCTACTATTACCATCTTAACAATCAAAATCTGAGTGGATTCAAGTGGTGAAATCCATCATAAAAATTGGGCTTAATCAGTGTTAACTACTTTAGCATATAACTAAAGAACTAAAAGAAATGAGATGTGCTATAATATTCCACTTATAACCAAAAAAATCTTAATTAAATGGTGTTAGGTAAATTTGTTTATAAACGGACTTTGGGAAATTAGTAATCATCATCATAGCACTTTAACTTGAAATTTAATTAGTAAAACTATTAGCCCTGAGTATGCCTAATAAGCTGCAAAATCATTAACACCATTGGGAGGCTCTCCTGTTGAACACAGCTTAAGAGCTGGGAAAACAGTAAGACTACACTGAATGGTGAATCTTTGTAAAGAAATCTATCATATAGATAACCATCACTATCTTGAACCTATTAAATGATGATAGTATTATAGCAGGTATTTTTTTTATTTGAATTGATTTGGAAAATATAACCATTACTTACTTCTTTACAGCCTCTCCTGGGGAAAGAGAAGTAACCACTGAACTTCCAGGTTGTGATACATAAAAGAGTTGTTGTTCATTTTTGGTTGGAGCTATTTTACACTCATGTTCATGGCCCCATATAACAAGATCAATGAAGTCATCCAAAAATTGTTCTGGAATGAAGTTAGTATTTCCGTGTTTACTCCTATACCAAGATTTTTAAAAATAAATAAATGTCCAGAGATACAGAGACACTTCACATTAAGTAAATCTACACAGATCTTTCTTTCTCCATTCATCAAAGCCTTGTTACGTCTCTTCTATGTGCCAGAAACTATTCAAGAGATTAGGGATGCAAACATAATACCTAATTCCTGCCCTCAAAAGGTTTACAAACTTGCAGGGCACAGACAAGTAGGCGCCACAAAAGAGAAAGGGTCAGTTCCACACTGAGAGGCAGATCACGAAAGGCTTTACAGAGGGAAAGTCAGAAAAGCATGAGCTCTCTCAATAATGAAAACGGTAAGTTGGTTTGATTATGTACATATGTAATCAGAAAATAAAGTGAATTAAATCTAAACTGTAAAATAAAAAACAAATCTCTAAAAATGTCCAGTCATTTTTTAGCATGTTTTGTTCACTCATAATAATGGGTGTAAGAAAGTTTGTCTTACTTAAGAGATTAATTTATAAATAAATTTCATAATAATTATTATGAGATATCGTATGAAGATTTTTGCAGACTCTGGTTTTATACCTAGATTAGTTGCCTTTATTAAGAGATATGTAAACACCCAAAGAGAGGAAAGACCAGAAGAAAGTTTTCCCAAATACTGACTTCATCATTGGGAATTTAAGTAAAAGTGTTCAAATACTTCAACCCAGCATTCGCTTTAAGGCAAATCGAAAACTCACTCATTCAACATTTACTGTGTGCCTACTACGTGCCTAGTGTTCCAGACCTCTTCTAGATACCAAAGACAACAGCAGTGAACAAAGTCCTTGCGCTAGTGAAACAAGCAATAACATAGTATGTATGTGTATATGCTTACGTACGCACGTATAATTTGTCAGGTAGTGCTAAGTGCTGTAAAGAAAAAGGGAAAAGTGACACACAACAGGAACGCTACTATGTGCAAGGTGGTCAGGACAGGCCACTTAGCCAGGTGACAAAGGGCAGAGAACTGTGATGAGGGATCAAGTGTAAGAGGAACGAAAAAAAAAAACAAAACTGTAAGCGAGGGAAGAAAGCCCTCGGGGAGAGGGCTGAGTCCTGGGCAGAGAGTCACAGAGCACATGACAGAGGTATCCAGGTGGGAATGTGTTCAGTGAGTTTAAGGACTGCAGGGAGGGGGGAGTGGCTGAGCAGAATGAAAAGCAGGAAGGGAAATCAGAGCAGCAGCAGGCTTGTATATCTAAGAATGTTTTTGTGTAAAAAACACGTATCTAGGGAATATTATCACAGTTACTGAGGGAAATCAGGAAGGAAGGGAAAAGCAGGAAGGGAAATCAGAGCAGCAGCAGGCTTGTATATCTAAGAATGTTTTTGTGTAAAAAACACATATCTAGGGAATATTATCACAGTTACTGAGGGAAATCAGGAAGGAAGGGAAAAGCAGGAAGGGAAATCAGAGCAGCAGCAGGCTTGTATATCTAAGAATGTTTTTTGTGTAAAAAACACGTATCTAGGGAACATTATCACAGTTACTGAAGAAACAAAGCATAACTCAAATATTGTATGATACAATCGTGCCTTCACAGAGCACCAACTCTTGCATGCAGAGGGAAGATTATGCCTGTGGGCTGACTCTGTGACTTCCATCTGACTTTTGACTTAGAAGTCGATCAAAACAGCCTTGTGGAAATATATTACATGACAAAGTGCTCTTCTGCTTTCCTTCTTTCTCAGCCAGAAAAACAAACGGGCCCAAGTATAGAAACAAATGGGAAATAAAGTCATGATCTCACAGTTGTGAGATTAAGCCCTGCGTCTGGCCTCATGCTGGGCTTGGAGCCTGCTTAAGATACTCTCTCAATTCCTCCCTGGCTTGCACGTGGACTAGTGCTCTCTAGAAAACAATGAAGTACTTAAGAATGCAGAGGGTGACAAATGCATCTAACAGTACTACAAAAGAATTGCACAGTTATGTTAAAGTGGGAGGGAGAAAAAGGAGCTGGCCTAAGTAACCTTGGAGGTGGTGTTTTCTTTGTTTGTGTCCCTAAAGTTTATTTTGAAAGAGAGACAGAGAGAAAGAACACTAGCAAGGGAGGGACAGAGGATCCGAAGAGGGCTGTGTGCTGTCAGCAGAGAGCCTGATGTGGAGCTTAAACTTACAAACCAGGAGATCATGACCTGAGCCAAAGTCAGACACTTAACTGACTGAGCCTCCCAGTCGCCCCTAGAGGTGGTGTTTTGACTAGATATAGTGAGGCTAAAAACAAAAATCACTTACATAAACACTGTATACTAGTTGGTAAATTTGTTTCTCACAGGGGTACAGGTCAGCAATTTTAAAAAATTACCTTATATGTCAACCAAGATTGAAAAAATAAGTAAATATACTATAGATAAAATGATCCAGGTTTCTGTTAGAGAAAGAACTCCCAAATAAGAAAAGGGAGAAGACACTCCCTCTGCCCCTCTGCCCTGCTCCCACTCTCTCTCTCAAATAAAAAAGAAAAGAAAAATTAAAAAAATGGGGCACCTGGGTGGCTCAGTCAGTTGATCATCTGACTCTTGATTTCAGCTCAGGTCTTGATGCCAGGGTTGTGGAACTGAGCCCCATTTCGGTGTCTGTGCTGGGCATGGAGTCTGCTTAAGATTCTCTCTCTCCCTCTACCCCTCTCCCCTGTTCAAACTCTCTCTCTCTCTCTAAAAGAAAAAGAAAAAAAAAAAGAAAAGGGAGAAGACAAAAATGAACCCTGTAGGGCTGGATTAGAGTAAGTATGAATTCATGCTTGTGTGTGTGTGTGTGTGTGTGTGTGTGTGTGTGTGTAACACATATGTCAATACACAAATATAGATGTGTCTGCATGGGTTAGGACATATACACATATTTCCTTAACTCTGATTACTGAGGGCTAAGACAGCCCCAGTAGCAGTAAGCACACCTAGTGGCCATATCTGGGTTTCTAAATACTCTTCTCCAATAAAAGCAATCAGGGCTCCTTGGAGAAGTGGTTGATTCCAGGGCTAGGGCAGAAAAACACAAGATGAGGCAGAAGCATCTTGTGGTAGTAAAAAATAAGTAAATGTACTTATTAGTTAAGGAAGTTTAAAGTTAAGGAAGTTAAGGAAGATTCAATAAATAATACATAAATGCATAAAGAAAGAAGAAGTCATGCTGAAAGGACACAGAAGCTAATATAAAAAAACTCCCAATGGTCAAAGCTGGAAGAATTTGAGCAACAACAAAAAAACTGGATAGTACTGGATTATAACTCAAAGGATAAAATAAATACCCTTGAGTCCATAACAACATAAATAGAAAAATGAATAAACGAGAGAGAAGCAACAAATTTTCCTTACAGAAGACTTTCAATGAATAAATGCAGACAGAATGAGGGGAATTAAAAAATAACACAACATCATAGTATGCATTGCTAGAAACAAGATTCACCAATGGATGCTAGAATTAGCGGGCAAAATTTTAAGGCAAAACAGGTTATTCACACAGCCTCAAAGTATTTTTACCAAACTATTAATTACAGAATGAAAAATGGGACCTTGACAATGGTGAAACCTGGAGCAGACCACCTTCATCAAATGATCACTGTGAACATCACCAGCAACTGGCCATTACCAACCCCAACGCTGCCGTTCCATCTCACATTCTGATTGCAGCTCTTGGAATCAATCACTTATGATTTCTCCTCCCGATTTTTCCCTACTTTGGGAAAGTTTTCTACTTTACTTAGGAAACCCTAAGCAAGAGAAGGAGCACACTCCCAAGGGGTGCAAAGTTCTATGGAGACCACACTTATTACAGCTCTGGCCTGCTCCTCCTTCAAAGCTGTTTCTTTCAGAATGTACATAAGGCAACGCAAGGCTGCCTCCTAAAGCCCTCCTTTCACTGAGAACTTAGTGGGTTCAAGTGCCAGGGATCCTGCACTCAATAAATACCTGTTCAGTAAGTAATAAATTACACAATCAGGCCCAAATCCCTTTGGATTCTTCCTTGATAACTTCTCAGGTTTGTCCCTTCCACATCATCTTCACGCCCATCACTACCATCATTTCACACTATTTTATCTGTGGTCACATAATAAGCCTTGCATCAAGTCTTCCTTCCTTTCCATCAATCCTGCACCCTACCAACAGATTAAACTTCTTCAAAATACTAGCAAAAGAAAACTGATCTAGCTATATTTGATATATTCCAGAAAAACACCTGCATACATGCACCAGGAGATGCATGTAAGAGTAGTCATAACAAAAAGGTTTAAGAAAGCAAGACTCTGGAAGTAACACAGAATATTCACCAACACGTGAAAAAGTAGAACTGTACATATCAGTGAAAATTAATTACACTTTTAAGCATCAAAATGGATGAATCTTAGTAATGTAATGTGGAACACACTAAGCTGCAAAATATACAGCAGGGCCCCAGTTACACCAAACCAAATAAAATACTCATTGTGGACAGATATACACAATTAAACAATAAGGAAAAGCAATGGATTTGATTAAATAGAAATTAAAAATAGTGCTTCCTTTTGGAGTATGTGGAAAGATACAGGGTCAGAGAAGGGCATGGGATAATGCACTGGTAGTGTTCTACTTGAATTTAAGATTATTTGATTTTATGGTTATTCTTGCACATGTCATATTCTTTACAGATAATATATATTGGAACCGATTTCACAATGCAGTCAGACGAAGCACAGTTAAGTTCTGCATGATCCTTTAATGACAACTTTCAAAGAATAAGGAACATTTTATGGAAACTGGGAAGCTTGGAAACAGAGATTTAAGGAACCTCCATACTTGACTCAAAATTTTAAAAAGAAGTTTTTTTCAAAAAATTCGTTTACCTGTTCTGATGAATCACAAATAAGTTAAACCAAGAGTTCTCATCTTCTTTTGGTCTCAACATTGTTACCTTTTTATTGACAAACATTCGATAGAGCCTTTCATCTGGAATGGACCCTGAAATAGACATTATTTTAATAACCGGTTTCTTACTTAGTTTTCAAAAAAGAATGTTTCACTTCTAAATTTTGTGCTTCTCTAAGTATTTCATGTTCTTATTAGAGATACATTTGAAATGTATCATTATTTACAAATGAGTATGTTCCAGGTTCTCACATGACAGTTGCTAAGAAGATACATGTATTAAAAACATGTTTCCCAGGGCGCTTGGGTGGCTCAGTCAGTGGGGCATCCAACTCTTGGTTTCGGCTCAGGTCATGGTTCATGAGTTCGAGCCCCGCATCGGGCTCTCGGCTGTCAGCACAGAGCCCGCTTTCTCCCATGCTCTCTCTCTCTCTCAAAAATAAACAAACATTTTGGAGAAAAAAAAAAAAAAAAAAAAAAAAAATTTTGCATGTCAGGCATACATACCTTCAAAATCTGGAAAATACAGAATAAAAATTTGAGTTTTCTATGCTTAAATTCTTATTAAAATTTCTAATAATATTGAATAATATTGTTTTCCACTATCCCTTTATTATACATACTTTTGACCTAACATACACATTATAAAATACAGACATTAAAAAGGATGAAATAAAAAAATAAATGTATTTAAAAATAATCTTATATATTGGGTTTTTTTAAACCTTAAAAAAAAAAATGTTTAGTTTTGAGACAGAGAGATAGAGAGTGAGCAGGGGAGGGGCAGAGAAAAACAGGGACAGAATCCACACCGTCGGTGCAGAGCCTGATGCGGGGCTCAAACTCGTGAACTGTGAGATCATGACCTGAACCAAAATCAAGAATTAGACGTTTAACAGACTGAGCCACCGATGCCTAGTCCTTACCCAGCCCCCTTATATATGGTTTTTAAATAAAGATATTATGCTTTTTAATAATATAATGACTTTTAAATAATTCTTCTTGTACCCTAAAGGATCACCTTAGTCTAATGGAAGAAGCAAAAAAAAACCAAGTAAACAGACAAATTACACTTTTAAATACTGTAAAAGGGACAAAAGATGCTAAGTGGCGAGTTATCAGTGAGGGGACAAGTTGCTGCTTTATGCAGTCATTAGGGAAGGCCTTGGAAGAAAAGCCAACAATGCAGAAATGTAAGAACTACAAGTCTAGCTTCTTAAAGAGAATTTCTAGAGTGTGACCAATGGAACAGATGGTGCAATGTAGAACATATAAACTGGAAACAAAAAAGTCAAGGCATACAAAGCCCAAGGCATCAGAAGGTTGACTGATCTACTTAGGTGTTGAAGGTCTGAGAACACAGACACAATTTGAAGGTAAGTAGGTGAAAAATTTGAGGGAAAGGACAGGGCAGTCTAGCCAGCTGGCAATTAGCTTCAAGGGGGCAGGGTGTCTGCAAATAGGAAAGAAGTGGCAAGCAGGGAGAAGGGAGAACAGTGATCCCTCACACTCCACCCTAAGACCTGTAAGAAGCCTGTGAGAAGCGAGTGGGAAGCAGAGCCTTAGGGACTAGTTTCCTGTAAGTCGGAGTGGAGGTAACACGCAGAGAAGAAACTGAGGATAGGAGGGAATTTGCTAACTATAGAGTTCTAGTGTGTAGAGAGAAGGATTGGGGTGTGTGTGTGTGTGTGTGTGTAGTCCAGTTAAGAAGAGAACAGGATGGAATGAGACTCTGGGAGAAAATGGAGACTGAGGGATATTCCAGGGGGTGCCTGAGGCATAACAGGGTCTTAGTCTGAAAGTAGGAGGATCAATGATTTTCTGCAGATATGACCCCTAACACTGCAGTGATTAAAATACCTGTTAGTAGCTTTTTAAAAAGTGTATTTCACTTCCTGCTCTATCACCTGGGAAATCAGACATAACACTTTGATCTCATTTTCCATCTCTCTACAGATAACCATGATGCTTTTCTACTTTTTAGAAATTATGAAAACTGGAAAAAGACTATAAGCGCCCTAGAGAAAGTATTTAAATAAACCATCCATCATAATTATACTTTTAAAAACATATTCGAAGAGAATTAAGTAAATAAGGTCTTCTAAGGCTTCTATTATACTAAAATCACTCAAAAAATAATAAAAACTATGCAAAGGTTACAGTGTGAAATTTCTCATTTCTCTCAGGGTACTACTTTAAGGTTGATTTAACATAGAATATAATTTTTATAACTCTATACACAATAAAACTACTAAAGCTATCGCATTCATAAAACAAAATATCAACCTGAACTTAATCCAAGGAAGACTCAACAAATAGACTTTGAATGCAGTCTAAAAATATTCTTTGATCTTTTGTTCATATGGCTACAAGCCTAGCAAAAAGGCTTTTTTTTTTTTTTTTTTTTTACCTACTGGACACTAAATAAATTGAGGACAGTCAAGTTGATAAAGCAAATTTTCTGAGCATTATAGATGACAGATCTGAACTAGCACTGTCTAACAAAAACATAATGTGAGCCACTAAAGCAGGCCAAATACAGAATTTAAAATTTTCTAGTAACCACATTAAAACAAGTAAAAAGAGACAGGTAAAATTAATTTTAATGTATTTTATTTAACCTAGTATATTAATAAGGTACTTTACTTTTTTTTCTAAGTCTTTGAAATCTGATGTGATTTTTGTATTTATAGTATACCTCAACGCAGACCAGCCCCATATCTACCTGAGGCTGGTACTTACTGTACTAGACAGCGAAGCTTCAGACATTTCAAAGACTTCCAAGATACCAAAATGCAGTTTTTCTTTTTCTTAATGTTTATTTATTTTTGAGAGACAGAGAATGAGCATGAGGGGAGAGAGGCAGAGAGAAGGAGACCGAGGATCAAAGCAGGCTCTGCACTCACAGCTTTGGTGGGGCTCGAATTCATGAACTGTGAGATCATGACCTGAGCCAAAACCAAGAGTCGGCCACTTAAACAAATGAGCTACCCAGGCACCCCTAAAATGCAGTTTTTCTAATTACTCTACAATTCTAACATTCAGGATTCTATATCTGAGTCTAAAAGAAAGAAAAAATCAACAATAGATAGTAAAAGAAAACATTTTTTTTAATCAAAACCTCCAATGAAAGAAGTATCAAGGGCTAATGGTCTTACTAAATACTAAAAAATTCTACTAAAACCTGTCATTTTTTATGGTCACGCATAAGGAATAATTAGATTTGCCTCACTCTTTCCCAAACAGCAAGAAAGTTCATTCCAGAATGTGATTTCCCAGTTGCTTAAACAATTATGTATTGTCATAAACAGTAAAATAAAACCATCTTACCTAAGCCATATAAAGCAATTTTGGAGCTTCCTTTTTGGAGCAAAACTGGACTAATGTCTATCTTCTCCACAGACACTGAACGTCCAAAGTGATTTACAAATCCAGCACAGCTTAGTATGTCCAGGGCACACAGGGCATCTGCCTACATAGAATGTTTTCAAAGAATATTAATGTATATATCTAAAAATAAGTAATCTCCATCATATTACCTATTAAAAGTATATTCCATATACCACTTACTAAAACATAGATCAGGACAGTGTCTTTTCAAAATAAAATTACAATAGTGAAAGTATTTGCTATGTTTCTTCAATTACAAATGACCTACTGCACCTGGAACCACATGCTAAATGCCACGTTAACATTTCATCAAAACTTAGGATGTCCCGGCCACCAAAAAATAAAAACCAGCCATGAAATGAGTGCTTTGTAATATTAAGCTGACCTCTTAAGCCATGGGGGGAAGAAAACTAGGTAAGTAGTGATTTATGGTGTTCATGATCAGATAAAACAAAAAGATATTTCAAGTGTAGGACCTTTATAAGGTCCTTCCACATCAAACAGGTAATAAGACGATCTAATTTAGATTTAGAACTGTCCATGAAAAATCGTTTTCTACAGGTGAAATTTTGAAATGAGAGACACAAAAGCACCAGGTAAACTGAAAGCTTCATACAAATGTTAGGTATTTATCCTTACTTCGAGTTACTTATTGTCAACCTCAGCACTAATGAAATAAAAGCACACCTCACACACCAACTACTATTACAGATTTTTAAAAATTATCTAAAAAGCAATATAAAAGACTACGTGAATGATACAAAGTCAACTTGACTTTCTGAGTCAACTGACGAAAAATTTCTGGAAAGGACAAGAATGCCTTCCACAAACTAAAGTGACAACAAACTGTAAGAACCCAGTAAGTACCCCTGTGGGATCATCATGATTGCCATGAATACTGAACACTGGAATCGAAATGTTGAGATTGTCATCTTGGTAGTTCACCCACGGAAACCTTAAAAAAACAATAACAAAAACACAAAGTTAATGTTTCCATACAAGACAAAAGCTATTTTCCACAATACCCTCCTTTAAAAAATTAATACAATTTATGGGCAAACTGGATAAGTTGGCAGAAGACCACTAGTTTGGAAAGAAATACAATGACAGGCAACAATTCATTCCAAGTTTGAAGTGCTTCAAAGTACTACACTTTAAAGAAAACACTGTAGTATATGGTGCTTGTGAATTGTATGAAAGAGAAGGATATCTGACTAATGGCAAGTAAAGAGGCTTTCAAATTTTTAAAGGCCTTTGTATAAGAAGAGAGAGGGGAGGAAACACATCCGTTTTGGAATCCAAGCTTCAAAATTCCAGCTCTAGCACTTACTACTTGTGCAATTTAAGTCTCCCACCCACGGGGCTCCTGGATGGCTCGGCTGGTTGAGTGTCTGACTCTTGGTTTTGGCTCAGGTCATGATCTCTCAGTTTGTGATTTTGACCACGCATCAGGCTCTGCTCTGACAGTGTGGAGCCCATTTGTGATTCATTCTCTCTCTCTCTCTCCCTCTTTCTCTGCCCCTCCCTGCTCTCAAAAAACAAAAAATAAAAAGTCTCCCACCCACTCCTGCCCCTGGAGTCAGCTAGCTCCTCCTCTCAGAGGCAGATGCCATTAGAAACTTCATAGTGTTATCTCTGCAAAAATATCTTATACCTTCATAGCAAATAAATGGCATCTTCTCCCTTCTTATACAAATAGTAGTGTAATACAGATTTCTGCACCCTGCTTTTTCATTTAATATGTTTTAGAAATCATTCTACATCAGTACATAAAGAGCTTCCTTGTGCATTCTCTGGTGGGACAGTACACCATCGAATGGGCTATCAGAATGTGTTTAAGTAGTTACCTACCAATGGACATTTAGACCATTTTCAGTGTTTTTGCTTTACAAATAATGCTACAGTGAGTACTCTTGTACCAAGTTGCCCTTGTGCAAATATAAGAAAATATCCAGAAGGGTATTTAGTCAAAGGACAAGAATGAATTTGTAAATTTGGAAATACTTCCAATTTCTGTCTATAGAAGTTGGACAAATTTACACACAATACAACAGCAATGCATAAGAGACAACTTTTCCCTTTATTCCATCAACATAAGCTATCAAGCTTTTAAACCTATGCCAGCAGTCGGGGTGCCTGGGTGGCTCAGTCGGTTGTGTCCAACTTTGGCTCAGGTCATGATCTTGCGGCTCATGGGTATGAGCCTGCATCGGGCTCTGTGAGGACACTGAGAGCCTGGAGCCTGGCTTCGGATTTTGTGTCTCCCTCTCTCTCTGCCCCCCCCCCCCCCCCCCCCCGTGCTGCTCTCTCTCTCTCTCTCTCTCAAAAATTAAAATAAACTTAAAAAAAGAAAATAAACCTATGCCAAGGATTCTAAACCCTAGCGGTATGTTAGAATTATCTAGGAATCTTTTAAGATCTATCAATGCCCATGACACAGAGAGTAACTGGCCTACAGATTGTCATCATTTTTTTTTTTCTGAAAGATTTCTAGGTAACTACAATGTGCCCCTGGAATTGAGAATCACTGATCTATGCCAATCTGACAAGAGAAAAATATCTCAGTAGAGCTTAACTTAGTATCTTTCTTATGAATGGACTCCATTTTGTATTTTTCATATTCTTTTAATATGTCCAAGTGTCACTTTATTTTTTCTGTGAACTATGTCTGTATTTTTCACATATGTTTCTATTAACTCTTGGATTTTTTAATGGGGTCAAAAGAACTATTTATCTATTGGGGAAATTAGACCTTAATTTGCAATTCATTGCAAATATTCTCCCTACCTTAACTCTCACTGACTTTTGACTCTGTTCTAGGCGGTATTTGCCCTGCAGAAATTTACTTTTACAAAGACTAACATCAATTTTACTTTTATGGCTTCTCAGCTTGTATCATACACAGAAAAGCCTTTCCCATATCTACATTTTTAAAAAATGTCTAATAGTTTCTTCTAGTACACTTATTGAATAATCCATACTTTCCCTAGAGATATGACACCACCTTCTCCAAATATTAAATTCCTACATGTACTGAGTCTATTTCTGGATCTCTTTACTCTTTCACTTACCTGCTTACCAATTCATGAGTCATATTACATTTTTAGTTATTGAGGCATTATATTTTTTCTAACTTTATTACGAAATAATTGACATAGAGCATTGTAGAACTTTAAGCTATACAATGTATTATTTGAAACACGTATACTGCAAAATAACCACTACAGCTTGGCTAACACTAGCATCACACCCATTTTGTGTGTGTGTGTGTGTGTGTGTGTGTGTGTGTGACGAGATTATTTGAAATGTACTCACAGAAACCTTCAAGTATAAAATAAAATATTACGAACTATAAGCACTATGCTGTACATCAGATCCTTAGAACTTACTCATCTTGTAACTACAACTTAATACTCTGATCAACATCTATCCTTCCCTCAAGTCCTGGCCCTGGATAACCACCATTCTAGACTGTTCCCGAGTTCAGCTTTGTTAGATTTTACATGCTAAGTGATGTTACACAGTATTTTTCTTTGTCTGACTTATTTAAGAGCGTAATGCCCTCAAATTCCATCCATGCTGCAAATGGCAAGATGTTCTTTCTCATGGTTGAATAGTATTTCATATTCATATTACACGCCACATCATCTTAATCCATCTTTATCCATTCATCCACGGAGAGGCGCTTAGGTTGTTTCTGTATCTTGGCTGTTGTGAATAACGCTACAACAAACTCAGGAATGCACATTACCTCTCTGAGAGCCTGTTCTTCATTTTGTTTCGATGCATATCCAGAAGGATTGCTTAATCATATGGTAGTTCTATTTTTTTTAACTTTTTGAGGGTCCTCTATACTGTTTTCTATAGTGACTAAGTCAATTTACATTCCCACCAGCAGTGTATACAAGGGTTCCCTTTTCTCCACATCCTCCTCAACATTTGTTCTTATTTTTTTGTTCTTATTTTTTTGATGATAGCCATGTGTGAGGTGATATCTCATTGTGGTTTTAATTTGCATTTCCCTGATGACTAGTGACTTCGAGCACCTTTTCATATACCTGTTGGGTCATTTGTATGTTTTCAGAAAAATGTCTTTGGTTTCTTTGCTTATTTTTAATTGGATTGGATTTTTGGTCTTCTTTTGTTTTTGTTTTTGCTATTGAGTTATAGAAGTTCTTTGCATATTTTAGATGTTAACATCTCATCAGATGTATGACTTAGAAATATTTTCTCCCATCCCGCAGGTTCCCTTTTCATTCTGTTGATGGTTGCCTTCACTATGCAGAAGCTTTTTAATTTGACATAGTTCTACTTGTTTATTTTTCCTTTTGTTTTCAAATCCAAAAAAAAAAAAAAAAAATCACTGCCAAGAATGATGTCAAGGAGCTTACTCCCCATGCTTTCTTCTAGGAGTTAGACAATTTCAGGTCTCACATTCAAGTCTTTAATCCATTTTGAGTTGATTTTTGTGTATGGTATAAAGGGGACAGCTTCATTCTTTTGTATGTGGCTGTCCAGTTTTCCCAATACCATTTATTGAAGAGACTCTTCTTTCCCCCATTGTATATTCTTGGCTCCTTTGTCATAAATTAATTGACCAAACATGCATGGGTTTATTTCTGTACTCTATTCTGTTCTACTAACCTAGATGTCTTATTTTTATGCCCAAACCACATTGTTTTGATTACTATAGTTTTATAATATAGTTTGAAATCAGGAAGGGTGATGCCTCCACCTTTGTCTTTCTTTCTTAAGACTGCTTTGGATATTTTGGGTCTTTTGTGGTTCCATACAAATTTTAGGATTGTTTTTTCTATTTCTATGGAAAAAACCATTAGAATTTTGATAGGGGTTACACAGAATCTACAGATCACTTTGGGTAATAGGGACAGCTTAACAATATTCATTCTTCTTATCCACCAGCACAGAATCTCTCTCCATTTTTTGTCTTCAGTTTCCTTCACCAATGTCTTATAGTTCAGTGTATAGCTCTTCTGCCTCCTTAATTAAATTTATTCCCAAGTATTTTACTCTTTTTCTTATCCTATTCTTCTTTTCTTAGTTTCTCTTTCTGATGGCTTATTGTTAGTATATAGAAATAAAATTGATTTCTGTCTACCGATTTTGTATCCTGGGCCTTTACTGAAATCATTAGTTCTAATAGTTTTTTCGGGGAGTCTTTCACATTTTCTACATATAACATTATCATCTGCTATTAGAGACAACTTCACTTCCTTCTTTCTGATTTGGATATCTTTTATTTCTTTTTCTTGCCCAGCTGCTCAAGCTAAGACTTCTAAATTGATGTTGAATAGGAATGGTGAGAGTGGGAATCTTTGCCTTATTCCGAATCTTACAAGAAAAGTTTTCAGCTTTTCACCACTGGGTATGATGTTAGCTGTGGGTTGGGTCATATATGGCTTTTATTACATTGAGGTATGTTCCCTATATGCCCGCTTTGTTGGGGGAGTTTTTAATCATAAAAGGATGCTAAATTTTGTCAAATGCTTTTTCTGCATCTATTGAGATGATCATATAATTTTCATCCCTCATTTTGTTAATGTGGCTTAATATACTTTAATATGTAATAGGGCTAGTCATTATTTAGTGGTTTTCTCTTTCAGACTTTCCCTACCTTTTCTTTTGTCTATTTTTCTATGTGAACTAGTAAACTAGAAGGGGAAATTATTCAGAATGCAGCACAAAGAGATAAAGTAATGGGCAATATAACAAAAACAGTAAGAGATATAAATAATATTCAGAAAGAATAGGCAACAATGTTTGAAAACGTAATGGTTAAGAACTTCCTAAAATTACTGAAAAAAATAATTCTTAGATTGAAATGCATGAGGATACCCAAGCAGAACAATTAGAACTAAATCCACAACTAAATATGTCCTAGTAAGACTGTGAAATGCTAAGGACAATGAGAAAATTTAATAGTTACCTGAGAATTTTCTTTCTGCCAGTTGCTATTCTAAGCAATTTTCTTATTAACTCCACTATTCCTCACAACAACTCTGTAAGATCATCACTATATAAAAGTAAGGTAAAGTAGAGCCAAGACACGAATTCACATGGTCTGGTACCAGAATCCATGCTTTTAATCACAATATTACACTGTTTTCCAGCAACTACAGTGATAGCAGACTTCTCAACAGCAACCAAAAAATAAGAGTTTACCACTCACTGACACTCAATGAAAAAACTACTGAAAACAGTACTTTAGAAAGAAGAACATGGAATCCATAGGGAAAAAATGAAATGTAAGAAGCAACAATAGTGAGCAAAGAAACAGGTAAACATGTCTGCAAAGGTGAGGGGAGCAGTTTAAAAATAAGATGAGAGAAAAAAGAAAACACTAACGTTCTGGATCTGAATAGGAGACAGGTAAAGACACTGATCAGATTTCTAACGACATATGTTAAAAATCATAGGTACTTTTAAAATCCAATTCTACACTCTGCCAAACTATCAACCCAGAGCAAAGTTAAATACAGCCATTTTCTCACATACAAAAATCTCTAAAAATTTACCTCCCAACATGAACTCATTTAAAAAAAAATATAGATAGTTAGGGGTGCCTGGGTGGCTCAGTCGGTTGAGGGTCCAACTTCGGCTCAGGTCATGATTTCAGACTCGTAAGTTCAAGCCCCGTGTCGGGCTCCACGCTGATAACTCAGAGCCTGGAGCCTTCGGATTCTGTCTCCCTCTCTCTCTGCCCCTCCCCCACTTGCTTGCACACACACTCTCTCTCAAAATAGACAAACATAATAAAAAGAGAAAGAAAAAATACAGATAAATAGATAAAAAACAAATCCAGATAGGTCCATGCATATGCATCTGTTTCTTAGCTCTGGGCACTGAGAGACCCTAGAAGCAGTGACAAGGTGACAGCAATGTGCAAGCCTAGCAACTAGGTTTGGGCTTTCAAATACCTTTTCCAAAGGAACCAGGACTCCTTGAAGAAATGGATGAGTCTAAAGCTAGGGAAGGGAAAATAATTCATCTGGAGCATCTTCTAATGTCAAAAAATAGGAAATGGAGGGGAAAATGAGGGTAAGTCAAAAGGAGAGAGGAGCCAATCTGAAAAAGTACCCAATGGCTAACCTTTGTACATATCCTCTGAGCAACAAAACAGATTACAATTGCATTAAATTACAACACAAAGGGAAAAAATGAGTTCATATTGATATAGACAATTGAAGAAGTTCCTTCTGATAGCTGAGTCAATAAATTAACAAGCGGGGGACAAGGGACAAATCTTCCTTACAGAAGAATTTTAATTAATAAATGCAGAAAAACGTGGGAAATAGAAAATCAGCATTAGAACACCACGGTTAAAACTGCTATAGGCAAGAGCCACTGACGAATGTTAAAATTAGTGGACAAACTTTAAGGCGACACAGAATAAATAGGTACACAGCCTCAAATATCTCCCCCAAAATACTTACTAATGACTACAGTAGTTTTAATATGCCCATCTCCTTTGATACTCTTTCCTCTCTACAGGAAGTGACACTTAAATCCCTCTGAGTGCAGGCTAGACTTAGCAACTCACTTCTAATGAAGAGTGGATGAAAAGGGAAAAATCCTAACTTGACAGCAGAGAAACCTGGCAGGCACCACCTTAACCAAGAGATTAAGGTTATCCTCACCAGTAATTAGCCAACTTGATAGCGTGTACTCCAGATATGCTATGAGAGAGCACTTCACCTCTATGGAATACCTTCCTGAAAACCCTTAATCCTGGTCTAATCACAAGAAAAACCCAAATTGAGGGACAATCTACAAAATGACCAGTATACTTCAGAAGTACCATGGAAATGAAAGGTAAGAAAAGACGGAGAAGCTGGCACAGTGTGAGGAAACTGAGAGAACATTTCAACCACATGTAGTATGGTATCCTGTGCAATGCTTAAGAAAAACCACGAGACTATCTTTACAACATGGGGTTCTAGGTGACTATCATCAGTCAGTCCCCAAAGTATGAATATTAAGGAAAAAGAATGATACTACATCAAAATTAAGTACTGTATTTGTCAACAAAAGTCTCCATAAAAAAAGTCAAAAGACAATCCACGGATTGGATAGAAAAAAATTCATGCTTAACAAAGGCTTAGCCTCTAGAACATATGAATAACTTCTGCAAATTCAATAGGAAAAGACAAAAATCCCAATTTTTAAAATGGGCAAAAGGTATGCATAGAGCAGGATACCAAAATGTACAACAGAAATTTAAGAAAATTCTCAGTCCCACTATTAATTAGGGAAATACAAATTAACACAATGACATAAAGAAATTCAAAGAATTACACTTACTATGAAAATAGCTCATAGTGAAGGTCAAATAGCTAATTGTTAATGTGTTTGTCTTTCACAGAAAATATTACACAAAAGAAAACATTCACTTAAGCATTTAAATATACTTACTTACTAAAACCAAAGTTGACTGACTGATCACTGAGAATTTCAAACTGTACAGGACGATCACCCATGCAATATTTTCTCAATAACTCGAGGCAGGTATGTAATGTTTTTCTTGAGGGCTTATTTTCATGAAAAAGATCACCACCTAACAAAATAAAATCCACCTAATCAACAGAAAATAGTGTGAAAATTAGTATGTTTTATAGGGGAAAATGTTAAAACTATAAAGAAGTACAAAAAAATCTCATAAAAGATACCGATGTGTATGGAGATTCAAAATTTTATATTTTATTTATTTAAAAGCTTGCAGTCTGTTGATTACTTGGACTCCAACTTAGGTTCCTAGGCCACCTTCAAAAAAACCATCTTTGGGGTGCCTGGGTAGCTCAGATGGTCATCCAACTCTTGATCTTGGCTCAGGTCATGATCTCAGTTTCTAAGACTGAACTCCACGTGGAGCTCTGCACTGACAGCATGGAACCTGCTTGGGATTCTTACTCTCCCTCTCTCTCTGCCCCTCCCCACCCCCCCCAACCCCCCCACATGCACATGGGCTCTATCAAAGTAAATAAACATTAAAAAAAAAAAAGCCATCTTCAAATTATTACACCAAACCTCTGACTCATGCTACCCAGAGTAATCACTATCTTTTGTTATTCAAATTAAACATAAATTTAGAACTTCAATGGAACCTACGGACAAGATAGCCAATTCAATTTAGATTACTCATTCAATTCATTCAACAATCATTTAGGGCTCACACAGGCACTGCCACCTAAGGAAACTGCAATCTACAGAACAGATGATGTCCAGGACTGACAATGTACAATTCCCTGTACTGGGCCCTGAGGATACAATGACGAATAAAACACAATTCCTTTCCTAAATATGTTCAGAATCTAGTGGAAGAGACAAACGGCTATGCATCTGAACGTAAGTCAGACTCAGACATGCACTAGGAGTATGTAAACAAACCAGGAGCAGCAATGACACTACAGTTAATTCTAACTGAAGGGAAGAAGTCATCTGAGGACAATGCATGCAGAAGGAAATGTGCCAAGGGGCCCCTAGGTGGTTCAGTCAGTTAAGTGTCCGACTTCAGCTCAGGTCACGATCTCATGGTCTGTGAGTTCGAGCCCCACATCGGGCTCTGTGCTGACAGCTCGGAGCCTGGAGCCCGCTTCAGATTCTGTGTCTCTCTGCCCTTCCCCTGCTCATGCTTCTGTCTCTCTCTCTCTCTCAAAAGTAAAAAAACATTAAAAAATTTTTTAAAAAAAGTGCCAACATGGTAGCATTTAGGTTACCCTATTAAGAATAAATGAGACTTTAAGGAAGAGTATTCTAGAAACAAGAAAGAAATTATACAGAAAAAAGCCCAACACGCATGCTTTCAAGAAGTATATAATCTACCTAAAGAAACTTGATTAAGTTCTTAATTATACAAAAGAACCCAGATCACTTAGGCTACAGTAGTGAGGGGGAGAATACACCACTCCCGAAAGTGTCACTATGGCACATGGACTGGAGCTAAAGGCAATTAAGACTTAGTAGACTCAGGAATAGCTTTTTTAAAATTTCCCCTAACTACCTCAAAGAACTGACTGGGGGCCTATACCAGGAAGAGAGCTATTATCAGAGAGAACTTTTTATATCAGAAAGACTTCTCTCTTTTTTTTTAATTTTAGAGAGAGAGAGCCTGAGCGGTGGGGAGGGGCCGAGGGACAGAGAGAAAATCTTAAGCAGGCTCCGTGCTCAGTGCAGAGCCTGACACGCGGGGCTGGACGTCACTGTGAGATCATGACCTGGGCCAAAATCCAGAGCCAGATGCTCAACAGACTGGGCCACCCAGGCACCCACACACAAGACTTCTCTACGTGGCATGACCAACATTTGCTCTTCCCATCTTCCCATGAATCATCTCCCTCCCTTGAAACCCCAGACCTCTACCTCCTTTCTCTTTAGCTCAGGATGGTATATAAGGCTCGATTACCTGACTGCTGGGGAGTCTCATATTTTTATGAGGCTCCTATACATACAAAATTTGGTTTTCTCCTGTTAATGTGTCTTAGGTCAATTTAAATATTAGCCCGGCCAAAGAATCTAAAAGGAAAGAAGGGAAAGTTTTCCATCTTAGAGTAGTCAGAGGAGCTTCAATAAAAATGTGGGACTTAAGCTAGGTCTTCAAAAATGAACACGATTTGAATAAAGGAAGAAAATCATCACAATCAACAGCATAGAGAAAAACAAAAGGAACACAGAAAACATTTCAGGCAGGAGGTGGAGTGGTTGTTTAAATGGTACAGTTTCACTTTTGCAAGAGGAAGAGTTCTGGAGATTGGTTACACAGCAACGTCAATGTGCCTAATGCTGTTAAAGTCTACACTTAAAGACACTGAAGATGGTAAATTTTGTTAGGTGTATTCTACCACAAATAAAAAAATTTTTTTAATATTTTTAAAAGCTGGTGACTCCAGGCAACACTGAAAAAGGACACACTTTGCTTCTATGGTCTTCCTGCCACAAAGTGAATCCAGTCATGAGGCAATATCAGACGAATCCAACTGAGGAACATTCTACAAAGTTACTAGCCTATACTTCTCAAAAATGTCTGGGTCATGAAAGACAAAGGCTGACTGAGGAAATGTACCAGATTACAAGAAACTAAGGAGACAGGACAACTAAATGCAAAATGTAACCCTGGGTAGGACCTGGACTCTGCCACCCTGCCCCCAGATTGCTGTAACAGACATTACTGAGACAATCAGCAACATCTTAAAGTTATCTGACAGTATCGAATCGGTATTAATTTCCTGGTTTTGATAAGTGCACTGTGGTTACATATGCAATGACTCTCAAATGGTTCAGAAAAAGTGTGTGTGCGTGTGTGTGTGTGTAAACAGACAGAATAAAGCAAATGGGGTAAGATGTAGGAAAATCTGGGTGAAAGGTAAGGAATTCTTTGTATTATGCTTGCAATATTTCTGAGACGGATACTGTTAGAAGTTAAAAAAAAAAAAAAAAAAAAAAAAAAAAAAAAAGGCTCCAAGGAATTAAGGAGTAGAAATAAGGCAAATTTGATGGCACAGACACACAAAGTAGGGCACTTAAAGTTAGGAAAAATTTAGATTTCAATAGTAAATACTTTGTTAAATACAAACTAAGGGAAAAAGTAAATAAAATACTAGCGTGGGGCTGCGGGAGGGGAGTGTTAAACTTAAGGGATGCAGGAAGGGAACTGAGAAAATAGAAGGGAAGCAAAAGACAAAGTAGAAGAAAGAAGCTTATGCCCAGGAAAAGAAGTATTTTAGTACTAAAAGAAAAAACACAAGCTTTTCTGGCAGGAAACAGACATCCTTTGGCTATAAGTTTCCCTGACCTCAGGGAAAGAGGAAGTCATCTTAAAAGGAGATATTACTGGGGCACCTAGGTGGCTCAGTCGGTTAAGTGTCCGACTTCGGCTCAGGTCATGATCTTGCGGTCCGTGAGTTCGAGCCCCGTGTCAGGCTCTGTGCAGACAGCTCAGAGCCTGGAGCCTGTTTCAGATTCTGTGTGTGTGTCTCTCTCTGCCCCTCCCCTGCTCATGCTCTGTCTCTCTCTCTGTCTCAGAAATAAATAAACGTTAAAAAAATTAAAAAAAAAAAAAAGATATTACTAGACATTCTTTCATTCATTAACAAATTTATTTATTACTTTTTTTAAATTTTATGTTTATTTCTGAGAGAGAGACGGAGAGAGCATGAGTGGGGGACGGAAAGAGACAGAGGGAGACACAGAATCCGGAGCAGGCTCCGGGGTCTGAGCTGTCAGCAGAGCCTGACGTGGGGCTTGAACTCACAAACCGTGAGATCATGACCTGAGCCGAAGTCGGATGCTTAACCAACTGAGGTGCCCCTCATTAACAAATTTATTAAAAGCTACCTACTGCTTGCTAGATCCTTTCTAGATTAAGATACAGCATGAATAAGCAAAAAAGATTTTTCCCTCTCATGGAGTTTACCTTCTAGTGGAGGAAGGTCAATAGTCAACAAGTAAACAATTCAATATATTATTTCAGATGGTGTGATGAAAAAAATAAACAGAATAATTGATAAGAGTGTTTGGAGATATCCGGGAAGACCTCTCCCAAAGGTAAAATGTGCTCCAAGCAGAGAGACCTGACGTGCAAAGGTCCCAGAGCAGAAATGCCAATGGGGATGGAGCACACTGAACAAGGCAGACAGTTGTAGAAGTCTCCTGGCAGAGGCCAGACCAACTTGAGCCTTGTAATTTGAATTTTATTTTAGATTCACTAGAAGGCCACTTGGAAGATTTTAAGCAGCAGAGTGGTACGATCTGATTTATGATTTTCAAAGTTCATTTTGGCTGCTATGCTGAACAGATGTAGGGAAAAAGAATGCAAACAGAAAGACCCACGGGGAGCTACTACAGCAAAATATGATAGAAGTCTGGGGCTAAATATATAGGCAAAAAAACCAACAGTTTCCATATACATTCGGGAGGAAGAACCAAAAGACTTGCAGATAAACTGAACACTGAGGAAAAGTCAAGGTTAGAGATACTAATTTGTAAATCATAAGCATTTATGTTTACTCCCCAGCTCTCTTCCGAAATGTCCAGCAGGACATCTCAACTGTCTACTGGAATATTGACCTGAATGTCTTATTGGAATCTCCCAACTCAAATGATCTAAATCAGAATTCATTACCTTCCCACATAAAGAAGTACCTCATCCTTATTTAGAACCTATTTCTATTACTGGTACCACCATTTGCCCAAACTTAACATACTCCAGTCACTGTCCCTTCCCTTTCCCATAACCCACCCCCAAAGTATTCAAATCCAATCTTTGAAAAATGCCTCTGGCATTCACTTCCTTTTTTTCCATCCCATGCCACTACTTTAAAAAAGCCTCAAACCGGTCTTCAATTCATGCTATACCCTGTTGCCCAAAGATCTTCCAATGGATTGGGCACAAACTCCTCAATCTGGCATTTGAAGCCTTCTTTGATGCAGCTCAACTCATGTCTTAGTCTTTCAGCATATTTTCTAATAAATGGCCTACAAATGAGCAAAACTGACTTGTTGTGCCCTTAACATACCTCTCATATTGTCTCACCTCTGTGCCCTTCTTCCTGGGAAATGTACATTCTCTATGCTCTTCACCCATCAAAAGCCTACCCATCCTTCAAATCCCAAGTTAAATGCCATCTCGTTCATTAAACTGATCTTGCTATCCTCTATGTGATCTTTTCTATGTCTAAACTCCCAGGAAAGGCTGCTGATAATTTTCTTACGGTTCCTGCCACATTAAGACCTTGCATCTGAGCATTATGGACATTTGTCTAAATCTTACATCCTGTTACGCTTTATGTTCTTAGAAAGCAGAAACTATGACAGTCATCTTTCCATTTCAAATAGAAACTGCCACAGGATCCAGCACTCTGTAAACACCCCATAAATATTTGTAAACTTTTACAAACCTCTGACAAAAGTAGCTCCTACTTGATTTAAGGTGACAAGGCACTCTAATTCTGCTTTAGGCTTTTCGTATATTGACATTTAAGCAGGCAATGTAGGCACATGAGCCTGTAAAACCAACCTCCAACTTTAAGAAGCAACGAGCCAATTGACTAAAAGAACATAGCAGAAACTGAAAAATGTAAAGCCAACTCACTTCATTTTCCTGGGCAAGTCTTAAAATCTCATCAAATGTTACAAATGTGTCATTTCCTCTGACTGCATCTTTCTCCATAAATCCCAGATGAATATCTGTTGCAACTAAGATTTTAAATGTATTTTCATCGTCACTGTATTAAAAGAAACATTTCAATACAATAAGAGTATGCTCAAACCAATTAAAACCTAAATTTGTGAGATAAATAAGAACAGTTATGTAGTACAATCGCTTTTCTAGCCTCAAAATAGGTCTGAAAATGTAAAGTGTCCAATAGATCTTTAACATTACATAGTTTGCCTACCACTAATTCAAAACAGAACATATGAATTTTAAAAAGGTTCTGTGACTCCTTCAAAAAAGCATAACCTTGTTACAACCAGTTTTATATACTCCTTTTTACCTTGGACCTGGGAGCCTGGTTGTTTTCGAATTCTATTCCAGAGCAAAAAACCCAAGAGGATTTGACCCCATATCTAAACCCGCTGTTTATCTATTTTGTACTCATCCAGGAAAATCATACTTGACTGGTTCATTTAAAAAGCCCTTCTTTTATCCTCATAAGCTAATAAGCTTACACTGCAGTCCCAGAAGACACTTGCTTGATTCTACTCTCTATACAAAGTTAGTGTTTCATTAACAAATTTGGCCAAGTAACAAAACAGAATTATTTACAAGTCCATTTGAATTTGGTGGTATTCAAAGGTACTTTCACGTGAAGCAGGAACGTAGTAGTTATTACGGCTTTCCTAAATTTAATGTAACTTTTAACTCTTTTTAAAAAAGTACTTAGGGATTTATGATCTCATCTCAACTTCCACATGTAAAGAGGCAGGTATTTACTGTCTCTGAAAGATGAGAACACAAAACAGAGAAATTAAATGATTTATTGCACAACTAAGTGGAAGAAACAGGATTTAACCACTCAGGCTATTTTCATTAAACCACAAGGAACTTAAAAAAACTTTCACATATATCTCCAAAATTGAAATCTTTATATATGAGATTTTTCCAGAAAAGGTTTCTCTTCAGAAACTTCAAAGATGATATATACGCACACAGTTTTAATTGCCACACACACAGGCTGATCAGAATATTTTCAAGATCACATTACCCTAGCAATTTATGTTACAAAATACATAGCGTTTTATGAAGTATTTTCAAATGAATTCTCTCATTTAAACATTTAAATTAATCTGAGAAAGGCAATTTTGTTCCAATTATATATATAAGATAAGGAAATTGAGGCAAGGTTCAGAGAACTGCTAATTTGCCCAAGGTCACACAGTATTAACCAAGGAACTGAAATTAGACACCAAATCTAATGCTTTTCCCACATAACTTCTGATTCTTTTATTGATTTTCATTTTACTCAGATTCATTTCCAATTGATTCAATGCTAGAGCAATTTACTGTTTAAATAGGCTTGCACTGACTAGTTAAGCCTTCCTCACAAAAGTTCAAAAATATTTATAGCTTCACTATTTTAAGACAAAACCTAAGAATATAAACTTATATACTAAAGTAATACACCAAATTACTGCAAGGCTTCAACCTATAGGTGAATATTATCTTTAAGTTAGTAAACATACAATAGTAACTTTTTTTTTAACATTCTAAATGTTTTTTGATCACTAACATTTCTGTTCATAGGTAAGCTCTTTATTTACTGCCAATTTATTAAATAAGTTTTCTTTTACGGCGATCTTAGTTGATGGGCTTTAGAAATCCAAAGCAACAAAAAAGACTCCAGAAGACAAGTGCTTACAGGGCATCTGCAGGACTCATTTCTACCGTCAGTCTAGGTCCTCTGGAACCAGTTTTTTCTCCAAGTACTCCTGGGTCGTGTGCTCAAATATGTCAGAGAACTCACTCGATTTCAAATCCCAATACTAAAAGCAAAATTACATTATTATAAAACGCACATTCTTTTAAAAACAGACTACCAATTTTTGGAATCTCATTTCCATCTAAGGACCTACTACATTTTTACTTAAGAACCAACAATAGAAAATGGCACATCCCCAGTGCCATTCTAATTGCACCATTATGATTAAACTATAGGAAACTAATGTCCATCAAATGAATGGGCAAAAAGGGTCACATACAGCAGTTTTGGTTTAGCACACAAACAATTCTGGGTGTGCAGAAATGTTTAAACTACATGTGCAGCCTACCCTGGAGCATGGAGGTGACCCCATACTTTCTGCTGAAACACAAGGCTGTTTAAAGAAAAGGTCTAATTTATGAAAAGAGAAGGGCCCACCTTTAAAACGACTGTAAATAAAAAGAAACACGTGCTCCGCAGAAAAACGCCCGGCGCCTGCAAAGCAAGTGGAAACGGCCAAAATATTCGGGCAAGAGTGTATATACCACCGTGAAACCACCCCTCCCACGTCCGGCCTCCTGGTTCGGTGGAGATCCCAAGCCTCAACACACACACACCACCGGACTCTGAAACCAGAACCAGAACCTTCCAGGACTTAGCCGACCCGTCCCATTCTTTTCCAGAGTCAATCCACTCAGGGCTTCCTCCCCGGATCCCACAGAAATAGGCAAGTACGTTTCCCAAATTACCCCACACCCTCACTCTCCCAAAGCCTCAACGGGCCCCCAGGGTGTCTTTTACCCGGGAAGAAGGAGCGAGCTTCCCGAGGAGAAAGGCAACAGCAACTCACGAGCGTCGGTCTCAGAACCCGCGGGGCCACTTACCTGAATTAGGCGGGAGAGAAAAAGCAGCTCTTTCTCTCGCGATACCTCACTGATGACGTAGCACTCAGGTCTTCTCCCGCTCTCATTGGCTACCAAATGCCGTGAGGAGCCGGGAAAGTAGCGGCGAGGCCCCGCCCTCATGCGAGAGCCAATCCAGAGAAGCTGAGGGACGACCCCGGAAGCGAGGTTCGCGGCGGCGATTTTCCCTTCTTTAAGGTGGGTAGCTCTTGCTTGTCCCGGCCCGCGCTCCTTGGTCCCCTCGCGCCACCTAAAAACTAGTGGGCCCTTAGGGGCGGGTCACCTGTCGACCCCTGCTGAGCCCTGCTGAACGGGCTGCGTCGTGGGTCCTGGGTAGGGCTGGAGCGGCTTCTCCACTCTTGGCTGTTTGGAAGGCCGCAGGCGCAACTCCGGGCCTGTGAAATGACCAATCGGTGCCAGAGGGCTTCTCCCTCACTCCCACTCCCCAGAGTTAGAGCATTCGGACCCTTGTTATTTATTCCCCGCATCCTTTATTTTCGCCTCTGGACCCTGGGTTCAGCACATCTGTACTACTTTGTGCTCGTAGCAGTAAAATATAGTGTGTGTGTGTGTGTGTGTGTATATATATATATATATATATATATATATATATATGCATATAAAGTGAAACTTTTGAATTAGAAAATCTGACCTTTCAGTGCCATTAAAGGGTCCTTAGTCTAGGGCAGGTTGTTTTAATCTACCCGAAACTCAGCGCCTTCACCTGTAAAATGGGGTTTATGATACCATCTGTCACTGAGTTTTTTGTAAGGAGTTGACATGGTTTAGATCTCTGTCGAAATGTGTTCTTTTAAGAAACATGGGGTATGTTTCTTCCTGGTGGAATGTCGTCAAGTAAGAATCTTAATCGATTTTTTGACTCTAGGTTTGACTCTTAATCTACCTAAAATTTAAAAATAAATTTTACACGTAACTTATTCTGTCTGAAGCAGTAAATTCAGAATTTACTTTAAAAAGGGGAGAGGGAGTTTTTATAGAAAGGAAAGGGGAGGATAAAATATGTGCTTTATTGTTTCTATATTTGCTATAATTAAATGAACTGTATATTATTTCTTGGTATCTGTTAAGTGTTTAATGAATTGATGTATGATCATTTTTGTGTTGCAAGGTTCAGAGAATAGTTTGAGAGGAAAGAAAAAGATGAGAACTCCGATGGGAGTTCCTAAATACAAAGTTCATAAATACAGAACAAACTGGTGGTTACCAGAGGGGAGAGGGGAAGGGAGATAGACAAAATAGGTGAAAGGTTTGGGAGGTACAAACTACCAGTTATAGGAAAAATAAGTCAGAAATGAAAAGTACAGCATAGAGAATATAGTCAAGGAATATAGTGAGGAGTATAATCAATAAGTGAATATAGTCAGTAATAAAGGATACTGTGGTGAGCATTGAATAATGTATAGAGTTGTCGAATCACTGTGTCGTATACCTGAAGCTAATATAGCATTGTGTATCAACAATAGGTCAATAATAAAAAGTGAAAATTCCAAGAGAACTTGTAAAATACAAAGCAGTTCTGATGGGGCCTCTCAATAGACTGAAAAGCTGGGCAGGACTTGGAAATCCTTTAGTACAGTCATTACATTTTACAATGAAGTAACAGGACAAGAGAAGTTGTTAGTTATGAGTGATAGATTGAAACTTGAATTTAGTACTCTTGGCTCTAGTAATAAAATCTAATGCCACATTAGGATTGAATACTATTTAACTGGTGAAATTAGAAAGAAATTAGTATCTTAAGGGTATGACTAACTCGGGAACTTCTCTCAATCCCTTCTGCATTCCACACAAAATCAAGTGATAGGACTTTAATTAAATTTAATTCTACAAATATTTCTTAATGCCCTCTGTATAAGTAGGGCATAGAGATAAGTTAAATACAGACCCTATCCTTAAGCTTATTAACTTCTGAGGGACTAAAACAAGAACAGATTAGTGCTGAAACAAGGCAATATGTAGCACAGAAAAAGCACCAGAGAGAGATCTCATTTTGAGGTTCAGGAAAGACTTAATGAAAGAGATAACATCTGAGAAGAGCCTTGATAGACTGATTTCAGCAAATATAATTGGGAGGCAGAGACATGGTATTTTTAAGATATTTATTAGTCACATTTTTCAAAATTGGCTAAGATTTAATAAGCTGTGTAACTCTTTAAGCTGATACTGGTTTATAAGTTAATATGGCAGCCTAGCTGAATAAATGTTACTTCCTTCAAGAAGCCTTTTCTAATCCTGTAGGACTGGGTTAATTATAACCCTCTTGTATATTCATTGTATTTGGACAAGGTCCTGTTATAGCACAGATCGTGCTGTTCTTACTGGTCATCCCCACTAGACAATAAGCTTCATGAGGTTAAGACATGGGTCTTGTTCATTGTTGAATCCCAATATCCAGAGACTGGCACATACCAGCCATTCTATTCATATTTGTTGAATGGACTGAGTGACAGCCAAAATTCAGTTCAAAACAAGAAGCCAACTGAGAACTATCGTTATCTATCAATGAATGGAACTCCTTTTTAAAGCAGTGAATTTTCCCAAGCCTGAAATTACCAAAGTAGAAACAGGATAATTATTATAGACGTTAGGATAAAGATACCTGCATTGATGAGAGATTTGAACAGATGCCCTTGAGGCTATTCCATCTCTAAGAATGCTTAAGTCTTTGAAGTAGTTTATTAGAAATTAAAAGTTTTTGTTTCTGCTTTGCATCATTTGTCCAGTCTATGAAAATCATGAACATGCCTTTCTTTTATAATTTAGAAGCTTTAAGCATTTATCACTCAGTATAGTACAATAGTATCTAAACCAATAGATTCAGAAAAATATAACCATGGACTTAAAAAATAAGTTTTAGACCACTGAAGATACAGATAACTGAAATCTCATTTTCAGCACAGCATTTAGAGAATGTAAAGTACCAATAAATCCAAAAAGTTCAGACAGGGTTTATTGGTATGTGTTTGCAAAACTTATCTATGCTATTGATAAACACTCAGTTACTGTTTTTCTAATAATTTTTATGTTTGTGTTTCCAGATTTTGATGGATAAAATAAAGCAGACATAATTCATCACTAGAAAGATTAATTATACGCTGGCATTTGAAATGCTTTGTATTTAGAATAACAGTAAAAATGGAAAAAGGGAAAGTAAATGATGATGGAAAACCAGATACAGAAAATTCCTTGGACTTTTCTGAACACTTTAACCAACTTGAATTGTTGGAAACGCACGGACACCTTATTCCCACTGGTACCCAAAGTCTCTGGGTAGGGAATTCTGACGAAGATGAGGAGCAAGATGAAAAAACTGAAGAGTGGTATCAATTGCAAGAAAAAAAAATGGAAAAAGATCCAAGCAAATTGCTTCTTTGGGCTGCTGAAAGAAATCGGGTAAAAAAACCAAAAAACCAAAACAAAAAACAGTTAAAGAGGAAATCATAATATAGTAGGAAAAGTATTGGATTTGGAGCCAGAAGACCTATCCCTGAACCTCTGTTTGGTTTGTAACTTTGGGCAAATCCCACCATTTCTGAACCTCTATTTTCTTACCTGTAAAAGTGGCCATCATAATACCTGTATCTTTTATATAGGATTTTGAGGAGCATATGAGGAAATGTACATGAAAGTACATAGTAAGCCAGAAAGCATCCTATTCATTATTATTTGGAAGCTTAAGGGGTAATTATAAAGATGGCAAGAAGTCACCTATATTTTTAAATCATTTCTATTAAGTCATTAAGATCATCCTAGAGACAACTATGGTTTAGAAAAGGGAGGATGGGAATTAACATGTTTTGTTTATTTTTGGGACAGAGAGAGACAGACAGAGCATGAACGGGGAAGGGGCAGAGAGAGGGAGACACAGAATCGGAAACAGGCTCCAGGCTCTGAGCCATCAGCCCAGAGCCCGACGCGGGGCTCGAACTCACGGACCGCGAGATCGTGACCTGGCTGAAGTCGGACGCTTAACCGACTGCGCCACCCAGGAGCCCCAACATGTTTTGAATACTAACTATACCATGTGCTTTTACTACATTATTTGATTTAATCCTCCTATATCCCTGCAAGATAATAATATTCCCTTTTACAGTTGAAGAAAATGAGTTTCAGGAATACTCATTTGCCCAGTATTATCCAATCTATTCTTCCCACTCATCCACTTCTACCACATTTCACTAAGTTCCTCCATGTCTGTTAGTAAACTAACCAAAAAGGTCTTGTATTTTTGGATAACTTTTTAACCCAAGAGCACACTGCATCCCACCAGAGATCCAAAGACCAAGCTGAAAATCGCTTCCTGAAAATACATTTCTAAGGTTGTTTTAGTTTGAGCTCTTTAATCTCTAGATTTCTTGTAGCATTGTCTTCTGATAAAGAAGTTTATTTTTTAAAGTTTACGCACTGTGTATATTGGTGTGGTAATCCTGTCGAAGAATCAATCAATTATTATGTTTTCTTAACTAATGAAATATAAAGGATTAAACCCAATAGCCTGTATTATTCATCTAGGACCAAAGCTTTTACGCAATGAGCCTTAATTGGACCAGGAGTAAATGTATGTTTTGATATTCAGAGAATCACATTCTTAGACACAAGAGCCTGGCTAACACTAACTGTTCATTCTTAAAAATCTGTTGCCCCCGAAAGAAATGTTAAATCATTTTTATTTTAAAGTCATCTGCTGACAAGGAAGTTTATGTTGAACTTCATCAAATCTAACACCACGAGATAGCTTAATTTTCTCCATTGACTGTTCTGGGTTTTTTAAGATGTCTTTTCCTCCTCAGCTTACTACGGTGCGGAGACTACTTTCTGAAAAGTCCACTCACGTGAACACTAGAGATGAAGATGAGTATACCCCTCTTCATCGAGCAGCCTACAGTGGACACTTAGACGTTGTGCGTGAGCTGATCGCACAAGGGGCAGATGTCCACGCGGTGACTGTGGATGGCTGGACGCCCCTGCACAGTGCTTGTAAGTGGAATAATACCAGAGTAGCTTCTTTCTTACTCCAGCATGATGCAGATATTAACGCCCAAACAAAAGGCCTCTTGACCCCCTTACATCTTGCTGCCGGGAACAGAGACAGCAAAGATACCCTAGAACTCCTCCTGATGAACCGCTACATCAAACCAGGTCTGAAAAACAACTTGGAAGAGACCGCATTTGATATCGCCCGGAGGACAAGCGTCTATCACTACCTCTTTGAAATTGTGGAAGGCTGCACAAATTCTTCACCTCAGTCATAACGGTTCTAATAATTTTCCAAGTACCAGTGCCTCCTTTGTGTGAGATATGAAATATCCCCATGATACAGAATTGACATCAAAAAGTTTCACTGCAGACATTCAGTGGTACACATTCGAACGCCCTTCCGAGTGAAAATGCCTACCGTTGATGTCAAAATGTGTTTGAAAGTTGTTTGGATGTATCTTTACTGATTTATGTGGAGTTTGTAATTTTTATCAGAAATAATTTTAACTTCTACTTAAAAACTTGTAAACGGGTTGTACAGAAAACTAATGATATTTTTGGTGCTGATCCAAGAGAAGTGTATTTTTAAATACCACCCCCTCCCGGATCTTTGTTGAGTATTTAGTATATTGACATGTATTTTTATAAGGTGAGCTAACTCAGAATTTAAAAATCTTAAATATACTGGTGCAGGTCAGCTGTCTTCTCGACATCACCATAGCCATTTGCTTTCATTTTAAATCATAAGAACTGACTTAGCAGTGACTTGAATCGTCAGAAGTTTAAAAAAAAAAAACAAAACAAAGCAGGAGAAAAGCTTAGATCTTCGTCTTTTAGAGCATAGACCATTTTCAGGAAAGTAGTTAGCTAAGTGTTTAGTCCATGAATGTTATATATACTGCCTCCGCTACCACAGCTCACACAATCCTGTGGATAGTCCTACCTCACCCTGGTCAACCTACACGATCCTTATTCCATTGGTGAGTCAGCATGACCTTTCAGACATGCACACAACTCTACCTTGGTCCAAGAGATCATAATATATCTGCTCTCCAACTGGTTTTACCTGCCTAATCCTGCTGTTTGCGGCGCTGCTCAGATGGTCTCTCCAGTTCACAGGAAGTATTGATTTTCCAAGGCCCTCCTTTTATACAAGCCCTACAAAGGCAAAGAGACAAGGGACGAAGAATTCTAAGAGTGAAAGGATGATGGTTATATTGGGGCTAGAACCACAAAGTGGCTAAGGCTTTAAAAAGCCACAGCATGGATAGCGACAAAAGCATAAATATAAATATTCAGAAAAAAAATAAAAATTTTGAGCAACAAAAATGGCACCATTTCTTTTCTTTTCTTTTCTTTTCTTTTAACCAGTGTATCTCTTCCTTGGCTTGGGTCCATAAAATATTTATTCACCCAGCATACATTTATTTAATAACTCTTCTCTCAGTCTTTCCAGCTGGAGCTTCTCGTTGGCTACCTGGCCCCTCTGTGACTGTTCCCAAAGGGTTTTCTCTTCACTTAACACCAGAACTGGCACGCTATGGGAAGGAAACTAAACCAATGGGGCCACAGTTATATATTCACTGAGGTTTCACAGTGCTCACAGTGAAATTTGTTGGCTTTGCTTTTATAAATCTTAAATATGCTTCTCCAGGGAGCTTTCTGACCCACAATCTGCCACAGTGATGGGATTTAGTCTTTACACTATTCCGTTATTTCTATTCGTTGGCATCTATTATAACAAAAATCAAAACACCTCCATTTCTTGAAAAACCCCCGTTTTCAAAGGTTCCTTTCAGACATGAGAGGTCTCCAACAAAAGAAAAAACACAAGGAATAAGAAAAGAAAAGAAAAAACAGATTTGAGCAAAGACTGAAAGGAAATGAGATTCTGAGAGAAAATGTGTTACCAGAGTGTATCCAAGGGCTAAGAAGTTTAGAGTGACTTTTTTTTTCATTCTGTGTACAGCTTCTTGATGCCTGTCAAATGAGTCAATCTTTAAATTCAAACCTAGTTTTCCCCCCGTTTCAGGATGGGTCTTGTTCATGTTGAGCAAATGGAATAAAAACACAAAAACACCCATATTTGGTTCATAATCAATTATCCAATCAGCACTCGGGTACATCTAATACTCGCCATTATTAATTTAATGACATGGTGCCGTCTGCCAGTGGATCTCAGAGTAGCAGGATTTGTAGGATAGAAAATCTGCTTAATTAAATAAATAGAAAATCTACATGCAAACTACTACCTAATTTGCTTTCTTCCCCCTTCTTTTTCTACCATATGTTCAGCCTTTCATTTCTACTAGACGTACAGTGTTTAAAAATGAGGAAGACATCATTGGAGAGTTAATGTGAGTTGATAAGGAGCACTGTCTCCTGAGCGGTCACTGGAGTTCTGTTTTTAGACACAGCTGCCTTAAACGGAAACAGTTCTTAGGAATCAACAAAACATAAAGAAACCAAGAAAATGAACCTGTCCTCCTTTAAAAAAGCAGGTGCCTATAAGGTTTTCTCAAATCTCAATTTAGTAACTCATGAAGATAAATGTATCCTGATTGAAGGGACCAACTCTAAGACCAAGATATTGTATTGAGACCCGATACAAAAATCAGACCCTTCAGGGCACATACCAAATAAAAGCACTAGGGTTCAGATTTGCTTTCATGTGCTTTGGCATATTTTTAATTTGAAAATAGGCAAAGTTTATAAAACAAATCAAAAGGGAGAAAAGGTATTAGGGTCTTCATCCATTCTTTTGATTTTATTCTGCACCCTTGGACAATGAGGGGGCTTGGGGGTCCATCTAGAAAGGTAACTATATGTCAGTGTTCCTCACACTATTGACATTGGGCCCAAATAATTCTTTGTTGGCGGGGGGGCATCCTGTGAATTGTAGGATGTTAGGCAGTATTCTTGGCCTTGACTTAGATTTCAGTGGTACCTCCCTCTCCCTCCTCCCAGTTGTGACAACTGGAAATGTGTCCAGACATTGCCAAATGTTCCTTGCTGTATGTCATCAAAAATCTCTAAGGCAGCAGATTTCATAATTTGGCTCACCTCAAAATTGTTTTGTTAGCACACAATTGAATTTTACTTTGGTGTACATGTTTTCTTTATACTGTAAACATTCATCAGTATACGTTCAGAAATTAGATACTCATTGATTCTATTTTAAATTTTTAGTATTTTATCAATGAGATTATTTGAACACATTCAAATATTGGGATAAAACGTACAGTAAGATACAGAACACACTCTTCAATACTGAGTATCATTTGTAAGAACGGCTCACATCCAACTCCCAGCTTTGGCTTCTAAGAAACACTCCATAGTTCAGATGAGTCTATTTTAAGGAAATTCTAACTTCTGGGTATTAATGAATATAATAATCAAATCCAGATTTTTGATAGGTTGCACCATTACAACTATAAATTTTTTATTGCATTTCCGAACAAAATGCTATTGGTTGATACACAGGCTTTTCACTTCTAGAAGGGATAAGAGAAGTCAACTCTCTGTCAGAATATGAGGAGGGAGCTACCAGCTTCCAAGCGTAAACACCTGGAGAAATAGCAGATAATCTCTTAATGTCATTACAAATCTAAAATTTTTGTTTAGGGCACCTGCGTGGCTCAGTCAGTTCAACGTCCGACTTCGGATCAGGTCATGATCTCAGTGTTCATGGGTTTGTGTCTCGCATCAGACTCTGGGCTGACAGCTCATAGCCTACAGCCTGTTTTGGATTCTGTGTCTCCCTCTCTCTCTGCCCCTCATCTGCTCATGCTCTGTCTCTCTCTCTCTCTCTCAAAAATAAACATTGAAAAAAATTTTTTTAAATAAAATAAAAATTGTGTTTGTTACTTAAATTTAAAAATAATATGGTATAGTTTTTGGCAATTCCTGTCATCTTAAAAATTAATTCCAAGATGAAATATATCAAAATCAATGTAAAAGAAACCCCACATCTGACCATCATCCTTCCCCAACAAGTGAAATGGTCTCATCTGGTCTTGTTTATAAAAGTTCTTACATGTCCAAGATGTGATACACTAGACCATTGTGATAATATTAATAGCTAATATGCTGTATGTAGATGCTCATTAACTTTATGTCATAAGTTCCATGATAACATTTTGAGATAGATGCCATTGTACAAGAGAAGAAATTGGGTTTATGGAGGTTAAGTAAATCATCCATTGTCATGAACTACGTTTTCACAAAGCTCACATTCAAATACAGTTTTTATGTGGTCCTTGAACGTTCATATCCATGTACCACCAATTTGTCTATCAAATAATCATAACAAAAATTCCATTTTATTTAAAATTATTTTACGAGCTTATTTATGGTAGCGTTTGGGGACACAAAAATTGCCCTTATTAGAAGCAAATGGCATTTTATGTCATAGAACATAAACAAAAGTTCCTAAATCATAAGAGCCAAAGCAATTTATTTTATTTTATTTTTTTAACGTTTATTTATTTTTGAGGCAGAGAGAGACAGAGCATGAACAGGGGAGGGGCAGAGAGAGAGGGAGACACAGAATCTGAAACAGGCTCCAGGCTCTGAGCTGTCAGCACAGAGCCCGACGCGGGCTCGAACTCACGGACCCTGAGATCATGACCTGAGCCGAAGTCGGACGCTTAACCGACTGAGCCACCCAGGCGCCCCCAAAGCAATTTTTTAAAAGAACAACAGATTAATACAATCTATGAAATGGCAACATCAAGACTGTGATATTGAATAGACATGTAAATCAATAGAACAAAAGAGAATCTAGAAACAGATCCAGGTATAAATGGTCAATTGATTTTTTACAAAGGTGTCAAGGATTCCAGTGGAAAATTCTCTTAAAGAAATAGTGCTGGAGTGCCTAGGTGGTTCAGTTGGTTAAGCATCCAACTTTGGTTCAGGTCGTGATCTCACGGTTCGTGGGCTCGAGCCCTGCATTGGGCTCTGTGCAGACAGCTCAGAGCCTGGAGCCTGCTTCAAATTCTGTGTCTCCCTCTCTCTCTGCCCCTCCCCTGCTCACGCTCTGTCTCTGTCTTCGTTTCTCTCTCTCAAAAATAAACATTAGAAAAAAATAGAAAGAAAGAAAGAAAGAAAGAAAGAAAGAAAGAAAGAAAGAAAGAAGAAAGTGCTTTGTGGAGCACCTGGTAGCTCAGTTGGAAAAGCATGAGACTCTTGATCTCCAGGTTGTGAGTTCGAGCCCCATGTTGTGTGTAGAGATTACTTAAAGTTTAAAAAAAAAGAAGAAGAAGAAGAAGAAAGAGAAAAAGGAAAAGAAAAGAAATAGTGCTGTGTTCCAAATGAATATCCATTTGGGGAAAAAATTAACACATTTAAGGACAGCAGAACAGCGGTTGCCTGGCAACAGAGACAGAAGTTGGACTGCAAAAGGGCAGGAAGAATCTTTTGCAGGAGATAGAAATATTCTATGTCTTAGTTGTGGTGGTAGTCTTGCAGATGTATACAACTGCCCACGTTGTATTAAGTCGTATTCTTTAAATGGAGTGTAGGTTTTCATAGGTAGGAGTTATACTTCAATAATGTTGATTTTTAAAAGTAGGTATCTGGAGATGCCTATTATTTTCCATAGCAAGCAGGGACCTATTAGGACCTCTTCACTGAATTCTAGGGGTACATCTTTCTGGGGGCTGCAGAGTCCTGTGAGTTATTAAAAAAAAAAAAGATTTCACCAATTCACTGGAATTTTAAAATCCCGAGCAAAAAGCCCTTTATAACAGGAAGGAAAGTTTCCTCCATTAAATGGTAGAGTAGGAAACAAAATAATTCCCTCAAATTATTAGTCCATTTAATAGCATTCAACAAATTTGAAAAAAAAAAAAATGTCTTAGTACCAAAGAAGGACTTTGTTGGCTTTTTACATAATTTAGATCAGGACTGTTAGAATCTAGAAGAGGAAACCAAAATGGTTTTAGCATCTACTTGTCTAGATAAAAAGCAATAGTATTAAACCTCCATTGCTTTATTCAATTGCCCTGTTTACTAAGGAGAAAACTACGATGACTTCTGGACATGTTTAATCTGTAAAATGAAACACAGAATGTGGAACTTAATCCATCTAGTTTTTACTAAAATACCGTCAAGTAATCAAAGCAATGTATTAACTCTGGTAATACATTTTTATTTCCTTGCTGAAGATTTTATGTGTTTACATTAAATATAGTTTCTAATTTTTTTACAAGAAAAGTTTAGTCTTGGGTTTTGCCTCCATCTAGTGGACATACTTGTCTTTTACATTTAATTGCATTAAGCATAAGCTGTCCTGGTATTGTTCATTTTTAGTTTTTCGGAATAAAAAAAAGTAAAGAAAAATGGTAACCACAATTCACAGATAAAATGGTATGAATTATACTTATTTTCATCAATAATTTATTCCCAAGAAGATTTGAGGTGGTATGTAATTGAAAACACACAAATAATAATCAGAAATAGAAAATCAAAAGCCTTTTTGAAGGAAGAAGATAAACTAATTAATATGGCTACTGCAATTGACAATTATCCCCCAAGATTTTTGATATTGAAAAGAAAAAAGAAAAAAAACAATAATTGCGCATATCTTTATTATTTGATCAAAGTGATCAACATTGCTTTTTTTAGAGTAAAAATATTTCCAGCCTGATTTTTTCTAACTAAAATAAGCTTAATATTTGTACAGTCTCGTAGAGGTATAGAAAACAGAATAAGGTCCAGAAATCTTGGTGAATTCTATGAAGTGAACATACCCATGTAAGCATGACCCATATCAAGATATGGAACATAACCAGCACCCAAAAGCCTACTTTCTGCTCCCTTTCAGTGCTCCCTCAAAGGCAACCGCCACTCCATCACCATCATTTCATTTTGCCTGCATAAATGGAATCATTAATTGTGCATATCTTTGTGTTTGCTTCATGGACCCAACCTTAACATCTGTGAGATTCGTTCATATTTTTGCATGTAGCAGGGGTTTGTCTCTTTTCACAGCCGTAGAGTGTTCTTTATATGCACACACATGTAATGTATATATACATTTTATTGTTGACTTTTGAAGAGCCTTTGAATTGTTTCCAGTTTGGAGATTTTATGAATGGTGCTGGCATAAACATTCTAGTACATGGTTTGGGTGTACAAATTACACGCTTTTGTATACTTGTGTACTAGTGTTAGGTCTGCTGGACATTAGGGTATACTGATATTCAGCTTTCGTAAAAATTGCCTAAACGGCTTTCCAAAGTGGTTGCACCAAATTTACACTCTTAGCAACAAGGAATTAGAGTCCCAGTTGCTCTGTATCTTCCCAACCCTTGTTATTGTCACCTTGTTTCTTGTTGTTGTTTAAATAGCCATTCTAGTCAGTGTGTATTACATTGACATTATAGTCAATGTAATACCTCATTGTACTTTTACTTTGAGTTACCCTGATGACTATTGATTTCGGGCAATGTTTTATATGCTGATTGGCCATTTGCATCTCCTTTTGTGAAGTGCTTGTTTATATTTCTCCGTTTTCTTACTGGGTTGTGTGTCCTTTTCTTACTGATATGTAGGAGTTCTTTATATATGCTGGATACTAGTCATTTTTTTGTATATATAGATTGCAAAAATGTTCTCTCAGTTTGTGGCTTGACTTTTCACTCTCTCAGTGGTGATTATAAGTGAAGAGAATCATTTCATTTTAACAACTTCTAATCTGTCAATTGTTTTTCTTTAAGTTACTGCTGTTTTATTTCCTGTTTAAGAAATATGTGTCTACCCCAAAATGATGAACCTATTTTTCCTTGTTATCCTCTAGATGATTTAATATTTTACTTGTAGTGCTCTAATCCATTTTGAGTTGATATTTGTGTTTGATGTGTGGTATGAGTCAAGGTTCATTTTTTCCCATAGGAATATCCAATTTATCCAATACCACTTAAGATCCCACCTCCCCCAACACACACCCAAACACACACACACACACACACACACACACACACACACACTTCTGTCATATATCTGATGACCATATATGACTGGGTCCATTTCTAGACTCTGTTTTGTTGTATTGATCTAGCTTTCCTTCAGCACCACAGTTTTAATACAGTAGCTTGATAGTAAGTCTTGCTGTCTGATAGTGTAAATGTTCCAGCTTTGTTTTTATTCTTCACGGTTGTTTTGCCATTCTCGGCCCTTTACACCTACTTTTCAATTTTAGAATGTCTTTGTGGATTTCTATCTTTAAAACAATTGAGATTTACATTGGAGTTACATTGTACGTCAGTTTGAGGAGAATTAATGTGATTATAATGTGGTATTACAATTCTTTTTTTTAATTTATTTTTTGTCAAGTTTTTAATTTTAATTCTGGTATAGTTAACATGCAGTGTTCTATTGGTTTCAAGTGTAAAATATAGTGACTCAACAATTCTATACATTACTCAATGCTTATCATAGTAAGTGTACTCTTTAATCCACATCACCTATTTCATCCATTCCCCCCATATGATTCTTGAATATAATGATGTAATGTATTCCTTCGTTTATTTAAGCATTCATTAGATTTTCTCGAAAATGTTTTAGAATATTCTGGTAGAGTTCTTTTACTTTTGTCTTAGATTTATTCTTATGTATTTGGTAGCTTTTGATGGTCTTGTAAGTGGCATTGTTTTTTACATCCCATTTATTTATTTGTTGCTGTATATAAATATCATTTGTAAATTTATTTTTCTTTATTGACTGTGTGTCCAGTGACCTTAATAGAATTATTAATTCTAACAGTTTGTCTGTACATTCATTTGAATTGTCTGTATGTAAACCATGTTGACAGATAATGGCAATTTAATTTCTTCCTTTTTCTTTTATTCTCTTAATGCAGTAAATTATGTTGCTTAATTTTCAAATGTGAAACCAACCTTGCATTTCTGGAACAATCACAACTTTATTATGATGTGCTAAACTTTTTTGTTTTTGTTGTTTTGTTAACATGCTGAGTGTTATTTGCTAATATATATATATATATATACATGTATATATATATATATATATACATGTATATATATATATACGTATATATATACGTATATATATATATATATATATATTGAGATGGGGAGAAGGGCAGAGAGAGAGAGGGAGAAAGAGAGAATCCCAAGCAGGCTCTGCACTGTCAGAACAGAGTCTGACATGGGGCTTGAACTCACTGTGAGATCATGACCTGAGCCAAAATCAAGAGTTGGCTGCTTACCCAACTGAGCCACCCAAATGCCCCCTACTACTTTATTTAATATTTTATATTTTAATCAATCTTCATCAGGGAGATTGACCTACACTTTTACTTCTTTGGTTTTTTTTTCAGATTTTGGTATAAAGGTGAGTTGATAAGGGCAAAGATTTTTTTCTAGTTCCTGGAAGAGTTGGAAAGAATTGGCATTATATCATTCTTAAATGTTTGGAAGAATTCAGCAGTGAGACTTTAGGTTGTCTTTGTGGGACAGGTTTTAATTTGAACTCAATATCTTTGATAATTCTGCTTCTATAACTGCCATATTTCTTCTTGTGTCCATTTAGGAAAGTTGTGTATTTTAAGTAACTTGCTTGCTTCATCTAAGTTGTCAAATTTACTAGCGTGAAATTATTCATAATATCTTATTATCTTTTGGGAAGACATTAGGGAATCATTCAATAAATGTATGAAATGAGCAAACAGTGCAGAAAGCGGAGTTGCCTGAGGTGAAGGAGGGCCTCCTCTGTCTCCAGGAAACCCCTTGGGTACTGTGGAACAGTCTGAAGCCTATTTTTTTTTTTTTAACTTTTAACGCTTATTTATTTTTGAGAGAGAGACAGAGAGTAAGCAAGGGAAGGGCAGACACACACACACACACACACACACACACACACACACACAGAATCTGAAGCAGGCTCCAGGCTCTGAGCTGTCAGTGCAGAGCCCAATGCGGGGCTCAAACTCACAGACCCCGAGATCATGACCTGAGCCGAAGTCGGACGCTTAACTGACTGAGCCACCCAGGTACCTCCAGTGTGCAGTCTATTGAACTAGATTTTCGATAAGCTTCTCCTTGCTCCAAAGTTTTATGATTGTGATGTTCAATGAGCAGTTAGGGATGTCACATTGGAGTCAGGATAAAGATTGAATGACATCTATAAAAATGACATCTATAAAAACCCCAAACTAACATAGTGGTGAAAGACTGAATACTTTCCATGTAAGATCAAGAACAAGACAAGGATGTCTGCTCTCACCAATTCTATTAAACATTATACCAGCGGTTCTAGCCAGGGTAGTTAGGCAAGAAAATAAAATAAAGGGCATCCATATTGGAAAATAAGTAAAAGTATCTATCTATATTTTCAGATATGATCTTATATATAGAAAATCATAAGGAATCCACTGAAAAAACTATTATATCTCATTGAGTTCAGCAACAATCCAGGATACAAGATCAAAATACAAAAATCGACTGTATTTCTAAAAGGTATCAGTGAGCAAACTGAAAATTCAGTTAAAATACTGAATTTTAGGGACTCCTGGGTGGCTCAGTTGGTTAAGCGTCTGACTTCAGCTCAGGTCATGGTCTCGCAGCTCACGAGTTCAAGCCCCACATCGGGCTCTGTGCTGACAGCTCAGACCCTGGAGACTGCTTCAGATTCTGTGTCTCCCTCTCTCTCTCTGCCCCTACCCCACTCATGCTCTCTCTCTCTCTCAAAAATAAATTTAAAAAATTTTTAAATTTAAAAAAATACTGAATTTTATGTACAAAACCATCAAAAACAATAAAATACTTTGGAATAAACAAAATGCAAAACTTTTGCTCTGTGACTACAAAAATTATTGAAAGAAATTAAAGAAGCACTAAATAAATGGACAGACATCGTGTGTTCATGAATCAAAACACTTATTGTTGAGATGGCAACACTCTCCACATTGATCTCTGGATTCAGTGCAATCTCTTTCAAAATTTTGGGTAACTGCTTTATAAAAAATGACATGCTGAACCTAAAATTCATATAGAAATGCAAGGAACCCAGACGAGCTGAAACAATCTTGAAAAAGAACAAAGTGGGAGGCCACACGCTTTCGATTTCAAAACTTACTAGAAAATCATCTTCATCAACACATGTGGTACTGGCATAAGGATAGATATATAGATCAATGGAATAGAATTGAGAATCCAGAAATAAACCCTCACATTTATGGACTTTTGAGAGGGTGTCAAGACAATTCAGTAGTGGAAGAAGCAGTCTTTTCAGCAAATGGTGCTGGGAAAACTGGATATCCACATGCAAAAGAATAAAGTTAGACTCTTGGGGCACCTGGCTGGCTCAGTCTGTTGAGCGTCCAACTTCAGCTCAGGTCATGATCTCACAGTTTGTGGGGCTTGAACCCACAAGCTCTGCTGACAGCTCAGAGCCTGGAGCCTGCTTCGGATTCTGTGTCTCCTTCTCTCTCTGCCCCTCCCCTGCTCATGCTTTGTCTCACTGTTTCTCAAAAATAAATAAATGTAAAAAAAAAAGTTAGACTCCTAACTATAATGTTAATAAAAAAATTAACTCAAAATGGTCAAAGACTTAAATGTAAGAGCTAAAACTATAAAACTCTTAGGAGAAAGCAGGTAGGGGAAAAAGTCTTCACGATATTGAATTTGGCAGTGGTTTCTTGGATGTGACATCAAAAGCAAAGGCATCAAATGGAAAAACAGATAAATGTGACTACATCAAAATTAAAACTTAAAAAAATACTTATTCATTTTTGAGAGGCAGAGAGAGGCATAGCACAAGCAGGGGAGGGGCAGAGAGAGAGGGAGACACAGAATGTGAAGTGGGCTCCAGGCTCTGAGCTGTCGGCACAGAGGCCCATGCGGGCCTCGAACCCACAAACTGTGAGATCATGACCTGAGCTGAAGTCGGATGCCTAACTGACTGAGCCACCCAGGTGCCCCTAAAACTTTTTAAAATACTTATTTATTTTTAAGATAGAAAGAGAGAGAGAAAGACAGAGTGCGATCGGGGGAGGGGCAGAGAGAGAGGGAGACCCAGAATCCGAAGCAGGCTCCAGGCTCTGAGCTATCAACACAGAGCCCAACATGGGGCTCTAACCCGTGAACCATGAGATCATGACCTGAGCTGAAGTCTAAAGCTTAGTTGACTGAGCCACCCAGGTGCCCCCGAATTAAAACTTTTTAAAATCAAAGGACACTATCAACAAAATAAGAAGGCAGCCCATGGAATAGGAGGAAATATTTACAAATCATATATCCTATAAGATATTAATATTCAAAATATATAAAGAACTCCTACAACTCAACAACAACAAAGAATCCCACAAGCAAAATACTTGAATAGCTATCTCTTCAAGGAAGATATATAGAGGGGCGCCTGGGTGGCTCAGTCGGTTGAGCGTCCAAACCTTCATTTCAGCTCAGGTCATGATCTCAGGCTCATGGGTTTGAGCCCTGCGTTGGGTTCCAGGCTGAGTGTGGAGCCTGCTTAAGATTCTCTCTCTCTTTCTCTCTCCCACTCCCCTCTCCCCTCCTTGCACGCTCCCTCTCTTTCAAAAAAAATAAATAAATAGAAAGAAGATATACAGATAGGCTATAAGCACATGAAAAGATGCTCAACATCACTAATCATTGGAGAAATGCAAATCAAAACCACAAAGAGATAACCACTTCGCACTCATTAGGACAGCAGACTATTATTATTTCTTTTAAAAAGGAAAGTAACAAGTGTTGGTCAGGATGTAGAGAAACTGGAACGAACCCTTGTACGTTGCGGTTGGGAATGTAAAATAGTACAGCCACTTGAAAAAGTTTGATGGTTCCTTAAAAAGTTAAACTTGGAATTACCATATGATCCAGCAATTCCATTGTTAGATATGTACTCAAAAGAATTGAAAGCAAGAACTCAAATAGATAACTTGTGTATCAGTGTTCATTGCAACATTATTGGAAACAGCAAAGGTGGAAACAACCCAAACGTCCATCAACAGATGAATAAGAAAATGTAGTATATCCATACATTGGAATACTATTCAACTTTAAAAAAGAATGCAGTTCTTATACATGCTATGACATACATGAACTTTGAAAACATTATGCTAAGTGAAATCAGCCAGAAACAAAGGGAAAAATATTGTATGATTCCACTTATATGAGGTACCTAAAGACAAATTCATAGAGACAGAAACTAGATTAGAGGTTCCCAGGGGCTAGGAGAGGGGGAAATTGGGAATCATCATTTAATGGGTACAGAGTTTCTGTTTGGGACACAGTTTCTGTTTGAGAGTGGTATCGGCTGTACAACATTGTGAATATACTTAAATCCATTGAATTATATGCTTAAAATTGGTTAAATTTTATGTGTATTTCACCACAATAAAAATAAAGCAGTTAGACCCCCGATTTCCCAATTCTGAGAAGCTAAATGAATGACTTCCCACCCGAGCAGAAGACTGGAGGTAAATCTGTGGAGGAAGCTAAAGAGAGGCCTTCTGGACTGGAAGGTACAAAGCACAATTGAGGGCAGGACCACCATACCAAACAGGGAAATTTTGTGAATATTTTCATACTTCATGTTGAGCCCTCGGTTGTCTTTTCCCACTCACTTCCCGGGGCACCGACACCAGACAGACACCCTCCAGCAGGGAGATTGGAGGAATCACTCCACGGAGAGTCAGAGCAGTTCAAGAGATAAGAACTTAAAATACATCAAGGGTTCCATAACTGAACGCCCCAGGCAGTCACCTATCACTAAAGGCCCTAGTTAATAAGTCCCACTATATGCACAGATTCATATTTTCCACTGCTAGATAAGGCAAGACAGTCAAAGACCACTTGAAGATTGAGGATGATCACCTACTAAGACAGAAACCAAAATAAACAGGAATAGGTATCTTGGAGGAAGCAGCAATTATATAAGAAGAAACTAACATGGGAACTGAAGTATATCGTTAATATCCTCAGAGACATAAGATATTGTACCATGATACAAGGCCAAGATGTTTGTAAAAACAAACATTCAGAGGGCTCTGAGAAATTAAAAACATGACAGCAGAAGTGAAAAATAGAATTTAGAAAATAATATTGAGGAACTGTCCTAGAAAATAGTGTAAAAATAGACATACAAGACAGGAAAAAATAGGTCAGAATAGTAGATGACAAATCAGGAGCTCTAACATACAAATGATAGGACTTCCAGAAGAACAGAGAAAACAAAGAAATTGCAAAAAATAATTCAACAAAAATTCCCTAAAATGAAGGACATGAATTTCTAGATTGAAGTGTTCTGTTGAGTGCCCAGCAAAATGGATGGAAAATTTATCCATATCAAGATGTATCCTCATGAAATTTGAGAATAATGAGAACAAAGAGAAGATACTCCAAGTTTCTAGAAAGAAAACACACACAAAAAAACAAAAAACAGGGCCTGTACCAGCGGTAAGGAATGGAATGATTCTCTATGGCAACATTAGATACCGGAAGACAATGACTTTAAAATTCTGAGGAAAAATGATTTCCAATCGAAAGTTCTTTACCCAGCCAAACTTCCACGTTAGTAGAAAGTAAAATAAAGACACTTTCAAACTGATAGGACTTGGACATTTTATCTTCTATATACCATTTCTCAAAATGCTACTGGGGCCAGACTTCACCAAATAAGTGAGTAAACCAAGAATGAGAAAAGATGGGATACACAAAACAAGGGATCGAATGCAAGAGATAGCCAAAGGGAAATCCTTAGGCAGCAGCTGTGCAACTAGAGGTCTAGAGAGCAACCAGTCCAACCCTTTTTAAAAAAGATAAAATTGACAAAATTGCTCATGAGTTGGAACATATTAAGAGAGAGAGAGTTTAGGAATCCATCAGTGATAAGGACATTAAAAAGCAAGAAAATTAAAAACAAGGGCAGTTACCAACTCCAGGAAGTTAAAACGCTATTCAGAAGGGAAAAGTCACCATAGTATTATTATATAGCTCAGCTGTGACTAGAGTTAACTTAGTCATGGTAATACAAATGCTCTGGCCAAAATTTTGATTTATCTTTACTAGGGGTTTGAGGGGGCAGTGAATATATGGGAGGTGAGGAAAAGGAAAGAAAGATAAAGCCTTATTCTTTCAACGTAGGAGATCAGCATATGATACCTAAAACTGAAAAACCTAAAAGCATCAAAATAAACACTTGGTTACGTGGTTATAAATACTAAAGTGTCAGCCAAGAGACGTGAAAGTGGTTGTTTGGGGATGAAATGGAGGCAGGTGGGGTCCCCTGCACTTGGTTATAAGTTTGTAGAACTATTCGGCTCTGTAAAATAATGCACATTTACTCCTCATAAAAGTAACACCACATCGTAATTTTATTTTTCAATGACTGCAAAAACAAAACAAAAGCAACCTCATGCTCCAAAAAGCTCTAGGTTTTCCCGTTTGCTACTCAAATCAAATTTCTCTGAATTCGATAGTCTCATCTGTAAAAATAGTTACTATGTATAGATTGAAATAGATTGTGAATACAAAAGTTCTTGAAAACTACAAGAGTTGCTTAAAAACAACTTAGAATCCAAAAGTTTGGGATCCTCCACATGCATTTATTTGATCACGTGTGTAGCAGGGAGCGAGACAGGATGAGCTCAACGCACGTGAAACTAGCGACCTTACCCTGAACTCACCTGTCTAGTACCTGCTCCTACTCCTACCTGCTCCAGGGGGTGATCTATTCTTTGGGCCTGTGACCTCGGACAATTTCCTTAGCTTTCCTGAATCTCAGTTTCCCTACCTGGGAATAGTAAAGCTACTCCTGCGAAGTGGGAGTGAGAAACAAACGAAAGCCTAATGGAAAGTCCTTTGTTTTGGTGGGTAGGTAATCGATGCTCCCTAACTTCAGGGCCGCCCTGGGCGCGCGGGACACCAAGGGCCGTGGAGAAGCACCCTGAGAACTTCTGCAGCCGCGAAGATCCGCAGTCACTATGGCAACCGGAGACGCCCGGCGTTCCCTAGGTAGCGCGCGGAGGAGCGGAGAAGGCCGGGGGCAGCCGGCGAAGATGCCCGCGGCATGAGGCGGGAGGAAGCGGTGGCGGTGACCTCGGTGGCGGCGCCGGAGCCGGGCCGCGACGGGGAGCAGCCTCGGCCGCCGGCGGGACTGGGGTGCGGGGCGCGAGGGGAGCCCGGCGGCGGCGGACCCCAGGAGTCTTGCAAACAATGTGAGTTCCCCTCCAGTCGCGCACCCGGAGCGGAGGGACGTGTGGCGTGCAGAACGCGTGAAATGGGGACTGGGTGGGGACTGGGGGGAAACCGCAGTGAGACTGGCTGGGGCCAGAAGGGTTTTGGAGGGAGGGGGCAGAGCTGCCGTTTCGGCAAAGGCAGGGGAGCTGATGGCACTGTGGTCGAGAGGATCAGGTCCCTTTCCCCAAAGCCTGTTTCACAAAAGGCTCCCTGAAGCCCAAGTAGCCTCCAACCTATAGGTAGTGGCATTGGCCTGGAAGGTATTGAAAAAAAAAAAGTGTGTGTGTGTGTGTGTGTGTGTGTGTGTGTGTGTATACGTGTGTATAAATTATAAAATTGTAAATATAAAATCTGCATAGAAAATAAAATTATAATATAATTATAAAAATCTGTAATATATAATATAAATTTAAAATTGTATATAATAAATATATAAGAATATATTTATATATAATAAATATATATAAATAATGCAAATTATTTTATATACTAAGTATATGTAAATAATATAAATATATTTATATATAAAATACGTATTATATATTAATATATTGCTATATAATTCTATATGTTATGTACAATTATGTATTATATATTGTATATGAATTATTATTTATATCTAAATAATATATATTAATTTCTATATAATAAAATGTATAGACATTTATAATCTGTATATATATAAATTATACACACACACACACACACACACACACACACACAGAAATACATAGATCATTTTTGCCAATTCCTTCATTTTACAGACCAGGAAACTGAGGTCTAGATTAGAGGAAATGAAGTGACTTTCCTACAGTCGTTCAGTCAATGCCGGAGAAATACTTAAAACACTTAAACTCACATCTGTTGGACTCTCAGTTCATCAATTGTTACTACCTGAGGCTTTTAGAATCTCACAATTATGGGCCACGTTTCAACACACGGTTTCCTCCTTTGCCCTGCCGAACACACAAACAATATTCGAGTGAGTAAAGGCAGCTCTGGTCCAGTCACCACCAACCTGGCTGAAACCTGAGTCTGCTCCAGACCTCAGCACTCATCCATGTTGTTCTGTGAATTTGCAGATATTTCACAGCCCACTTGTGCTCTACAGGTTTTCAGTGAGTGCTGAGGAATGATGATGGTGAATATCATAGGCCAAAAGAGGAACACCAGCAGTTTCTAGCCCTTCTGCATTGCCTCCTTGATTGCCTCTCTAGGGACGGGCCTCAGGCTCTAGCAGTTCCTTCGTGCCCAGGCAGACCCCAGGAGGGAGGGGTGGGCTCAGCTCCCCTGTCTCAGGGGGCCACACACTCTGCTCCCAGGACACCTCATTAAGGACCCGCAGAACCTGTGTCTCCTAATGAAAGGGCCTCTTCCCTCAGCATCAGCCCCACATTCCTTGGATTATTATCAACAGCATGGAGGGGTCTTACTTAAAGCAATGAAATCTAGTATGTTTAAGTATACAGTATATTTAAGTACATCCTTATTCTGACTGAAATTCCATCTGGGAATTTTCCTTACTGCATGCCAGGCATTGGGCAAGCTGCAGAGGAGTACCGAATTAAGGCATGTGTCCAAACTTTCAGGAACTCACAAAGTCGGGGGTGGGGCATGTGGAGTTCTTGCTTCAGCCTTCCGGAGAATCTTCTCTGAAGGCCTCAGCCTAAGTAGAGCCAGGCTATTCACACCCACATGAAGTACCCATTCAATTTTCAAATGTTTTTTGGAAAGGTCTTCAGTCTCTCTGTAGTTTCTACTCCCTCATCACAGGTCTGATCTGAAATAGACAGAGATGAAATGAGGTCCTTTTCCAATGAAACACCCTTAAATTGTATGAAGGTGGATATTTGAGCAGCCACCAAATCTTTCATAGACTTCAGTGTCATCTTTAAAATTGGAGCTCTCTCACCGTGCTGGCTAACCTCTTCCAACATTCTCCAGTTTATTAAATCACTGAATCCAGTATTCCAGATGTGATCAGATTAGGCTAGTGTGGTGGACGATAACCTCCCTTGAGCTGAACCTTATGCTTCTATTAAACGGATCCAGGATCACATTAGCTGTTTTGGGAGGCACATTGTATTATTAATATACATAACAAATGCAGTCTATGACATCCTTAGTTTCTCTTTCCTCTTTCGTCCAACTGAAAACATTTGGACACTTTTCCTACCTTATATTTATGCAGTTAATTGTCTCGTCCTAAAAACAAGTTAGTGTATTTATCTCCATCAATACCATTTTGTGAAATTTAGCATTTCGTTCCTGGTATGCAAGCAGCCCGTTGAGTCCTGAGTTTGCCATTCAGCAAGTCTGTGCCATTCTCACATTTGGTGAATTTATGGGCAATTCCTATACCCAAATTAGGAGGTGGTTCCAAGAGTTCCGAGTAGAGCCTCTAGAAGACCCTGATCTTTGCCATGAGTGCTCTGCCTCCTACAAATACACTTTATCAAATGCCTTTGTTGAAATGCGGATACATTATGGCTGCAACATCCCCCTAATCTAGCTGGCGTAGTAACTGGGGTTTGGGAATCAGGTAGGCTTGGCTTTTAATTTTTATGACTAGTTTTGTGATTTCTGAGAGTTGCTTTCTCAACGATCAAATTAGGAATAATTATCCCTGCCCATAGAGTGATTTTGAGAACGAGAGATAATATATGTAAGATGCTAACAACATCTGTATGGTAGCATTCAATAAATTATAGCAATTGTTAATTAGCTCTTAACAAAAGAAAGCCATTTAGTCTGGGATAACATGTTTTGTTTTTTTTTTTTTTTAACTTTTTTTTCAACGTTTTTAATTTATTTTTGGGACAGAGAGAGACAGAGCATGAATGGGGGAGGGGCAGAGAGAGAGGGAGACACAGAATCGGAAACAGGCTCCAGGCTCCGAGCCATCGGCCCAGAGCCTGACGCGGGGCTCGAACTCACGGACAGCCCAGAGCCTGACGCGGGGCTCGAACTCACGGACCGGGAGATCGTGACCTGGCTGAAGTCGGACGCTTAACCGACTGCGCCACCCAGGCGCCCCTGGGATAACATGGTTTTAAGTAGGTCCTTAAAACTTGGTGATCACCGTTCTTCATTGTCTGTGACTCACAAGCCATCTGTTGACTAACCCACGCAAAATGTTGAAGATCAACATCCAGTTGCTATGTCAGAGTTTGTAGAATTTTTTCCTTTTTCCTTTTTTCCTTCCTTCTTTCTTTTCCTTCCTTCCCTCCTTCCTTTCTTCCTTTCCTCCTTCCTTCTTGGAGCAGGGAATATTTGCCTAGACTAAGCTCTTTACCACTATAATTTTTAACAGTTTCTCAAAACCTTTGATGATTTCCTCCAGAAACTCTTGTAGCAGCACAGCTGAAATTCGTCAAGAGACTTGAACTTAGAGCAGGTGATCTCTTCTGTACTACTGATCGGTTACAGGATTTTCTTCCTTCTTAGCCATGGTTCCTATACCCTTTCCTTCCTTCAGCTCCTAATTTAGCCAAAAACATTTAAACCAAAGTTAAGATTGAGTAATGCTTAACTGCCACCTCCCATTCATAGGACTCCTAACTTTTGGGAAACAAACGTGAGACCCAGAAAGTGTCTAATTTTACCTTGTTCATGTTTGAGGGCATGTTTGAGTTTTCATGACCAGGAATGACCCACATAGCCAGAGGCAACTGGTCTATTACCCCATTTGGACCAGTCTGTACACAAGTCAAATCTATTCACCAGTGTATCGGTTAGTCTGGAAAAGATGAGGCACATACCATTGTGAGTTAAAGTCACATCTTAAAATAGCTAAAGTATTTGGTTGTTTAGGTTTTCCATGATTCCTTGGATTGAGCTTTTGGGTATTAAGACTAGAACTACTTGTTCCCTTACATTGACAAGGCTGCATTGGGATTCATGCACAAGAATAGTCTTTGAACTCTATCTAATTTAACAATGCTGAGTTCTGCTTGAACACATATTTGGTCTATTATTGTGCCAGATTGTGTTCTAGGACTCGGATGGACTGAACAGACAACATTCCTGCCCTACAGTATGTATGGTCTGGTAAGGAAGGCATATATTCAACTAGTAGTTACGTAAATAATGGTAAATAAAGCAAATGAAGCCATATACAAATTGTAATAAATGAAATAAAAGAAAAGAGAGTATTATGAGAAAAAGTAACCAGGGACATTTCAAGATTGTAGAGTCAGGGAAAGTTTCCCCAAAGAACTGACATTTAAGCCTGCACTTGAAATTTGAGTAGAAGCTACCCAGGCAAAAATATTAGGAGAAAGGCAGTTCAGGCCAAAAATAGAATGTACAAAGGCTTTGATGTGGGAATGGGCAGAAGGGCCATGATGAAGCTCAGAGACCAAGAGAGGGGGGCTGACAGGAGAGACTGGGGAAGACAGTGTCAGCACAGAGCTCGGGGCGGGGGTGAGCAGAAGAGATATTGCTAAAGTGCTTAGAACAAATAACCCAGTCCTCCACAATAGCAGTGATATCCTACAGGGCCAGGCTTAGAGGCCAGGAAAAAGTCATATGTCCATGTGTGGTTCATTACTACAATTCAGGTTGATCTGTAAAAGTAATGATTAAATAATGCTGGGGCTGTTCTGTGTCGTGTATCTGGATTATAAACTTCATGCACACATCTGTCTTATTCATTGCTAGGTCCTCTGCCCCTAGCCAAATGCCTGGCACAGAGTAGGTCTTTACTAAGGGTTTATTGAATAGGGGCTTCTCGGTGGCTCAGTTGGTTAAGTGTCTGTCTCTTGATTTCGGCTCAGATCATGATCTCACGGTTCATGAGTTTGAGTCCTGCATTGGGCTCAGTGCTGACAGTGTGGAGTCTGCTTAGGATGCTCTCTCTCCTTTTCTCTCTCTGCCTCTCCCCTGCTCTCTCTCTCTCAAAAAATAAATAAACTAAAAAAAAAAAAAAAGGATTTATTGAATAAATGAGTTATCTTGAAGCTAACGAAGGAAACTCCATCTATTTCTTCATAATAACTGAAAGAGGTATCTGAAACTCACCACAAAAGTTCAGGAATTATGTGACAGCAAAAAGTCCCAAAAGAACCAAAAATTACAATGAAAGAGATTTTTCCAAAATAGAGCCTCAGGAGGAAATCATCTGCTCTCTGTATGGAAGGATGTGTCCTTTTAGAAAATAGTTATTCAGTAGGTATAATGGCCAGAAAGTTGGGCGTAATTTATGATAAGTAACTGATTTGATTCATGTCTTTATAGGGAAGAAATTCTTGTATTCAGAACCACATAAGCGAATTAAGGAAGTACTGGAAGAAGAACTTTATATTAAAAGAGATGAATGCCACATTAAAAATGCACCTGCAGGTAATCTCAGTGACAAACGAAGTGTAGTTCTGAAATGAAACTGAAATTACCTATTTGATGGGAGAGTGATTATTTTATCGATTACAAAACCATGACTATCAGAAGAAAAACGGATCCTTGGGAAATTCTTGAGCTAATTTTATAATTAGTTCACCTCTGTGCAAATAAGCTTATATTTAGGAAAAAAATGAGCTGGGCGTCAGCATCTACATTGCTGCCCCACATTTTTGGTGGAGTTATTTAATTTAATGAGAAGTAGAATTTTTGCCAAGAAAAGCACAATAACATCTTCAATCTTTATCAATATAGGTATGACCAATAACAGTGATTCCCAGAGTTTAGATTTCATCAGAATTACCTGGGAGAGCATGTTAAAAGCAGAATGCTGGGACTCATTCCTACAGTAACTGGCTCAGTAGTTGGGGGGTGGGTGGGGAATGGGCGCAATTTGCATTTCTACCGAGTTCACGGTTGATGTGGAGGCTGATGGCGCAGGGACCAATTTGCAAAATCGCTGACCCAGAAGAATCGAAGTCATTTAAACAGGTCAAACAATCGGGGTGCCTGGTGACTCAGTTGGTTGAGTGTCTGACTTTGGCTAGGGTCATGATCCTGCGGTTCCTGAGTTCAAGCCCCGTGTAGGGCTCTGTGCTGACAGCTGGGAGCCTGGAGCCTGCTTCAGATTCTGTGTCTCCCTCCCCCTGCCCCCCCCCCCCACTCATGCGCATGCTCTCTCTCTCTCAAGGGTAAATAAACATTAAAAAATTTTTTTTAAATAAACAGGTCAAAAAACCATCCAAGAATTTTATTGTATATACACATAGTTTACGGGTTATATGGTCTGGGTATTGATAGTTCTCATTGATGGTTTGGGAAAAGATAAGCTCTAGAAGCCCAGAATCCCTCACAGATGTTATTTTGGAACCACTGGAGCCCCTCGTTTTCGTGATTCCTTCTCAGTGACTACTGGGTGCACATTTCATGCTTTTCAAACAATCAGGTTTTTATTGCAAATCTCTTGGGTGCCATCATTCCTAGAGGAAAGAAAAGAACTGTAAGATGTGACTCCTATACTCAGAGAACTTGACATTTTCTGAGGAGGATTGTTGAATCCCCAGCGGGGCCCAAATTCTCTAAGGATTCTCAAGAGCTGATGCTGCAGGCCCAGAAGTGCATTTTTTCAGACTCTCCAATTTTTTTTCCCACTTTCCATCACAGAACCAGTCATACAAACAGATTTTAGGCCTCCTCTATTGCCCATTCTTACGAAAGGAGAGACCAGCAAAAATGGCCGGTTTTACTGATACTGTGTCTGGAAGGAAAATATAAGTCTGGATGCAGAATGCTTCTACTAAACTGCTTCTCTGAAACTCTGCCCATATGTACAATTTCCCTAGTGGTTAACAAAATTTTTAAGTCTTACACTGTTTTATTTTGGGGTTATTTCATATACGCGCTTATAAATCTATAATGTATATACTAGCTAGATATTGTATTATTGTTATTGGTTACAATTGATTTTTTTGACAATATAAGTGATTAGGAAATATGATATGATTTATAAAAAATTCATTTTTCTAAGCAATCTTTGCAAAAATATCCTTCCTATAAAATAGAAATGCTTGGGCTGCATTTTTTGAAACAGCCACCAGAGGTCGCACAGAGGGGGGGTCTTTTAGTCCAGACCGAGAACAGACTCTGGAAGATTAAAGTTTTATATATTTTTATTTTTATCTTCGTTTATTTATTTATTTTGGGTTCACCATTCCTGGAGATACTGCGATACCAGCTCGGTGTGTGGACGGAGAGAGCTCCTATTCCATCTCCCTGCTCCCCAAATCCACTTAACGTACTGTCCTCAGGTAGAGGACTTACCAGGTATTTTAACTGACCAGAACACACGCTGCATTTGATCTTAGCCAAAAGCCCGAGAAAGCGATGGAAGGTTAAGTTTTAAAGGGGCTTTGCTTATGGAAAACAGGAACTACTGATTTTTTTTTTTCTTTTTCTGTTCTTAAAAAAAAAAAAAAAAAATGAACAAGGCTGGCAGCCCTGTGTCCTTGGCCACAACAGGGAACTGGCACAGGGAGGGTGCTTAGTCTGAGTGTTGTCGCTCTGGGCCAGCCATTGAGCCTCCTACTGCGGGGTTTCCAGTGACAGTGACAGACTCCTTTGAATACACGATGAAAGCGATCACTTCTCTTTCTGGAGAGCACAGCTTGTCCCATACACGCAGAACTCTGCATAAAATTTTTAGGGGCTAGTGCGGCTTCCATAGCAGCTATTCCTACATGTTAACGGTAAGGACACTAGACCCGTTGCTTCCACTGCTGCACTTACTGTTTACTCCTTCACCCATTGCAAATAGGCTTCTGTTTCCGTGAATCCAAGGAAACTGTTCGTTTCCAGATGGTGAGTGACCTTCCTCTTGAAGGTCAAATCCGATAATCTTGAAAGTCAAATACAGCCCCCAAACTCATCACACTCAACTTCTCTGTAGCACCTGACGGAATTGTTGACTCCTTCCCTTTGAAAAGACTTTGTCCACTTAGCCTCCGGGTCACCATGCTCCAGTCTCCTGGTTTTGCTGGTGCTACTCTTTGTCACCTTTGCTGGCTGTCCCTCCTCCTCACCTCTAAACTTTGGATAGCTCAGTCACAGGCCCTACCTTCATTTCTTGAGCGATCACATCCAGCCCCACTGCGCTCATGACTCCAAAATTTGTATCTCTGGCCTCTGCTTTTCCCCTCAGATCCCCAAAGCATAACTTAACTTCCCACCTGGGTGTCCGTTAGGCCTCTCAAACTTAACGTGTCCAGAACAGGACTCTTATTCTACACCACCCTTCAACAGCTCTTCCCCATCTCAGGAAATGACATCACCATCCACTCCATTGCTTAGGCCCAATATCTAAAAGTCAAATCTTCAAACTTCCTATCTAGTCCCTTAGCTAATCCTGTTAAGTCTACATTGGAAATACATCCTAAATCTCCCCAACTGCAACCTCGTCCAAGCCCCTTTCATGTCTTCCAAGCCCAGTAGTAGCACCCTATTACAGCTTCTACTGCTGTCCGCCCCCCCCCCCTTCTGTTCTCTATACAGAACCCAGAGGGAGCTCTCACAACATAACTCGTCGCACATCACCTCCATACTCAGAACTCTCCGATGGCTCCTTATTATTCTTAGACGAAATCCCAGTCCCCTTGTGTGGTCTGCTCAACTCTCTGAAGTCAACCCTTATGCTTCCCCACCCCACCGTAGCCACACAGATTTTCCTGATGTTCTGGAACATGCCAAACCCTTTCCCACCTCAGAACCTTTACACTTCGCCCAGACCATCAAATGTCTTTCTCCCTTTTCCTTCAAGTTTCAGCTCAAATGTCACCTTCTTGGAGATAACATCTCTACCAGGTTAAAATAGAGACTACCCACTCCTCCAATTACTCTCTAATGTTCTATACCACTTTCTTCTTTCTGCTCTTTTAAAAAAAAAATTACTACCTGTAATTAAGTATTTATTTGCATACTTCTTTACTGACGACCTCTCCCACATAAGCTATATGAGGATGGGGGCTTTATTTTGCTTACTACAAATCCTCATAAAAGCCATGCGATGTAGGTATTATGATCCCCATTTTATGGATGAGAAAACTGAGATTTTGAGAGGTTTTTGCTGTCCAAGGTGATGCTTTAAGTGGCAAAACCAGATTCCAAACTCAGGTCTGACCCCCAAATCCCATTGGCTTTTATGCACTATAGTGTTTCCAGTGACATGTTATGACTAAGTCCCATGGGTACTGTTCTGCCCTTGACTGGCTTGAGATTTCTGCAACACGAGACATAGTTGATATGTCAACTCATAGATGAGTTCTCTCCTTAAACCTTGTTTCTTCCTCACACTCCTTGATACTAAAATGTCCTTATTCTTCTCTCACTTCTCTGCATGTTTCTTTTCATCCTCCTTTAAGAACTTTCTCCCACACATCCTCATCATCAAATATTAGTGTTTATCAGGGTGTTACCCACAGTTTTCTAAATCTTGTTCCATTGGCTTTCCCTGGATCATCACCACTATTCCCACTCTTTCTACCACTACCTCATTATGATGTGCCTGTGTCTGAAATCTGTGTCTCCAGGCTAAGTTTCTCTCAGTGGATGTCCCATGTCCAACATCAGCACGTCCCAAACAAAACTCATGCTTCTCCTCGGTTTATTCCTTCCTATATATCACCTATCCCAATGCATGACGTGGCCTAATGTCCAAGTCCAAAACCAGAGAGCCACCCTCCATACCCACTCCAGATCACCACGTCCCACATCTAGTGATGCTGTCGGGGGTATCTTAGTTTGGGTCAGGATCCCTAACTGTTGACTCCTCTGGCAGGTTCATCTTGCAAGCAGATAGACATATTTATTTGTTCTGCATTGTAATTTTTGAATATATGAACCAGCTGTCAACATTTCAAAAATCAGGACTTTTTACATACAAATCTAGATGTTTAGATTATGTTGGGTAAAGAGGGAGAAGGGAGGAGAGAGAGGTGTGACGACCAAGTTGACATTCACACCTGGCAGCAGTGACTGGAGTTGGGTTATGCCACCCTAGCTGGCCTGCCCACTCTGTTCCCCCTTGCGTGTGAAGTTCCCCAGTCAAGTGGGGCATTTCACAAGCTATGTTCACACGTCCACTGCAGACTTTCTCCTTTCATGGTGGAAATGGGAAAAAATGTGTTTCTCTGGCATCCATGCCTCCAACAAAAGTAGAACAAAATAAGAGTAGGAGAGCCAATTATTTCTTGCCTCTGGCCTGCTTTAAATAAAACGTCTAACTAGTAGATACATTATATACATACATATATATACAGATATATATATGTATATATCTACATATATGTATACATACATCTACATATATACAGATATATATATATAATATATACATGTATTATATATATTTGAATTTATGACTATAGATAAACAATCTATACTATTTCTTAGACATACCCAAGTCTAGGAGGCGCCTGGGTGTCTCAGTCGGTTAAGCCTCCAACTTCGGCTCAGGTCATGATCTCGCGGTTCGTGAGTTTGAGCCCCCCTTTGGGCTCTGTGCTGACAGCTTGGAGCCTGGAGCCTGCTTTGGATTCTGTGTCTCCCTCTATCTGCCCCTCCCCTGCTCTCACTTTGTCTCTCTATCTCTCTCTCCCTCTCTCTCAAAAAAAAAATAGACATTAAAGAAAATCTAAAAATATCTGAATTCTAAATATCTAAATCTAAATTCTAGGGACCCCAAGGTATATATGCATGCATGCAAGCATATTTGTGTAGCAAGGGTTGCATTAATTGGGTTTGTTTGCATTCCACATCCTCTCACCACAATCGGATTGAGGGAAGCGAGATTTCAGTAAGCATCCAGGCTGGAGTTTCTCTCAACCGTCGATAAAGCACCAAAACGTCAGGTCACGTAGCAAAGGGTGAACTTACCAAACAGCTTAGGCCATTTATCAAGAGGGGGGTTGGCCTGAAGTCAGGCAACTTAAATCATAGCATGTTTTGTTTGTGACCGAACTAATGATGACAATTACGGAAGTGCCCAGAAGCAGTGGACTTCAGTTATTTCTGTGCTTTTTCTCTTTTCCTCTGGTTGAGTGAAATCGGTGTAAGATCAAAATTTTCTTTTTCTTGGGTTGAAGGAAGTAAATAAGAAGTCTAAGATGCATTAATTAGGTTTTGTGGACGTGTAACAGAGTAAACATTGCCCTTATTTTGGAATACTTTTGTTTGGGTGGCAGTAGGAGATTCAGGTTTGTCTTCTGGGGCCTTCAGCGAAATGAGCTACCTAGTTGTTCATGTGGTTGTGTTGTGGCAGCAGTTACTAAGAGTTGTGACGACGGGGGGCCTGGGTGGTGTAGTCGTTTAAGAGCCTGACTTCTGCTCAGGTCAGGAACTCGAAGTTCAGAGGTTGGGGCCCTGCATCCGCCTCTGTGCTGACAGCTCAGAGCCTGGAGCCTGCTTCGGATTCTGTGTCTCCCTCTCTCTCTGCCCCTCCCCGTCTCATACTCTGTCTCTCTCTCAAAAATAAAACAAACAACAAAAAGAGTTGTGATGACATTGACATGGGCGAGATATCCCAGGTGGTTGTTACCCCTTACTTGGATCTGGGGAAGGACATCAGTGACCACAGGAAACATGGGCTTCCAGGCTGCGTAGCCCTCTCTTCTCGGGGATTTTGATTCTTTCCTGGCTCCTTGTACAGAGATAGGTGGGCTCAGTGAGAAGCATTGGAGGCTGGGGTAAGGGGTAGGTGTGGGTCCAGGGTGTCTACATATATATGATGGTGGTGGTAATCATAATAAGTATTATTAGTAACTAATAGTATTACTATTATATTTTTGCGGTTTTTATAAATTATATCTTTCAACCCTTGCAATGACCCTGCACTCTTATTATTCCCATTTTGCAGATCTGGAAGCTGAGGCTCAGGGAGGTACAGTGACTTACCCTTTGTCACACAGTGCGAAAGGCTTTTCAGAAGCTGACGTCCTTGCTCTCAGCCATTGGCTTATAATGTCTCTTTTAAAACATAAGATTATTGGGTCACCTGGTGGCTCAGTCAGTTAAGCATCTGACTTCGGCTCAGGTCATGATCTCACAGTTTGTGAGTTTGAGCCCTGCGTTAGGCTCTGTGCTAATGCTCAGAGCTTGGAGCCTGCTTCAGATTCTGTGTCTCCCTCTCTTTCTGCCCCTCCCTTGCTCGCACTGTCTTTCTCTGTCTCTCAAAAAAATGAATAAATGTTTAAAAAATTTTTTAAATATTAAACATAAGGTTATGTTTTCTGAGGTTATTATTATTGAAATTGTATTGGTAGCAGATAGTATTCTCTTCAGTAAAAGAAAAGCTGTCACAATCTTTTCCAAGTTCTGCCTCAAGTTCAAACTTGAGGTAGAACAGTCTTCAGAGGATTTCCACATTCCTGCCAGAAAGGACAGGGTCTGGCCTCTACTCAAAAACAGTCTCATCATCCTGACAAGCAAATGCCATTTTCTGCTCAAATCTTCTGTCAGATGAGAATGGAGTTTGGGGGGTGGGGGAGGGCACCCGGGTGGCTCAGCCAGTGAAGTGTCCAACTCTTGATTATCGGCTCAGGTCATGATCTCATGGTCTGTGGGATCGAGCCCCACATTGGGCTCTGCACTGACAGCATGGAGCCTGCTTGGGATTCTCTCTCTCCGTCTTTCTCTGCCCATCCTTCTCTCTCTCTCTCTCTCTCTCTCTCTCTCTTTTTCTCAAAACAAATAAACTGTAAAAAAAAAAATTAAAAAAAAGAGAATGGAACTCATGGGAAAGTTCCAACTTATGGAACGTTCTGGATAGGTAAGAATTAGCCTATATCATCATGCACATATTCTTAGTGACTCCCTGAAGATTTCCCCCCTCCTTACAACTTTTTAAAATGAAGAGGTAAGCTTGTGAAACAGGTATTATCATTTATCATTTTACCATTTATCTTAAAACTATTTCTACATTTCTAAGAACTTCTGCAGAGGACTTTGTGGAAATAAATTAATGTTTTAATTTAATGTTTTCAAGTTGCAAGGGCTTTTATATTTTCCTGGCTACAACCTGCAGAGGTTATAGTAATCATGAAAAATCTGATTAATAACACTCACTAGTTTTCTGTTACACAACATTACCTTTTGCAATGACTTTCCCAAGTGTCCCGCCAAATCCATTAACTTGTGTCTATATGTCCCAGAATGCATAAAAACTTAATTTTCAGCTTTGCTTATTTATTACATTTAGTACCAATTTAGAAAATGTAAAACATCGCTCGGCAAGTGTGGATATGTTTGTTATTCATTGATTCATTCAACGAAAATATTTTGTGTACCTACAATGTAAAGGAATTTACTAGACACCAAAGGCACGTTAAGGTAATTACAGAGCCTAGGAGTCACCAAAGATGAATTTAAATTGCTTAAATTTTTCTTCCTGTGGTCAAATCTCTTGACGATATTTACACAAAGGAAGCCCATATGATATGGCTCTAAACTGGCTTTTCAAGCTCCAGTATTCATTACTCATAAGCAGAGACAGCTGAAGGGAACGAAAATATTTTTGAAGGGCAAACTTATCTTCCCTGAAAGACCAGGCCAGGTCCTCCTGGCTAAAATTTCTAGCATAAAGTCATGGTTTAGTAACCTTAACATTCAGGACAAACACACACCTAGAAAGGTCTCTGAGTAGAAGGGGTTGGGGGCAGAGAAGGGAGGAGGGAAGAAGACACTCCTGAAGATTCTGAGCTTCCAGAAGGGATTGAATTGCTTCCTCTCAGCTGCCCTTTCCTTTCCAGGTTGTGTGCCAGCCCTGTGGTCTCCCTGGCCCTCCTCCCCTCTTTGTCTTTTCTTCCTCCTCTTGGAATGCACATGCCCAGAACCGAGGGAGTTGGATTTCTCTTTCAAGAAGCTGCTTCAAAAGGCACTTGTGCTTCTTTCTAGGCTTTTTTAAAAAAAAATTTTTAAAAACGCTTATTCATTTTTGAGAGAAAGAGACAGAGCACAAGCCGGGGAGGGGCAGAGAGAGAGGGAGACCCAGAATCTGAAGCAGGCTCCAGGCTCTGAGCTGTCAGCATGGAGCCTGATGCGGGGCTCGAACCCACAAATTGTGAGATCGTGACCTGAGCCGAAGTCGGAAGCTTAACTGACTGAGCCACCCAGGTGCCCCTCTCGGCTTCCTTTTCTCCAGTTGAACATATCACCATCTGTAACTTCTTCATCCAAACATCAAGTCAAGTCAAAGCAGTGCTGTTTTTTTTTCCCCAGCAGCCTCTTTCCCTGAGTACAATAAATACTTACACATAACTATATTTTGCTTTGATTTTTTTGTCACACATTACTGAACATCTGCATTTGCATTTGAGGTGTATTCCCCAGTAAGTCGTAAACCTCCAGATATTCCTGTGATTGCATTTGAAAGCTTAGTATTAGATTAGTTATAATTTTTCTATCAAATTTAATGTGGTTTTTCTACATAGTTCTGCCTCCTGATTTCAAATGGTTTTTCATTAGCCAGAACTTCCCACAATGTGGAACAAAACTAAATCTTTTCCCTTGGTTTCTTTAAAAAAAAATTTTTTTTGATGTTTGTTTATTTTTGAAAGAGAGACAGACAGAGGGTGAGTGGGGGAGGGGCAGAGAGAGAGGGAGACACAGAATCCGAAGCAGGCTCCAGGCTCTGAGCTGTCAGCACAGAGCCTGACACAGGGCTCGAATCCACGAACTGTGAGATCATGACTTGAGCCAGTCAGGTTAGCCTGGTGGCTAACCAACTGAGCCACCAGGGTGCCCCTATTTCCTTGGTGTCTTACCAGGTGTTGTACACAGGGGGTATCTAATAAATACCTGTGAGCTCCTAAATCTGAGAGCATATTACCCAGAGGCTAGAGAGCAGCTCTTTTCTGTCTCTAGACAGGATAGAAGAGGAGGAAACTGGGTGGAACAGTGCGGAAAGATTTAGGTTAGGTATAAGGAACAGCTCAAACTTTGTAAGGTCTTGACAGAAGGAGACTGTGGAATCTTCACCGAAGGTCTTTGAGGGAGGGGGGAAAACCAACCTTGCCGGCTTCAGCGACTCCATTCAGGACTGGGGAGGGAGAGGCAAGCGCTGACAACCCGCTTGGTGAGTCAGCTCATGGATTGTGCCTGTGGAAATTGAATCTGAGTCCCTGCTTGGATAGGAAGATTATTGTCCCTGTAAAACTAATAGCTACCATTTATTGAATGCAAAGCACTTTATTTCATCCAAATCCTATGATAATTCTTCAAGCTAAGTGTCATCCCTATTTCAAAGCTGGGGAAACTGAGACATCGTGGGTTAAATGACTTGCCCAAAGTCATACAACTGCTAGGTGGTGAAGCAAAGGCTGAAACCCAGATCCCCCCACCCCGAACCCAAACACTGTGCCCCTGATCACCACATGGCACAGAATCCTTTAGGGAGGAATCAAATGTTAGCGTGGAGACCAGTGGGCCGCCGTGGACCTGTGGAGAATACTTGGCTCTAAGATTTGCAGCTTCAGAAATGGTAAACACAACACATGGCACTAACCTGGATAACCTTACTTGACTTGGGTCACAGTTTTCTGCACGGTAGATTTTTACGAAAAGCTTGTTGATTGACTCTCGAGAACCAAACAAATGCTTTTAGGATATGGAGGACGATCCAGTGCAAATCAAGGAACTAAAACAATACTTACCGAAGGATGTCAGGATTTAAAACTGCCGTCTGCTTTGTATCAACGTGTAGTCGTCACGTTCTGAATATTTTGCTACGGTGTTTTTGCTGCGAGCTGGTTGTTTCCTTCAAGGGGAGATTAAATAGCATCGAGTGCAATGTATTAGAAGATTGTTGAATGTAGTTGATGATATGGTAGCTTTTAATTATATTATCTTTGGAAATGTTTGCACTTCTAGGAAATAAATCCGAATCAGATAGGGTTGGCTGCATGAAGTCTATGTATTAACTAATTTATTACTGATCCTTTGTTGTTTTGTTATGTATGTTTCTATATTGACTTTTCATCTATTTCTTTAGGGCCAGTTAAATTATCTAATTAATAGCACTATAGAGGTTTAGTTGCCTGGGGGATAACTGAATGAACAAACTGGAATAAAAGATCAAATACTAAAGACCTTGGGTGGTTTGATTAATCACACAAAATAATGCTCCACCCAAATGACTGGAAAAATGATGACCACATAAATACTTGTAAAACATTTTGTGCTAAAAAGAAGCTAATAATTGTCATCTTGCTTTTGAAAATATTGACAGTGGCCCTGGAAGGGATTTGGAGCATTAGAAGGAATCTCCCTGTGGGAGTCTTGAAGCCAGGACTGCGGAGCAGAAACAGTATGCTGCCACAAGCCAAGTACTATTCGAGGCACGGAGGGCTGGGAAGTAAGATCCGGACACTCCTGACTTCTGCTGAAGCCCCTGAGGGCGCCGATTAGTTCACAGACCAGCGGTGCATGCTTTATTTCAAGTTCTCAATCAGAATTCAATCTTCTTTTGGTTTGCTTCTCTCAGGTTGCCTTTAGCTTCGCCGTGTAACCTCAGCGTGGAACTCAAACAGTAACAATTCAGCTAAGCAAATTATCCCACCGCTAGGATAGAAGTTCATCCTCTGAGTTGTACTCCTGACCCTTTCCTTTTTATGTAAGGAGGCCTTTGTGGCACACAGCCAGCCTCGCTGGGGAGGCATCTTGGGCTGTCCCTTTTTCCAGACGGATGATCTTTGCTTACCAGTGGAAATGGGGAGAGGGAAGAGGAGGGAATTAAGGAAGAATCAGACTTCTACTTTGCTTGGCTCCCTTAGTGTCACTCCATTTGAGGTAAAAGGCCACCAAGCTGGGCCCAGTGCACTGTTCCTCACAGACACACATAAAGGTTGAAACAAAATATTATTCATTCCTCACTGTCATAGTCAGTGTCTGCCAGGAAATTGGTGGCAGGATGTGGAGAAAGCAGGGGTCTTGGCATGGAAGCGTAAGTAATGTCCAGATATTCTAGGGACCTGAGATTTGGTTTACAAATCCTAAAAGTAGCTCTACAAATGGGAGGTTGCCCTAGGATGAAAAGAGATAAGTGAGTAAAAATGCCAAGCTTGGGTAATGCTGTGTTGTACTTATAATTCCAGACTCCTTATGTATAATAATCTCCTGATTTACAACAACCACAGGAAACAGGTACGATTCATTTGATAGGTTAGGCAACTGAGGCACAGAAAGGGTGAATAATTTACCCAGAGCCACTCAGCTAGTGAGTAGAGGTTCCGAGATCAGAATCCAGACAGCCAGTCTCCAGGGGCCTTTAACCACTAGATATTAGAGCCTTTCTGAGTCAAACTGTGCCCAAGAGCTGGGGAGTCTGTTGAACCTAAGAGTGGGGTGAGAGCTCAGAAAAAGTGGCACAAAGGAGGAGGGTCTCCTGGGAGGCAGTCTCTAGGATCTGATTCAGTAGGGAGAAAAATGCAGTCACTAAGAGACAGAGACACAAGGTTAAAGAAAGAAAGAACCCTGGTTACTAAAGGGGATTCATTGTAGCAAAAAAGGACCAGTATGGAGACATGGGTTCAATAATAAAGGACTAGTGGCCACCATTTGCCATGTGCCAGGCACAACAGTTAAGTGTTTTATATAGCTATGTAATCCACATGTTCACATAAGATGTGAGCTTTAATTTCCATTTTCCAGGTGAGAAAACTGAGGCACAGCGACATTACATTACTCAAGATCCTGTGTCTAAGAGGTGGTGAGCCCAGCACTACCAACCTGTGTCCGTCTGGTTTCTGGGATGATGCTCTTAACCTCTGGGCCATCATGGCAGAGAATCTAGTCACTGACCCCGAGGGTGGAACCAGTGTGGGTGGGGTTCAACAGGCTGAGGGGATGTGGGGTTAGGATCCTGGGAGATGGCTCTACTCGAAATCCACAAAGATAGCAGTGTCCTGAAGTAATGTTGATTCAGCTCATGTCTGGGCCTCTTGCCCATTGGGGGCTGTTTATTTCAACCTTCCACCCAATTTGTCAGGTTCTAAGTATAGTGGGTAAATTCATCATTCCAAGAAAACTCACAAAGCAATTTATTTGAAAAAGTGAATGATTTGCTAAATGCCATATTATAAGACTGGTTTGAAGAACAAATTACCTTCACTTGAAGACATAAAATTCAACAGATGACCCAATTCATCAGTTGGGGACATAAGATTAAAAACACATGTGTTTCATTTTGACCATGATTGCATTAGTTTCATCTGTACAAGTTAGGAGAGACTTGTTTATTGCTCCCCCTCATTTTCACTCATCCACACTTCCTTCCTAGCAGCCTCTAGGCCTCTATCGACAGCCCAGGTCAAGCACTAACAGTGATCATAATATCTTAGGTTATTACATCTATATAATCTTAGATTATAATTATTATAATCTATATATCTTAGATTATATATCTTAGGTTCATCTCTGTAAGTTATCAGCTGCGTTTTGCCATATGAAATCCTACTATCTGCTATACAGATCACAGCTGATCATTCTATGCGAACCAGATTGGTAACAAGGAATTAGACTCTTCTCATTATCAATGAAAAAGGTAGACGCGAGGCACAGAAATATCATAGATGAACAAAATCCACAGATAGTTTTTAAAAACTGATCAGCAGTAAGGCATACGTATCAGAAACTCCATGAAAGCACAAACCACGTCTCTTCCACTAACGACCACGTACTTAGCAGGGTGCCTGGCAAAGTAGGTCCTCAGTCACCTTTTGTCATGTGAATGACCAGTGAATGACGAACCAGGAAGTACATGTTGGATGCCTACTCTATGTTCAGAATCATCTTGCTGCTAACTCACATGTGTCTCTCCCTCCACAAAAGTATATGGTTTTCCCTACTTGAGCCTGCTAAATTAAATAGAGTGCAAAACAGAGGGAAAAGCGAGGGGACCTATTGATTTTAGTGTGTTCGTCATGCAAAGTTGCATGTATTGTATAACAGCTTCGAACTGATGCTTTCAGTGACAGGTTTTCCACGGATTACAATATTTCCAGGGACTTCTCCCATAGAGTATACTTCAGTTAGATAACTCAGCGGGTCCTCACCGCCACCTTTTTCCTATTCACTCGTGCTTCTTTTTCTCTTCCTCATGCACAACATGGTCATTGTAGTTGTGACTCTTCCAACATTTAATACACGCGCCTTAAAATTTAAATTTAGAATCACGATCATCTAATTGTACTTCTAAAACACGTTTCTGTTTGATACTGTGAAGCATCCGCTACCTTCCTCAGACCGACAAGTTTTATTCATGTCTTTGTATCGTTTCTTTCTTGTCGTGTGGCATATAACAACAGCAGCTAAAGTTGTCCAGCCCAGCACTTCTGAAGCTTTAATGTGCCTACAAATGACATGGGTGTCTTACTAAAACTCAGACTCCGATACAGTAGGTCTGGGGTGGGCTCTGGGATTCTGCCTTTCTAACCAGCTCCCGGGTGATACCAACGATGCTGGTCGGGACACTGTACTCTGAGAATTGAGGGTCCGGAAGACTGAGCGGCGGGTTCTTTAATTACCTGGATCGCACGGGTGTGGCTTTTACACTCTGCTCTACCAAATGAAGTGCTGTTGGGAACATGAAATCAAATTTAGATTAAAAGGGGGTTGGGACTGGGGCGCCTGGGTGGCTCAGTCGGTTAAGCGGCTGACTTCGGCTCAGGTCGTGATCTCGCGGTCCGTGAGTTCAAGCCCCGCGTCGGGCTCTGTGCTGACAGCTCAGAGCCTGGAGCCTGTTTCGGATTCTGTGTCTCCCCCTCTCTCTGACCCTCCCCCGTTCATGCTCTGTCTCTCTCTGTCTCCAAAATAAATAAATGTTAAAAAAATTAAAAAAAAAAAAAGGGGGGGGGGGTTGGGACTGAGAGCATTTCCCCAGAGTAAAAACTTGCTTATTTGTTCACTATTTTCTTTGCTCTAGGATAAGATGAATACATTTTTCCAGTGAGAAGAAACTTCCTTCTCCTGATGCCTGAAAAAACAAGAGCCCGAGCTTGTTTCACAGTTTAAGATGTGTAAAAAAAAAAAATGTATGTTAGTCTGTAATTCTAATTATTGGTATTAATTCCCCTCTATAAATTAATCCGAGGCAATGGAAGACTATTGGCAAAGTTTGCTAAGCACCTGGAAACAAGGAAGAAGAATATTATATTTACTTTTAGTTGGCACATTTGGAATACATTGAGTTGCTAATTTAACTTATTTTATTAAATGTGTGAAACATGATAAAAACAAAGGCATGTTTATTGAGTCTTTACTTCGAGGTAAATATTATAAACCTTAACCCTTCCCTTAGTATAAGTATGTTCATCCATTAAAACAAACAAACAAATGGGGCCCCCCGGGTGGCTCAGTGGGTTAAGTGGCCAACTTTGGCTCAGATCATGGTCTTGCAGTTCTTGGGCTCGAGCCCTGCATTGGGCTCTGTGCTGACAGCTCAGAGCCTGGAGCCTGCTTCGGATTCTGTGTCTCTGTCTCCCTCTGCCCCTCCCCCACTCACACTCTGCTTCTCTCTCAAAAATAAACATTAAAAAAAATTAAAAAGAAACAGATAGGGGTGCCTGGCTGGCTCAGTTAGTAGAGCATGCAGCTCTTGATTTCGGAGTTGTGAGTTCGAGTCCCATGTTGACATGGAGGCTAGTTAATAAACAAAACAAAACAAAAAACACAAAAATAAATCCAGGTATAGGTAAAGGTTAGTAAATTAATCATGTAGATGAAAGTCTCAGAGACAACAATTTCAATGCTAGTTTGGTAAGCTCATCATTTCTCTAGAATTTGTCTACTAAACAGTATGGATTTTACTAATGCTATTGGGTTAAAAACAGATTAAAAAGAAGGAGGAAAAACTATTCTCCCCCTTCCCCTTGTCAAACGTAATACATGTGCTATATAGAAAAATGGGAAAATAAAGAAATGTAATGGGAAACATATCATCTAGAATTCAATTCCCAGAAACAACCACCGATAAAATGTTGACATAATTTTATTCTTTTTTCCTACGCGTATGTTCATTTTACATGTTCGAAATCACTCTGTATACTATATACATTCATTATCCCTTTTAACATAACATCATACAATTTCCCAGTCATTAAAATATAACTTTTGTTTTTAGTTAAGTAGCCACACAATGTCGCATGAGTTTCAGGTGTATAACATAGTGATTCAACAGTTCCATACGTTACGCTACACTTTCCAAAAGTGAGCTACATCTGTCACCGGGCAACAGTGTTACAATATCATTGACTTGTGTGTTTCCCTAGTGTAGTGATTATCACGTTAGCCTAACAGTACCATCGGCTGTATTTTCTATGCTGTTGCTTTCGTCTCCGAACTTATTCAATCCAAAATTGGAAGCCTGGGTCTCCCACTCCCCTTCCCGTTTTGCCCATCCCCGCACTCTCCTCCCCTCTGGCAACCACCAGTTTGTTCTCTGTATTTACGGGTTTGTTTTTGCTTTGTTTTTTAGATTCCACATACAGGTAAAATCGTACCGTATCTGTCTTTCTTTGACTTATTTTACTGAGCATAATACCCTCTAGGTTCATTCATGTTGTCGCAATGACAAGATCTCATTCTTTTTTATGACTGAATCATATTTCACTGTGTATGTGTACCACAACTTCTTTATCCATTCGTCTGCTTTTTTAAAATTATTTTTACTTATTATTTTTGAGGGAGAGAGAGAGGGAGAGAAAGGGGGACAGAGGATCTGAAGCTGGCTCCACACTGACAGCAGAGAAGACCAATGTGGGGCTCGAACTCACAAACTATAAGATCATGACCTGAATCGAAGTCAGACACTTAACTGACAGAGCGACCCAGGCACCCCACCATTCATCTACTTTTTAAAGTTTATTTATTTATTTTGAGAGGAGGGGAGGGGCAGAGACAGAGAGAGAGAAAAAAAGAGAAAATCCCAAGCAGGCTTCCCATTCAGCAGGGAGCCTGAAGTGTGGCTCCATTTCATGACCTGAGCCGAAACCAAGAGTTGGATACTTAACAGACTAAGCCACCCAGGCACCCCTATTTTATTTTTATTTTACAGAGAGAGCAAACACTAGTGGGGGACAGGGACAGAGGGAAAGAGAGAATCCCAAGCAGACTCTATGCTCAGAGTTGATTCTGTGAGCCTGGAACCACAACCCAAGCTGAAATCGAGAGTCAGATGCTCAACCAACTGAGCCCCTGAGGTGTTCCTATCCATCATATAACTTTAAATGATAATTATACTTAAAAATTATATGTAGTAAAATTTTGCATTTATCACTATTTTTTGGACATTTGGGTTTTTCAGCCTTTCATTTTATACATAACTGTCATAATACTCATTCCTATCCCCTTAAAAAATTCTTTTTCATAGGGGTGCCTAGGTGGCTCAGTCAGGTAAGCGTCCGACTTTGGCTCAGGTCATGATCCTGGGCTTCATGGGTTCGAGCCCCGTGTCGGGCTCTGTGCTGACAGCTCGTAGCCTGGGGCCTGCTTCAGATTCTGTGTCTTCCTCTCTCTCTGCCCCTCCCCTGTTGGTGCTCTGTCTTTCTGTCTCCCAAAAATAAATAAACATTAAAAAAAATTTTTTTAATTCTTTTTCATAGTATTCTGGTTACATATCTCTCATTCTCTTTCCTTTCTAGGCTAAGCTCGTCTTAAAACTTCTTCCAGTTCTCAGTTCTCCAGTTCATTTCTCAGTTTTAATGTAATAAGTCAAGTCAACAAAGATTTGTTGACTGGGTATGTCCCTTCCCTATTTAAAAATATTTACACAGTGAAACAGTCAATAGTCTCTTAAGATCCAAACTTTTCCAGATTTAATATAAAAATTTCCATTTAGTAAATGCACACCAGAAGAGATCCTACATGTAAGCCAATCCCAGCCACCACCATGTTTATGGAATTCTCCATCGCTGGTTGCTTCAAAAATGGTGCTGTGGGCCAGTGGCTAAAATTGGAGAGATTACATTTTAAATCAGTCAAGAAATATAGCCCCCAAACTACCAGGAGTTGGGTAAAGCGTTCATTATTCTTACCAATCAAAAATCTTAACCTTCTAAAAATTCTTCCCATCACCTCTTTGCACCTATGTTAGGATACCACACAAAAAGTGCAGTGAGTGGGGGAGTGCTGACTTATTCATCCATTAGAAACGATGTCCTGTTTGCACTTGAACTCCAGGTGTGGCTTTACAAACTCACTCTAAGGGATTTCCTTCCTCACTTCCACTCTATTCCTGCCCAATAAACAAGCCCCGCTTTGTTCATTCTCAACCTCACTGCCTAGGCTGGGTCCTTGGCATCAGTCTCCCACTTCCTGATCAGCCGCTAGCTACCAGCACCAAGGACTGATCTCAAGGCTCTGTTTCCTAGCTAAGGTTTCTGTCCTTATTCTAGTTTGAGGTCCTGGATCCTTTTGTGGCTAAATTCTGTTCTTCATTGCCCCATAGTACATCTTCCTAACTGGATTCCTGGACAGGATTTTTCATGCAAGCATTATGTATAATAGTGAATAACTGAAACCATCGAAATGCCAAAGATAGGGGATGGTTTTAACAGTTACAATATGATACATCTGGTTTTTAATTCAATAAGCATTTTCAATAAAAACTTTTTGAAAACCAGAATTACAAGGATACTCCTTTAAAGTGATAGAAATCTATAGCCATCTTAAATCAATAGCCATTTTAATACTCGATGAAATATACTAGAGGCATTCCTTCTAAGGTCAGAAATGAAATTAAAAAAATTTTTTTTTCCTAGAGCTGTTTGAAGCTTGCTCACTTTTAGTTTTCATTTTATATGCTCCCAGCCCAAGAGTCCTTGAATTTTTACAGTTCAGGCTGAAGTTGCTCTGGGGTAACTTGGTGTCATAGGGCTTGCACCACACTTCCTAATTTGGCTAAATAGTCGTGGCAAAAGTATCTGTGAGCCACACAGATGATAAGATTAGAAGTAGATTCACAGAGCTAGAACAAAGAATCCTCGAACTTCTATGGAACCACAAAAGACCCGGAATAGCCAAAGCAATTCTGAAAAAAGAAAAACAAAACTGGAGGCATCACAATTCCGGACTTCAAGCTGTATTACAAAGCTATAGTCATCAAGATAGTATGGTACTGGCACAAAAACAGACACATAGATCAACGGAACAGAATGGAAAGCCCAGAAATGGAAGTACAACAATATGGTCAACTAACCTTTGATGAAGCAGAAAAGAATATCCAATGGAAAAAAAAGACGGTCTCTTCAACAAATGGTGTTGGGAAAACTGGACAGCGACATGCAGAAGAATGAAACTGGACATTTTCTTACACCAAACACAAAAATAAATTCAAAATGGTTCTCCTACAGGAGAACACAGGCAGCAACTTCTTTGACCTTGGCTGCAGCAACTTCTTATGAGACATGACTCGGGCAAGGGAAACAAAAGCAAAAATGAACTATCGGGACCTCACCAAGGTAAAAAACTTCTGCACAGGGAAGGAAACAATCAACAAAGTTAAACACGGCCTACGGAATGGGAGAAGATATTTGCAAATGACATTTCTGATAAAAGTTAGTATCCAAAATCTATAAAGAACTTATCAAATTCAACACCCAAAAAACAAATAGCCCAGTTAAGAAATGGGCAGAAGACTTTCCAAAGAAGACATCCAGTTGGCTACAGACACATGAAAAGATGCTCAACATCCCTCATCATGAGAGAAATACAAATCAAAACCATGATGAGATACCACCCCACACCTGTCAGAATGGCTAAAATTAACAACACAAAAACCAGCAGGTGTTGGCAAGAATGCAGAGAAAGTGGAACCCTCTTGCACTGTTGGTGGGAATGCAAACTGGTCCAGACACTCTGGAGAACAGTATGGAGGTTCCTCAAGAAACTAAAAATAGAACTATCCAGCAAGGACACTATAAGGTATTTACCCAAAGGATACAAAAGTACAAATTTGAAGGGGTACATGCACCCCAATGTTTACAGCAGCATTATCAAAAATAACCAAACTATGGAGACAGTGCAAGTGTCCATTGACTGAAGAATGGATAAAGAACATGTGGTGTGTGTGTGTGTGCGTGTGTGTGTGTGTATGTATGTGTGTATCACTCAGTCATCAAAAAGGATGAAATCTTGCCATTTGCAATTATGTGGAGGGAGCTAGAATGTATTATGCTAAGTGAAATAAGTCAATCAGAAAAAGATACCATATGATTTCACTCATGTGGAATTTAACAAAACAGATGAACATACAGGGAGAGGGGAGACGAGAGGGAAACAAGCCACAAGAGACTCTTAATGATAGAGAATAAACTATGGGTTGACGGAGGGACATGGGTGGGAAATGAGCTAGATGGGTGATGGGTATTAAGGAGGGCACTTGTTATGATGAGCACCTGGTGTTGTAGGCAAGCGATGAATCACTGAATTCTACTCCTGAAACCAATATTTCATTGTATGTTAACTAAAAAAAAAAAAAGAAATAAAGAAAGAGAAAAGAAAGAAAGAAAAAAATTAGAAGTAGAAAATAAGGGGCACCTGGGTGGCTCAGTTGATTGAGCACCCCACTCTTGATTTTGGCTCAGGTCATGATCACACAGTTGGTGAGATCCAGCCCCACGTCTGGCTCTGTGCTGACAGTGTGGAGTCTGCTTGGGATTCTCTCTCTCTGTCCCTCCTCTGCTTGCACACATGTGTGTGCACTCTCTCTCAAAATAAATAAATAAACTTTAAAAATACATCAGAAATAAAAAAAAAGGGGGGTTAAAAGAAGCATATGTGGGTAGTCTTTTTTTTTTAAATGTTTATTTTTGAGAGAGAGAGAGAGACAGAGACAGAGACAGAGCACAAGCAGGGGAGGGGCAGAGAGAAAGGGAGACAGAATCCAAAGCAGTCCAGGCTCTGAGCTGTCAGCACAGAGCCCGATGCGGGGCTCGAACCCACAGACTGTGAGATCGTGACCTGAGCCAAAGCCAGACGCTCAATCGACCGAGCCACCCAGGTGCCCCTATGTGAGTAATCTTAGCAATTATTGAGTCTTAAGGGGAATTTGGGATTCATCACCCTATTTTTTCTACGTGTAAAGTATTTCATAATATGTTGTTTTCAAGGATTTACTTTAGATATAAGGAAGCATTTATTCATGGAAATAATTGAAAGGCTGAGGAAGACCTCCCTTGGTCATGTTTATTTATTAAAAAACAAAACAAACACAGGAGTTAGTCTCCTCTCCAGAACGGTTCAGCTCACAAAGGTGTTCCTTCCTCTGAGAATAGCTCACCACCACCGTATCCCTGACTCCCTGCCCCCACTAATCCACTGACCACACTGCCGTGGACTCTGTTCTCGGCCATGGCTAAGTTCACCAGGTAGACAAAGCCCAAGGTGGCCCAGTTGGATTCTTGCTGGCAAAGACTGAAAACTGAGAGTTAGGGCACCGGGGTGGCTCAGTTGGTTAGATGTCCGACTCTAGATTTTGGCTCAGGTCATGATCTCAGGGTTCTTGGGATTGAGCCCCAAGTCAGGCTCTGCATTGACAGCACAAGCCTGCTTGGGATTCTCTGCCTTTCTCTCTCTTTGACCCTCACCTGCTCTCTCTCTCAAAAATAAACATTTTAAAAATAGTGTTAATAAAAATTTTTAGAAGTGGGTTTCTGTGAGACTCACTTCTCACCTGTTAATACGTTTTGCCCCCCATCCTGCCTTTTTTTTTCCCCCCCCCGATCCGGAGCTGCCTCCAGTAAGTCACTATAACTGCAACTAAAAGAATCCTTACTAATAAAACTGGCTGTAGTTTTGTCTGGCTTAATTATAGCGCTTGCTTGAAGCACATGTATGTGGGCTAAACCTCTTGACTCTGGTTTATAATCCCACATCTCTGCCACTAAGAGAGAGAGAGTAGAATCTACTGGGTGGAGAGACTCAGGTCTACCCTCTTTCCCCAGCAGAAACTTGCTTCCCTTTCACATGAAAAACTTCCTTGGCAAACCGACGAACCTTGCCTAACTAGTTGTAAGCGGAGATGAGAAAGGTGCAAAGATAGGTGGCCTAGAACAACCTTCTACTCTGAGAGTGACACTTGATCAATGCAGAGGTGACAAGGGACAAAGTGACAAGGCAATCGAGGAAGTCTTGCTTCTAGAGGCACGTTCAGCAGTGACTGAAGATTTAACACATCCCAGGTTCTGATGTCAGCCTTTGGACTCTTTAGGTCTGGAATTGCTCTAAAACTATAGTTCAACAGGGTGGATTAAATAGCTAATAAATAGCTATTAGTGTAATAGTGTAATAAATAGCTAGCGTCTCCTACCAGGGCAGAAATGTTTGTCTGTTCAGATATACCTCAAGGACTTTCACATTAATTGGCCTTCAGTAAATGTTATCGCATGAAGTTACAGCTTTTGCAGTTTTCTAAGCCCAAACAAGGTCTGCCCCTAATGTGGCCCGGCAGGTGTCAATGTCGGACAATTCTCAGTACTGTGTTGTTTGGAAAACCCTTTAGAAAACAAACAAACAAAACAATAGCTCTACAAGCTGATCATGACAAAGGTGCCGTGCCAAAATGTACCAAAGAAAAACTGAAGTATTTCACCTTTCAAAGGCACACAGCAAATCCGGTCACATCAAAATCGTCTATCAACAATCCCCATCAATCTTGCTCAAACTGTGGACTGGGAAAGGGGCCAGGAGAGCTTCAAGGGCGCTGGGAGGCAAAACAGCTGGTCAGTGGTGGGAGTGAGGAGCGGTGGGCTCCGTGAACGGGCGATCAGACAGCATCTACCACTTTCGTTCACATCTGATTTCTCTTCTCTGACTTTAACAGTTGCCGCTGTTTCCCTGCTGTCTTGGATGATCCAGGAAATGAAGTCTTTGCACAGTGAGCTCACTCGAGAAAGAAGTTGCTTTTTATGCAGAGCCCCGTGGTGCTGCCAGCACAGAAGAAGCTCTTGCCATGCAGTTAGATAGTTAGGGCAGTGTTTATTCACCTGTCCTCTTTTCCCCAAGACCAAATGTTCATTGAATTGCACTAAACGTTTCTGAAGGTGAGTACAGACCGAATGTTCCTTTCAGAGTGGTTGAAAATAATCCTATTATAACCAGCCTTATTAATGTGATTTCAACTTTATGCAGCATGTAAGGTTTCTGGGCTGTGGTTTATTTGGCCACAGTAAGCTTGGCCTGGAACCATAAATATGTGGCTGTCTTACTTCCTCAGGAATTTTTCTTCCCTTGCCATATGAGCAATCTAGACTTACCCTTTCATTTTCCATGCCTTTCCAAAATCATTTGTGTGTCACTAATTTGTTCATTGTCACCCAACAAGTATTTCTTAATATTGCAAGTGCCTAAACCCCTTTTTAGAAGTAGAATCACAGGAAGGAGAGTGATGGAGCCTGGTCTGAGCACCGTTCTATTTTGATTGGCTACTTGAGAGAAATTTACTGGTCAAGGCAGAATTACCTGACTTCTAGGGGGAAAAAAAAATGTATCTTCTCTCCATTTTCTTTCATGACGTGTGCCCTGGGACTGTGTGAGAAGTGGGGTCAGGACAAGGGGTGGGGGACAGGTAGTCAAGATCCTTTCCTCCATCTGCAGAGGGTGGGGGGTGCCTCCCAGAGTTAAGGTCTGGTCCTGAGTTAGGATCTGGTTTACTTGAGTGTAGCCACACACATAAGTACTAATGTGGGGCAGGTACCATAGAAAAGCCTAGTGTTGATATGTTTGAATTTCTGTGATTGTGTAGGATTTGTCCTAACTTGCTTTAGTCAAGTGAGACTTGGGATTGGGGTAGAAGGACAGTGCTGGTGAACCTGGAGGGGATTTGGGGAGGCCAGTGTGATACTTAACAAGATGTACCCTACACTTCTGTTGTATTATTTTCTTAGTAATTATTTTAGAGTTCAATCTTTTTTTTTTTTTTTTTTTTTTTTTTTTTTTTTTTAAGATTTTTATTCTTAAGTAATCTCTATACCTAATGTGGGGCTCGAACTCCCAACCATGAGATCAAGAGTCACTTGCTCTACCAACTGAACCAGCCAGGCACCCTTAGAGTCCAAAGTCTTTTGCATAACCTTTATGAATGCAGAAATGAAATTGTTTTGTAAGTGTCTCCTAAAATGTAAAATTAAGAGTGGTGTTCATTCATTCATCTATTCATGTATTTAAGAAATATTTATGAAACACCTCATGTTGCCAGGCATTGCACTGTGTGATGTTAATATACTTATTTCGATGTCAAAATAACTTTCTTTTTTTTTATTCCATTAATTTATTTTTTGAGGGTGGTGTAGGGGCAGAGAGAGGGACAGAGAGAATCCCAAGCAGGCTCCTTCCTGTCAGTGCAGAGCCTGATGCAGGGCCTGATCTCATGAAGGTGAGAGCATGACCTGAGCTGAAATCAAGAGTCGGACGCTTAACCCACTGAGCCACCCTTGCGCCCCTTACTTTCTTTTGCATAAGTCTTGTATTCCATAACTTTCACATGTGACTACAAATAATGTCTATTCTAGGAGGAAGTAGTTTAACAAGAAAAATGCAGAGGTAAATCCTGCCAATATTTAAAGAATTATATAAATATTTCTAACAGTAATTGAAATTTCACTATGTACATTTTTCGGATCTCCCAACATTCTTGTATCACTCTTCAGTCAAGGAAGTGTGCAAGAGGAACTCAAGTACATAAAGAGTAACACCCTAAAGTAAATACAGTAAGTTTTCATATTGTCTCTTCGCGACAACGCCTTTCAGGGGCAGTAACGTTTTGCACTTGGGGAAAAAGAGAAGACCTTATAAATTGGTATTAGGCTTGTTTTTCTACCAGTGATTTCACAGGGCAATGAATAATAAATTGGGGATTGTCATTGAATTTACACAATTCTTAACAATCTTTAACTAACAATCATCTCCACACTCAACTGCCCAATTACGCACAGTTAAAGAATTATGCCTGACAAAGGAAACAATCTCCACCTACTTGCATCCGGGTTAGCCTTTCCAGGCACATCTTCTCACAGACTGCTCCCCACTTCCTTGTAAGTACAGAATATGGGGAGGGGCTCTGGATTGCCCTTTTCTCTCTTCAAGGGAAAAACTGGAAAGTATACTGAGCAGGTCAATGTTGAGTCACAGGAATCTCAAATCCAGGAATCTCAAATCCATCCAGAGAAAAGAACTCATCTGAGGGTGGCCTTGTGGAGCCCAGCTGGCCAGCTTGGTGCCGGTGGAAAGGCCTGAGGCCGTCAGAATGTGTTCTGGGGATTCCTAGGAAATATCAAATGTCTTTGGTGAGGAGTCCCAGGACGGGCTGCAAATGTACCATTTCCCCGAGGAAGAGCCAAGAGTGAGTTAGACTTGCAGCAACCAGAGTCGTCCTTGCCCTTGGTCTCAAAGAATTCTGTCCTATATCAAATTTTGGAACTGAATAGATCATCCTCGGACACGCTGTGCACTGATTACTCACTTGGCTTGATAAAATAGGCCTTAATTTATGGACTTCTCTACACCGCGTTAGCAATCCTCAGAGTCCTGAAGCCCTTCTTTACACCTGACCTTGTTGTCTTCATACTTGCCAAGGAAAGCCAGTTCTTCCTGTGTAATATTCCTTGGAAACTGAGAGGCCTTTAACTACACAAGAAATACTTTGGTTTATCCTTACCAAATTAAAGACAATCATAGAAACCTTAAAATTCTAAGAATCTTAGAATAACAATTTTAGCATTTAGAATAACAATTGCTTACTGACGGCTGGTAGCCAGGGTTGTTTTGGCCCGCCCACTACCCCGTCCTCTTCAGATAACAGCATCTCCCTTTGGGGAACTCCCTCCGCTGTTGGTCCATGAAGTTTAGGCAAACCTACCCTGTAGCTCCACAAGAGTATCTAAAGAGAGTCCACATCTCCTGATCACAGTGATAGTTTCAAGAATGACACTTGGTGCAGGTTGGGCCAATGAGAGTCAGCCTTATTTGATGGAGCTTCTGATGCTGGTCATCACGGCTCTAATTCATGTGTAGCATCTACACTTGAAAGCTTCAGGGGCTTCTTCACGTCACAGCAAATCATTCACATAGCCAATTTTTCCTGATACTTACACACTTTATAGTGGGGAACACATTTACCAACAGATTATTTCAGCAATACATTAAGAGCCTTCATTCATTCAACAAGTGTTCAGTGAAATGATGAAAACTACTAGATGCCTGGTTCAGTGCTAGGGATGGAGTTGTGAATGAAATATGATCCCGGCCCCATGATATTCTGAACGATGTCTATATGGGAGCACACAGGAGAGTCATGTAACCTACCCTACATTTGTGCACATGGGGGTCCAGGAAGGCTTCCTGGAGGAAGGGCCTCCTAACTATCTCTGAATTGATTCTCCTTTAATTTTAATTTAATCTCATTCTCACATCTATCTCAGTTCAGGCATTTTGTTTCATATCTGAATTATACCAACGGTTTTCCAACTGGATTAGATACTTGTGTTCTTATCCTGGTCCTTACTCCCAATTCATCTTTTACTAATGAAAGAATGATTTTTTTTTCTTAGAAACATTTTACTGAAGTATAATATACACACATAAAAGCACATATGTAAGTCTGAAGCTTAATGAATTTACTCAACAAAACATACCCAATTAACCAGTGCCTATATCAATGAACATGGCCAGCACACCAGGAGACTATCTCATGTCAACTTCCATATGCTCACCTCCCCTCACAAATGAGTTTTTTTGTTTTGTTTTTTAAGTAGGCTTCTAGCCCATTGTGGGGCTTGAACTCACAACCTTGAGATCAAGACCTGAGATCAAGGGTTGAATGCTTAACCAACTGAGCCACCCAGATACCTGGCAAAAGATCTTTTAAAAATACTCGTTATATTGATCCTTTGCTTTATTAAAACCTTTCGAGGATTCTCAACAGCCTTCAGGATAAAACCCCATCTCCTTAGTCAAACTAAACCCCTAGTGATTTCTAACCTACCATCTTCATCCCGTTTGGCTGTTGCTATGCTGCTCCTTCTGTTTAGACGAACATCTCAGCCCTGTTCCCAATTTTAATCGTTCCTAATTATTCCAGGAACCACCTTCTCAAAGCCTTCTATAATTCTTTCTCTCTGCACTGTTTCAGATTCTTGAAGGTAGAAATGGTATTTTTCAGTCCAGGTTCCTAACTGGTTAAATAAATAAATGAGAACACCTGGCTTTGTTACTTTCCCTTAACGCCTTTCCTCCTTTCCATCCCTCTAAAATAAGAACAAACCGTTGCTCAGGGAATAAATCAATGAGTATGATCTTCAATCAGTTGTTTGTAGAGGAGTCATGATTGGTTTCCATTGATCCAACTACACCCTCCTGCCAGGTAATCCCTTTCCCCAACATCAAAATAAGACTAAAGTAGGAGTTGCTGATCCCTCACTCTACCAAGGTAAGTAGATACTATGGAAATTGATATTCATGAGATAGGAGCCATTCTGCCCATAAAAAGTTGGTTTAATTGGAATATCTGAAGGACTTACAGGAAAATTGGGAGTGGGGGAAGGAAGCAAGGAAGCAGGTTAACATTTACCAAATGCTTACCTACCATGTGCTGGATACAACGTTAGCCTCTATCTGTGATGTCTTATTTACTTCAAGTGGGGGAGGAATGTGCATAAATATATGGGTTTTTGAATTGCATAACAAGAAAAGCCAATATATCCTTTCCTTCTTTTGGTTGAAGAAGGAAACACTTGGGCACTTATAGCTTTTTTTTTAGAATTAAAAATAACAGAGTGGGGCACCTGAGTGGCTCAGTCCGTTAAGCATCTGGTCATGAGCGTCGGCTCAGGTCATGATCTCACGGTTCTTGAGTTTGAGCCCCACATTGGACTCTGGGCTGACAGCTCAGAGCCTGGAGCCCGCTTCAGATTCTGTGTCTCCCTCTCTCTACCCCTTTGCTGCTTGCACTGTCTCTCGCATTGTCTCAAAAATAAATAAACATAAAAAAAATAACAGAGTGGAACTGAAATTCATAACTCCAATGACAATTTGGTTAAGTAGCTTAAAAATTATACCATGAAATTAAAAAATAAAAAGTAAAAAAACTCCACAACATTATAACAAGTTTTAGTGTGTAGGAGAAAGTAGGTATAGCCAGAACATCTAATGCTATCCGGCTCCCAAATTGTCCCTGTGGGCCAGAAGGCAGTGCCACATGAAACCATCTTTATAGAAGCTTTCAAAATCTATACTTGATTTTTTAAAATATTTATTTTGAGAGAGAGCATGTGTACACAAACGGCCAGAGAGAGAGAGAGAGACAGGGAGAGGCAGAATCCCAAGCAGGCTCCACCCTGTCAGCACAGAGCCCAAGAGGGTGGGGGGCTCAATCCCATGAACTGTGAGATCATGACCTGAGCAGAAATCAAGAGTGTGATGGTCAACTGACTGAGCCACCTGGGTGCCCCCTCTGTACTTGATTTTTAATGAAAAAGTTCTTCCTGGTAAATCCTAATGGCAAATCCAAGTTTGTTTGTTTGTTCTGTATGCATAATATCAAACACATCCGACAGGTCGGTCCCATTCCCAGCAAATCCATTTCTCCTCTAACATCCCGTAACTCAATATGGCACTGGGCTGGGGTGCTGGCAATGCACAGCTGTCAAATACTAAAAATTCTCCCCAAACTGCCTCATCTCCTTAGGTCAGCAGCCCACCTATGGCCTATTTGGAATTTTGCTGAAAAACAGTTTAATGACATAAATGAAGGCCTAAACCTAGAAATTCAAATTCAACTTGTAGGAAAAAAAAATTTGCTCAACTGGCTATAGAAATGCATGCCTGGATTGTTGACTCACTGATAACAGTGGAAGCAGCTGTGAGCTACTCACCTTTTATAGCCAAAACTTGGGTGCTCTAATTGTTTCTTCAGTGCTTAATAAAACTTAGTAGTGCCGTTCATTCATTCAACTCCCGGACCAAGCAGTAATTTCCTGGAGGACAAAGGCCCAAAGGGCCATATGTTTATCTTTGGTTTCAGAGTCCTCCTCGCCCTTGTACCAAGAACGTTCTGGGCCAGCAGTGAGGAGTATGTAGAGGTGGAGTGAGGGAAAAGAATGTTTCAGATTGCTCAGAAAACGTTTATTCTTCTGATCCTCTGCTGGGGAGGAAGGCGGAGGGGAGAGAACGTTCTTGTGGCAGTGGGATTTAACTATCCACCCTGAAAACTTGGTTTCACAAACGCACAACCCCTGTGGGTCGCGCCACTGGCCTGTCTCGGAGGGTCACGAGGTCACGGTCACCGCCGCCGTGGCCGCGCCGCAGCCCGCACATTTCCGCGGCCTCTCGCGCTCCCTCCCTCCGGCAGGCGTCGCTGGCCACCGCAGGGCGGCGAGGAAGGAAGCGGACTCGATCTTCCGTCCCGACGCCCGGGGACTCGGCACCCCCGGCCCGCCTTCTCCACGAGTCCGCTCTAGCGCCCTCTGCACGCGCCCAGCGACCAACCGGGTCCTCCCTCTGGAAGGCGAAGGTGCAGGCCACCGCGACTGAACACCGGGGCGCCGCTGGGAGGGAGCCGCGGGCAGGCCCGGGCTCAAGGCCAGGGAGCTGGGCGCGCGGAAAGGCCCGGGACCCCCCGAGGTGGGGTCCGGAGAGCGGGTGAGGGGCCCGGGCGGCGCGGCCGAAGGTCCGGGAGTCCTGGACGGGGCGGGGACGGGCGGAGGCGCTGCAGGAAACGCCCGGGGCCGGCAGTGCCGGTCGGGCCGGGGGCGCGGTGGAGGGGAGGGACGGGGCGGCGCCCGGCGGGGCTGCCCGGGCCGCGCGCTTAGCCCTGGCGGCGCGCCCCGCGGGGACTCTTCGGGAGGAGTGCCAGGCCCGCGAGCCTTGGGATTCCGGGACCGCCCTCTCCCGCTCCAGGGCCGGCGGCGAGCGGCAACGACGGCCGGAGCCGCAGCGGCAGCATGAGAGCGGGCGCCGCGGCCCCACGCCTGCGGACGCGCGGCGAGCGGCGGCGGCCGTGCCTGCGCGCGCCATGGGGGCGCCGTGGGGCCGGGCGGCCGGCCGGCGCTTCGGGCGGCGCCGGGGCCGGGGGCTTCTGCCGAGCGCCTCCGCGCTGGCGGCGGCCGGCCTGCTGTGCACCGCTCTGGCCGCCTTCTGCTGCTGGAGGCAGCTGCCGCCGCTGCCCTGGGCATCCTCCGCCCCGCCGCGGCCGGTGGCCGTGCTGCTGTGGTGGGAACCCTTCGCGGGGCGCGACAGCGGCGCGAGGCCGCCCCCGGACTGCTGGCTGCGCTTCAACATCAGCGGCTGCCGCCTGCTCACCGACCGTGCGGCCTATGGGGAGGCCCAGGCGGTGCTTTTCCACCACCGTGACCTCGTGAAGGAACCCCGTGACTGGCCCCCGCCCTGGGGCGCCCCGGTGCTCTGGGCAGATGAGCTGGAGTTGCGGGTGTTGGACGACGAGGAGGCGGTGGCCGCCGAAGCCCTGGCCACCTCGGGCCTCAGGCCCCCGGGCCAGCGCTGGGTGTGGATGAACTTCGAGTCGCCGTCCCACTCCCCGGGCTTGCGGAACCTGGCGGGGAACCTCTTCAACTGGACCCTCTCCTACAGGGCCGACTCGGACATCTTCGTGCCTTACGGGTACCTCTACCCCAGGACCCATCCCAGCGACCAGCCGCTAGGCCTGGCCCCGCCGCTGGCCCGGAAACGGGGGCTGGTGGCCTGGGTGGTGAGCAACTGGGATGAGCGCCAGGCCCGGGTCCGGTACTACCACCAGCTGAGCCAGCACGTGTCGGTGGACGTGTTCGGCAGGAGCGGGCCTGGCCGGCCGGTGCCCAGCATTGGCCTTCTGCACACAGTGGCCCGCTACAAGTTCTACTTGGCCTTTGAGAACTCGCAGCACCTGGATTACATCACTGAGAAGCTCTGGCGCAACGCGTTGCTGGCCGGGGCCGTGCCCGTGGTGCTGGGCCCCGACCGTGCCAATTATGAACGCTTCATGCCCCGCGGTGCCTTCATCCACGTAGACGACTTCCCTAGTGCCTCCTCCCTGGCTGCCTACCTGCTCTTCCTCGACCGAAACCCAGCAGTCTACCGTCGCTACTTCAGCTGGCGCAGGAGCTACGCCGTGCACATCACCTCCTTCTGGGACGAGCCTTGGTGCCGGGCCTGCCAGGCTGTGCAGAGCGCCGGGGACCGGCCCAAGAGCATACGCAATTTGGCTCGCTGGTTTGAGCGGTGAAACCCCGGTGTGACCCAGGGAGGTCAGATCGTCAGCTTTTGACCCTCAGCTGCACATCTCCTTGGCTGGTCGAGTTTTCCAAACACCCATTTTTACTCTATGGGGGAAAGGTGATTTACCAATTAATATGATTCAGCATAAAGACTGGGTAGGAAGGATCCCTGGTTCTCATGGTTTTGTTTTTTTGTTTGTTTGGTTTTTTGGGGTTTTTTTTTGCACAGCTAGCAGTTGGGCTCTGTCTGCTGTAGGTGGGCATCAGTGTTCACCGGTGAAGAAGGGAGCCCTCCCTCACCTTGTAACCAGGACGGATGTGAAACAGTAGCTTAACTACCAGAAGCCTTTGAGTCAGTTGCTCTTTTTTTCCTCATCTGTCACGGGCTATGTAGGTGGCCTGTGCTGAATCCAAATCCATACACACTGCTCCTTGACTCACATTGCACTGGGCGAATGTGTAGCAAGCCCCCCATTCCAGAAGGAGCCTTGTTGCAGAATAGTGAAAGGACTGTGGCCGCAAGTGGGTCTCATGACTTCCTCAAAGTCTCATCTCCTAAAAAACGGTGAGGAGGGTGGTCCAATGATCCATGAACCGTTCCTTAACAAGTACTGTTTGTTTTCCTGCTGTCTGAATACAAAGACGATGCTAGATTGCCCTTGGGGAAGAGTTAGGATGAATATACAGGTGTACCTCACTTTACACACACGTATTTTTGAAACACTGCTTTTAAATCAAATCCCCAATTCACTGCTTTAGGAGACGTCAGTGTTTAATGCAGTCCTCTGGGGAATCCCTTTACAATGTGAATAAGCATCTCCTAACTTATTTCCTCTGTGTCTGTTTTTCTATAACCAAAATTTTTAAAAAGTGTATTAAAATTAGAGATGTGAAAAAAGCAGAAGCGACCTTCTTCTCCCCTCTGTCCAGAAAACCAGCCCGTGTTTACCAACAGAAGAGAAGGAAGCCGCAGTGCCACTTTCCACAGAGTTATTTGTTTGTATCGTTTTACTGGACGGGAAAATTAAGCAGGAACGTACTGGCGGAAGTACCTGTCTGCAGGACAGAGAAAAGAGATTGTGCCGCAATATGGCAAAAGGAAAAAAGTTTCATGGTGTCTATTAATGGCAGTTTTTGTTTCTGTCAGTTTTCAGTTAAATGTTTAATTGCTAGGGAATGGAACTAAATTAGTGCCTGCAATGAGCCGTGGTTTTCTGTTAAAATATAAATCTGCCATTCTCCCCGGGGCCGGCTGCTTCCCCTCCTAGTCTGCATGGTAGTACTTACGGTATGGCCTCACATTTCTAGTGCCCTTGAGCCTGTGCCGTGGACCAACTTTGAAAATGGTATGCATTGACTTGAAAAGGTGAACAAGCAGCATATTTACTAGGAGTGACCGCGTGCCTCCTCTGTGCCAAACACTGGGCTTGGGGTGCCAGGAGAGACACACACATGTGTAAGGCGAGGTCCTTTTCTTGAAGGCTATTAGAATCTGCCCTTGCCAACAGGTAAAATAGAACTTTGATCAGTCAATCGGCAGAACCTACTTGTTTAAAGTGACATTCTTTAATACAGACCATAGGTCAGTTATTAGAAAACCAGTTGATTTATAGCCTCAAATAATGGTTTATTTTTCTCTTTGACTTATTACAATAAGGACCTTCAGTGACTGATTATTGTGAGCATGGTCTAAGATTAGGTTTATATAAAGTTGTGCTGTAAACTGTAATTTTGCTTTTGATTAGGGCAATTAGCTGAATCATTAAGTTTTATCTCTACGAGTATTCATTGCAGACTCACTTAAAAAGTTCACTGAAATCCAGGCGCTTCAATTTTTTTTCCTTAAAAGGAGAAATTAAAGCCCATAGATAACATTTCCTTATTAAAATATTATAGTGTGGGCGGAATTACAAAGTATCAGTCAACCAATAAAAAAAAAGGAAAAATTCTCTTCTTATACTGAGTATTTATGAGAGATTGGCAAGTGATCTTGGGGTTCCTGGGAATCTAGATGGGCAGTGGGAGAGTGGATTTTGAAGGTACTCTGGCTTGAATTCCAGCTGTGTGACTTCTGCAAGTTAGTAATAACCTTGAAGGGCACCTGGGTGGCTCAGTCAGTTAAGCCTCTGACTCTTGATTTCGGCTCAGGTCATGATCTAATGGTAGCGAGATCAAGCCCTGTGTCTGGCTCTGCACTGGGCATGGAACCGGCTTAAGATTCTCTCTCCCTCTCTCTCTGCCCCTCTACTGCTTGCACTTGCTTTCTCTCTCTAAAATAATAAGAACAACAACAACCTCGAGCCTCAGATTCCTTATCTGTAAGATGGGGAGGGAAAATACTTCATAGCTCATTGTGAGCTTTGTGGAAACTAAAATAAGTAAAGGGGCCTAACACGTGGCAATCACTCAATTGGTAAGAGATTTTTTTTTTCCTTTTTTGTTGCAGTGATTTCAAGGTGCCTCCATATCGATTTGTATGTCTTAATTTAAATCTCAACATATGTTTCAGGATATATCTCAAATAAAAAGGAAGGGGCCTCATTATATATTTCAAGTGTATTCCTAAAGCTAAACCCTATTATTTCAAGAATCATCATTGCTATTTAGATCGAGCTTGAATTTGCAGGCTATTCTTTCTTTGAAAGACAAATTGTTAAGTTATATTGTTACATGAGTATTATTTTACTGATGTTCTTCTTAGTTACAGTAAATCTTGTTAAAACTAACCACATATTTATTGAATATTTAGCGTAAGGAAGGTATAATTGCATTTTTATTTGTGTGCAAATTTTGGGTCTAGAACAGCCAGAATAGTTTTTGAGACTGATTTCATCAAAGAGTAAGAGAAATATGTCAATTGCTCATTTTATCTTATTTTTCACATCATTCTAAATTGAGTAGGTTAAAATGTCATATCTGATAATATAAAAATGCATCATATATATTTAAAAATGTCTTTTCTATGATCATCATGCCCCACCCCCCTTGAAGGCCTAAACTTTACTTTCAAGTTTATTACAAATTGAATATTTTAGCACTTGATGACTCTAATGATATGATTGTGCCTGGAATGATAGTGGGATCGGGAAGACAGTGTGACTGGCTTTCAGCATCCACACTCGTTTCTGGTGTCCAAGCCCTTCCCTGGTGGTAAGTTAGAAGAGACATGGAAAGAGTTTGCAACTGGGAGTCAGAACCTGGATGTGTTTCTGCCACTTTCTGCCCCTGCCGTCCTGATTAGGTGAGTTACTTAAACTCTCTGGGTTTTAGCTTCCTCCTTTATAATGCACAAATGCCCCTAGAGAATGAGGATTACATGGGACGACGTGTACCACAGTGCTTTGTACATTGTGAAGTGCTGTACGGTTACAGTGTGCTCTAAGTTTTCAAAGTTCTAGAGCAGGATGAAAACAGACTTCTCTCTGTAAAGGGCCGGGGTAAATATTTTAGGCTTTGCAGGCCATACAGTTTCTGCTGCCGCTAAACTCTGCCGATGCAGCACAAAAACAGCCGTTGGCAATATGTAAACAGATGGGGTACCTGGATTTGGCCGTAGTCAGTCAACTCTGTGCTAGACATTTAGACATCTGGGGAATTTGAGAACCTACCTGATGGGTGTTTCTTAAAAGGGATTTGAGAATTGGAATTTAAGAATTTTGGAGATAGACCCTCCTCGGTTCCTAGATCAGCTTGGCAACTTTCGCTAATTGTCTTACCTTGGGTACGTTATTTAAACTTTCTGTGCTTTGGCATCTCTAATTAAAGGTAATCATCTATGGTTGACAGAGGTGTTGGGGGAATTAGATGAGACACAAAGTACTCAGTACGGTGTCTGGCACATAGGAAGCACCTGGAAGATGTTAGCTATGATTATCACCATTCCATTTTATAGAGGAAGTTGAGGTCCAGACCTCTGAAGGACCTGCTTGAGGTTATGGTAGTAGAGGCAGGACCAGCCGTGCTTGAGCAAGTCACAACCCCTGGAGCCTCTGTCACTTGAACTGCAGAATGGGGGAGGGGGGGTTGGACATCTTCTCTTGGGACCTTCTAGTTTCACTTGCCATCGTTCTACCAACTGGCACCCCACAGTTTAAAGAACTAATTCACCTCCCCAGGTGCCTTCCTGGTAGTCTGGAAATGACTTCCTACCCAGCAGCAATAAACAGGAAGAAAACCAGGCACCAGAGAGGGAGACTCTGATTTAGCATTATATATATATATGTGTGTGTGTGTGTGTGTGTATGTGTGTGTGTGTTTTAAAGTGTCACATGCCTTAGATAGGAGGGAAGGGAGCCAAGTTCTTGGTAATTAGTATGGTGAATAATCGCATTACGTTTCAAGTCCTTTTTGGATGTATCTCAGGGACTTTTATGCTACCCATTCTTGAAGCAAATCAAGTATTTATGTACGCGTGTTCAGATTGTTTTGACAAAGTGATTAAAGTGTTACCGTGGAAAATGACTCCTTGTTTATGATGTGTCTCCTCCAGGCACTAATGTGTCCCACCATGACACGTGGGAGTGTTTCTTGGTTGAGGGGTTCCTGTTAAGTTCGTCAGTCTTAGATTGGTAACTAAAATGTGACGCGTTTGTCTCTTCTGAGTGGCTCGAGGTCTAATTCCAGCTCATCCTCTTACCTTTCTTGCCTGGCTTCTTTACTTTAACCCGGTGACTTGTCTCCAAGGGCAGAAGTAGTGTATTCCTTGCTCCTTCCAATTTATTTTATTAACTGCTCCAACACACTCTCTGTACCGTCTTTACTTCCTGTCCAGTAGACCAAATAATGCCATTTTAAAAGAGGCAGAACAAAGACTGGGAACATGATGGTGGGCAGACGCATCCTTCTTCAACTAACATTCAAATTATTGAAAAGGGGAAAAACAGTGAGTATTTTCTCTCCTTCCCTTTCCCCAGCACACACACACACACACACACACACACACACACACACACACACTGACATGCTCATTTCAGTACAGATTGGTGAAACCGATGATGGCCAGCTGAGGGTAGGAGCAGACGGGACGACAAAAGAAGATTCGATAGTGAGTACTCCATCACGAATCGTGAATGAGCGAAAGGCGTGCACTATAGGACAGCTGGTGAATATACGTGGGGAGGGAAGAGGAAACAGAGAAGCAAAGACATTGGGGTAAACGGGTAGGACGTGTTTGAAGAGAAAGTGAGAAGAGCAGATAGGAAGGAGAGGGAAGATCAGGGTTAAATGACCTGGAAAGAGGCAGGATCAGGGAGGAGCATGTGCACAGAGAATGAGGGAGTAGTGAAGAACCTGCCATTTTGTGGACTCTCTGAAAAGGAACCTTTGTTCCAACTTGAAATGCAGCATCTGTTGGCACATGGGAAGTGAAATCAAGAAGTCTGAACTCACGGACAGGGAAAGTCAGGACCTTAACAAGGAATAAACTAACATTTCAGCAGATCTATAAAGCTGTCCCCTGATGACAAGAGATTCTTGAACTCTTATGAATGCTTCTTTTTTATCTTGGAGAACTTAGTCATTGCTGTTTTTGTTTTGTTTTGTTTTTTTGTTTTCTTAATTCCCAGTTGGTGTACTTCAACTGTACTCAGCATCGACTTTTAGAGAAATTTATTATTTTTTTTTATGGAGCCACAATAACCAATAGACTCCTTTGAAGAAGAGTCAGAGGAAAATAAAAGACTTAATACATTTGATAGACTTACTAGTTTCATACAGAATAGTTTTAAATATAAAACTATTTAATTTGTGAAGGATTGGATTTTGGAGATCTTCAAATTCACGTTTTCAAAAATTACTGAATTTTGGGATACCTGGATGGCTCAGTCGGTTGAGTGTCTAACTTCAGCTCAGATCATGATCTCACAGTTCAGTTCATGGGTTTGAGCCCTGCGCAGACAGAGAGGAGCCTGCGTGGGATTTTCTGTCTCCCTTTCTCTCTGTCCCTCCCCCAGCCCCCAATCTCTCCCTCAAAGATAAATGAACATTAAAAATTTTTTTCTGTGTGTGTCTCTCTCTGTCCCTTCCCCACTCATGCTCTCTCTCTCAAAAATAAATAAACGTTAAAAAATGAAAAAGGGGGCACCTGGGTGGCTTAGTCGGTTGAGCATCCAACTTTGGCTCAGGTTGTGATCTCACAGTTTGTGGGTTCGAGCCCCGCATCGGGCTCTGCTGACAGCTCAGAGCCTGCAGCCTGCTTCGGATTCTGTGTCTCTCTCTGCCCCCTCCCTGCTCATGCTCTCTGTCTCTCAAAAATAAACAAACGATAAAAAATTTTTTTTAAATTTTTTAATTACTGAATTTTATCTAAATATACTAAAAAACATTGCCCTGTTAGATCATGAGTGTTAAAAATTTTAATCTGAATTATTTTAAGAGGGGGGAGAAATGGACTATTCAACAACAATTAACGAACATTTCTTTTTTAAAAAAATGTTTATTTTTGAGAAACAGCACGAGCAGGGGAGGGGCAGAGAGAGAGGGAGACAGAGGATTGGAAGCAGGCTCAGCACTGATAGCAGAGAGTCCGATGTGGAGCTCGAACTCCCAAACCTCGAGATCATGACCTAAGCTGAAGTCGGACGCTTAACTGACTGAGCCACCCAGGTGCCCCCAAATTCAGAACTTTTAGAAATCTCTGTTCCACTATCTGAAACTTACTCTGAGATGCAATTAAGTACAATTATCTTAGTGATCAAGTCTTTAGATAAAAACGAGTCAAGGCTCCTTCTTCGGGAGGCACAAATTTGTGGCGTTTAAACCAGAATTGTTTGCCAGAAGTTCACTAATATTTATAGGCTCCTAAATACAAGGTGCTTTCCATATATATATATATATATATATATATATATATATATATATATATATATATATATATTTTTTTTTTTTTTTTTTTTTTTTTTTTTTTTTTTCCCCCTTTACATTAATGGCATTGTGGTAGGCAGTTTCTAAGATGATTACCATTGGTCTCTGCCCCCTGGTATCCATGCCGTTGTGTAAATTTCTCCCTTTGAGTGTGGTCTGGATTTAGGGATTCTTTCCTAAAGAATATGGCGAAGAGAGGGGCTGAAACCTTGAGATTAGGCTATTAAAAGTTTGGTTTTCTGTCTTGCGGGCTCCTTCTTGCTTTCTAGCTTGCTAGCTCTGACAGAAGTCAACGGACATGATGGGAGCTGCTGTGTGGCAAGACACCGAGGAAGGCCTTCCGGGCAACTCCAGTGAGTGACTGTCAGTCCAACAGCTCAAGAGGAACTGAGTCCTGTCAACCACATGAGTGAGATTGGAACCAATTCTCCCCAAGATGAGACGCCAGGCCTGGCAACCGTCTTCACTGCAACCTCATGAGAGACCTTAAGTCAGAGGCCCCCAGGTGAACCACGCCTGCATTCCTGACCCACAAAATCTGTGAGATAATACATGTTTGTCGTCTTAGGGTTTGGAGGTATTCGTTATGCAACAAAAGATAACGTATACAGTCATTATCTCCACGTTAGAGATAAGAAAACTGGGTATCAAACAGGTTAATCATGCACAATTATGCAGATAATACCTGAGCCAGGATTCTGCTATATGTCCATTTGGTTCCAAATCTTTGTTTCATTATAGTATTGTGCTTTTCATTAAGTCTGAGTTTTGCAGTAACTGTGATGAATGTCCCTGTGTCCTAGTTTACCTAAGTTTCACTAGTCTTCAGCTACCGATATGGGCAATTTTCTTAACTACTCTCCGTTTGCATTTGCTCATTTGTAAAATATGGGGACACATATTTAGCACTGGCTTACCAAGAATCTTGCTGGGACTTGAATGCCTGGACATCAGAAAGAAGTAGCAGCCACGACTGGGAAGGGGTTAGGTGAGGTCAGCCAACTCACTGGAGGCAATGCCTTTGGATGGTTGTCAGCACCCCTTGCCATGGATTCTACAAGAGCCCGAAGACCTCGTGGTAAGGGCTGGTGTCAAGCTGACAGCAGCTGTGATCTTCTGGACTAAGCACAAGAGTCTCCAGGTGGACGTGACTAGGGGCCAAACGGGTAGCAGCAACCTTGCCATTTCAGAGGGTCAGTCCATGTGGTTTAAAGCAGGATCACATGGTAGGAGGACAGGAAATGGGGTCCAGTCCCTAGAGGGATGAGATGGGTAACAGGTAGAGAAGATTCCACGTCTTCCGAGCAGGGCTGGGGCAGGAGAGTCTGGAAAACACAACTGCTCGTCTCGTGGTCCCTCTGGTGCCACGTTCTTCATCATGACCCTAGGTTTCTAAGTTCTCTGCATTCTCAATGATGGAATGACAGCAAATACTGGCCACAGGAAGAAATAATGCTGACTCATGAGCAGTGTGTAGCTGAATGTAGCTTGATTTCAGCTCCGGACTTATTGTAGCCATGGCTCCGGATTTTCTCAGGTCCCCCAATTTACAATATTTTGTAATGCATGACTATTTATCCCTGTTTCCTAATTTTGGATTTTAAAAATGTGGTACCGTAACTTTGGAGGACAGCCTCCCTGCTCATGTGTTGTTGACTGAAGGTTTATGCCATCTGTGGTGGATTCCCCAATTCAAGTTAGGACAAAATCCTTTTGGCTGTAATTGAATGGAAAGAAGAGGGGTGTGTGTGTTGGGGGGCCAGGGAGATGTTGCTGAGCTGCCCACTGGAGGCTTTGACTATTTCTTTGATTTTAGAGAACAAGAAGTTTAGGGATTGAGAGTTTACCATATTCTGGAGATGCGCTCTTGGATTGAATCTGGAAAATTGAATAAAGCTAAAAAAAAAAAAAAAAAAGCTTTGCAAAAGGATTTGGCAACTACCTACAGCATTTTGATCTCAAGTGTCATTGATGTAGTATGGATTTATGGATTTCTTTCATGGCTTCTCTACACCAGAGCACTAGAATGTTATCTATCTTCTCTTAAATATCAGCTGTTTGTTATAGTGCCACAACTCTGGAATTATGTTCATATCTAAGGGCATCTTTCTTCCAAAATTACATTTCTATTATTAATGGGTTCATATTATTTAAACTATAGACAAAATGCAATAACTGGAAGCTATGATCAAATTTGGACAATAGCTCTTCCAATTAACAGACCTCAAAGTTATGACACTGACTTTCAATGGTATTTTAATACCAACAGTCTGACAGTCAGTTGCTTTTCTTTTGTTACCTTATTATATGTATGTTTGTAGTTACCATTTATATTATTTGAATTGTATATTGTACCAACTTACTAAGTTCAAGAGATATCTGGAAGAAAGCATTGTTATGCCAAAAGTGCATTTTTAAACTACTTTTTAATTTTTAGGTTGCTCCCTCATGCATAGTTAATTATTTCATTTATTCATTTTGTTTCATTCATCTTAAACCTAGCGCTCTGTCCCCAGTAATTATCTAAGTAAAGCATAGCGTCCTCATCTGCCCATTCCTGCCACTTCTCCATTTCCTCAATGCAGAGGAGGAAGATTTACAATTCTATTTCAGTTACTTGATGTTATATTTGAGATTTATCTGGGCCTATAGAACCATGATCAAATTAGAGCAGTACATAGTAACTTTGATTTGCCTGGTCATGTTGATAGACTAGTGTTTCCTGAGTGGTGCTGCCATGTAGATAACCACAGCCAAGCAAAGCTAAAATATGCGAGTCCCCTCCAACCTGGGATGTATTATTTTCTACAGCTATTATACTCTGACTTAATTTGCATGCATCTCATATCTGAAAACCAGGAGTGGTGGTGAGCTAACTAGAAATCCAAAATCAGTCAATCAGATTTATTGATGAAAAAGAAATACAGAAACGTATGTTTACAGTTCCCAGAATGATTTTTACATACTTATTTTATAGCCTTTATCTATGTATCCAGTCATTATTCGTCCATCCAGGAATCCACTCAGCCATTCATTTAATCGATACATAGATTCACATAATAGCTATCATGCCAGACTCTAGACACAGAAGTGAAAAATGTGGTCCCTGTCCTCAAGGAGATCACAGTCTAGAAACAGACACAGACAAATGAAGCAATAATTTTCCAGTGGCTTGATTAGAGTCAGGGCACAGGAATGTATGGAGCAAAATGGGAGTACAGATGAGACATGTCTCATTCAGTTTGGGTGTCGAGAGAGTGAGCGGAGACCAGGGAAAGTGTCCCTGAATTTGGAGATGTCTGAGGGAGTCTTTAAGTTTGAAGAAGTTAGCAGTATGTATTTAGGAGAAATTAGCATAGGCAAAAGCCCATAAGTATGGGAGAATATGGTAGGTTAAAGAAACTGCATGTAATTCTGGACAGAAGACGGGGTGTGCTGGGGCAGGAGTGAGGTGAGTGGGGCAAGAGATCATTCTGGAGAGCAAATCAGGATCTGATCGTGAAAAGCCTTGTCAATGAAGCTAAACATTTTGGATTGTTTCCAAAAAGTGAGGGGAACCATCAAAGACTTCGGTTTAGTTTGCCCAGAATAAATCCCAAAGAGGAGATATGGCCTTGGCAATTGCTTGCTCATTTTACATATTTCTGAGCAGAGAGCAGTCTTAGGTGTTCATTTCCCCATGTTCATTTGCATGTTTGAAGCCTAAATGAAATGTAGTGAGTTTAAGTAATTCACTCCAGTGATTCTGATGGTGCAGCACCGCTGATGCCTGTCCAGCATCTAGGAACCAACTCTTGTGGTCAATTTCCATCATTCCCCAAATTTGCCTCAAGGGCTCTTTGGATACAGTTTCTCCCACCACCCCCAGGCCTCGACAACCACTGGTCTGTTTTCTATTGCTGTCTTTTGCTTTTTCTAAAATGTTATAAATGAAACTGAGCACCATGTAGCCTTTCAATCTGGCTTCTTTTGCTTAACATAATGCATTTGAGACACTTCAATATTATTGCACGTGTAAGTAGTTCCTTTTTATTGCTGAAATGCATTCCATTGAATCTTTGTATATTCTCTACACAAGTTCTGTGTGTGTGTGTGTGTGTGTGTGTGTGTGTGTGTGTGTTGAAGAAACTTTATATTTTAGAGCAGTTTTAGATTCACAGCAAAATTGAGAGGAAGGCACAGAGATTTCCCATATGTCCCCTACCCCACACATGCATGGCCTCCCTCATTATCAATATCCCCTACCAGAGTGATACATTTGCTACAACTGATGAACCTACACTGATACATCATAATCACCCAAAGTCTGTAGTTTACATTGGGGTTCACTTTTGGTGTTGTACATTTTATGGGTTTGGACAAACGTATAATGACATGGATCCACCATCATAAGTTTCATAGAGTAATTTCACTGTCTTAGAAATCCTCTGTGTTTCCCCTATTCATCCCCCCCACCCCTCTGACCCCTAGCCACCATTGATCTTTTTACTGTCTCCATAGTTTTGCCTTCTACGATTTCATATGGTCAGAATCATACATATTAGCCTTTTGAGATTGGCTTTTTTCACTTTGTAATATTCACTTAAGATTCTTCCATGTCTTTTCATGGCTTGATAGCCCATTTCTTTTTCAAACTAAATAATATTCCATTGCCTACATATACCATGGTTTCTCTATCCATTCACCTACCAAAGGACGTCTTGGTTGCTTCCAAGTTTTGGCAGTTATGAATATGAGTAAAGATGAGATAAATCTGCGTGGAGGTTTCTGTGTGGATATGTTTTCAACTTCTGTGGGTAAATACTAAGGAGCTCAATTTCTGGATCATATAGTAAGAGGTTGGTTATTTAAGTTTGTCCCTTGAAATGTGCCACTTAACCATCATCTCTCAGGTTTTTATGTCCTAAAGAATAAGAAGAAATTATTTTGTTGTTGACTTAGTTACCACCACTACATTCTTTTTCTTCTTCTTGTTTAAATGTCTGATGATACTGTCCTTTTACTTAATGTACTGGAAAGAAAATGATTCAAGATATTCTTACGCAGGAGACTAACATGGCCGATGTGCCAACTTTGGCACCATTCTTGGCTTTAAATCAATACTGTTTGGGGCAGGACACTTAGTAGACAATCCCACACAAATAATCAGGCAAATCTTGTTATTCATTTACTGAGAAGGACATACTGATATGATATTAAGGTCATTAATTCCTAGCAGTACAGGCAGCTTTGCTCTCTAATTCTCAATCTGTAAAGCAAATCAGTGAGACTGACTACAGAGTTCCACTTTATTTCTACTTAGCCATGTATCTATTTTGAGTTTTCAGGGCATAAACACTTTGCCTGCACTATTTTCTGAGTTCCACTTTTAAATGAGCCTCTATTTATCATGCTCCATATATAATTGAACAAAGCATCCTTAACAATTCAGATACGATTTAAAAAAAAAGTTTATTTATTTTGAGAGAGAGAGAGACAGCATGTGTGCGTGAGTATGGGAGGAGCAGAGAGACAGAGAGAGAGAGAGAATCTCAAGCAGACTCCACACTCATTGCAGAGCTCGATCTGGGGCTCAATCCCATGACCCTAGGATCATGACCTGAGCCAAAATCAAGAGTTGGATGCTTAACTGCCTGAGCTACCCAGGAACCCCTTAGATGCCATTTTAAAAATTTTCAATAAAAAAATCCATTTGCTTCTTTCTTTTTCTACTTTTCCATATTACATTTATTCTTTCCACCAGTCTTAACAGATAAGCTCGCCTTAAAAAATGAAATGTCTTTACTTATGACATCAGCGTCATTCAATTTGAAAGCACTTTATTTATTAACAGTTCTTTAGAATGACTAATAATTTTCAACCTTTTTTTCCTTATTTCACAGTAAAATAATTGAAAATATTATATATCACGTTTGGAAATTAGTCATCCTCTATTTCTTCTTTAAAGATTTACCAAGGTCGTTTATGGCCTAGTAATTATAGAAGCATGTAGCATATACAATAAACCACGATTATTTAGACATCAGCTTTGGCAACTCTGCCATTCCTTTTGAAATTCCACTTGCATTCTCTTGGGATTATGGATATAAAATCTTGCTTTATTTATTAAGTACACTAGGACAGGATGTAGACGCTAGGCAGTGAGCAAGTTGAACTAAGTAAGCAAGATGCAAGTTTCTGTGTGTCATAATGTATGAGAGTTAAATGATTTTCTTACTTTAGTATTCTGCTATCATAATTGCCAGAACTGCTGAACCATTTGGGAAACATGATTAAAGAGTTGGAATAAAAGTTCTTTATGGAAACATGTGAAGCAATGGGACAATATTAACCAGAGAACAAAAAGTTAAGGGGCATCTTCTCATGGTCTTCAAGCATCTCCAATCATCCAACAAATAATTTTCTCAAACACTGGGACCAGATTAGTTTCTGGGGATAAAATATCAAGCATACAAAGTTTAAGTTCTCCTGGTGGAACCACATGGAGGGAACAGAAAGTATACAAGTAAGGAGATAAATAAAATGGTTTACTGTAACACATGAGGGCTCATTGTTCAGAATGATATCCAGCATCTTTTATCTTTGCTGGGGCCCAAAGAGAAAACAGGTTTCGCACCATAGAACAGGAAAGAAGTTCCTTTCACAAGGAGAGTACGTAGGGTTGCCCTGAGGGGGGAAAGAAGCAAAGAGAAGGTGAACTTTCCTGAACCTGCTATGTGGCCATCTAAGCTGGATGCTTTCTCACATATGTTATCCCATTTTAGAAATCACAACACTCCCTGTGAGTTAACTTTTAGGATCCCCATTTTACAGATAGCTAGGAGCTGACTTAGTTGCTTAAGGGCACAGATCTCATCATACAGAGCCTGGGTTGATTCTCTGGGACTCCAAGGTCACTTATTTTCACCGTGCACTGCAGGGAGATGGAATATTGCCATTCTAAATCTTTAAGCTTCTTTATAGGATTCTTTAGGTAGTTTCTTGCCCAAATTAAGGGAAAAGACTATCTGAATGGCTTTCACACCTGTTTTTTTAAGGAGGAGAATCTAGTTTTTAAAGCTTTATGTGGGACCCCAATATGTGAAACAGATTAGAGCAGAGCAGCCCTGTTGGAACTGGGGTGCATTGTTAGAGGCTCAGCCACCCTTCTGCTGAGTCCCCCTCAATGACTAAGCTCCACTGTGACCCAGGCACTCTCTCCTTGCCTAGTGGTTGGACATTTTAAAAAAGCTATTAAGAAATAAGGTGACTGGGGAGCCTGGGTGACTCAGTCAGTTATATGTCCGACTCGTGTTTTTGGCTCAGGTCATGATCCCAGGGTTGTGGGATCCGTCCCTGAGGCGGGCTCCATGCTAACAATGAGGGACCTGCTTGGGATTCTCACTCTCTCTTCTCTCTCTGATGCTCCCCCACCCTCTCTTTCTCTCTCAAAATAATAAGTAAACTTGAAAAAAAAAAAAAAAAAAGAAAGGTGAATAAAGTGAGTATTGATAGTAGTGAAACAAAGAGGAAACTGAAAGGGGTAGATCATGAGATTCATCTCCTCTCCCCAGGGTGAAAATCTTAGATGTTTATTTAAAAATGGGATGAATAAAATGGATGTTGATGGGGTTAAAATAGTTTAATACAGCACTACCTAATGTTGGGTGAGCCATCAGGACTCCCTACTGCTCTCCCAACATTAAAGGACCCTGAATAAGTCCACTCTATTCACCCTTTGGGGAAACTCAGGAAGTTAGAAGGCAGGGATTACAATGAGAAACCTGACCAGCAATCCCCCCACTGGCAATAGTTAGGTGCATTAATCAAGTTAAAGAGTCACCAAAGGGCCTGCCTTGGCTCAACTCCTTCCTGGGAGACCCACAGCCTTTTGCACAAGAGTGGATAAAATGGCGGGGGTGGCGCCTGGGTGGCCCAGTCAGTTAAGCTTCTGATTCTTGGTTTCAGCTCAGGTCATGATCTCACGGTTCATTGAGCCCCACATCAGGCTCTGCACTGACAGCATGGAGCCTGCTTGGGATTCTCTCTCTCCCTCTCTCTCTCTGCCCCTCCCCTGCATGTGCACTCCCTCTCTCAAAATAAATTAAAAAAAAAAAAAAGATTAAAAGAAAAAGAGTAGGTAAAATGGTAGGAGTCTCAGGACTCTTTCATTCAGAAGTCCCATAGACGGTGGTACCAAAACCCGCTGGTGAGGCCCTGACTCTGGCTAAGATTAGTTTAAGAGAATATAAAAATGTAAGGACCAATAAGATTATGAAAATTAGAATGTTTAACCAGGCTTTATATGAAGTGACTATGTCTTATTGCTGATCTTAGGAATAATTCTTTTTATATGTTGCTGGATTTAATTTGCTATTTTTGTTGAGAATTTCTGTATCTGTATTCATAAGAGATGTTGGCTTGCAGTTTTATAATTGTGATATCTTTGTCTGGTTTTGGTGTCTGAATAACACTGACCTTATAGAATGAGTTGAGTAGTATACCCTCCTCTCCTTTTTAGAATAATTTGTAAATAATCATTATTAATTCTTCTTTAATAATTTGGTAGAGTGCATCAGTGAAGCTATTTGCTCCTAGGACTTTTTTTTGGGTGGGGGCAGGTTGATTACTGATTGATTTAATCTTTAAATTTGTTATAGACATATTCGTATTGTCTATGTCTTCTTGAGTCAGCTTTAGTAGTTTGTCTTTCTATGAATTTGTCTATTTTATCTAAGTGATCTAATTTCTTGGCATATAATTGTTCATAGTATTCTTTTATAAATCTCTTTATTTCTATGTGGTCAGTCATAATATCCCTTCTTTCATTGCTGATCCTGGTAATTTAAGTTCTTTTATTTTCTTTCTTCCTTTCTTTCTTCCTTTCTTTCTCTTTCTTTCTCTTTCTTTCTTTCTTTCTTTCTTTCTTTCTTTCTTTCTTTCTTTCTCTTTCTTTCTTTCTTTCTTTCTTTCTTTCTTTCTTTCTTTCTTTTTTTCTTTTCTTTCTTTCCCTTCCTTCCTTCCTTCCTTCCTTCCCTCCTCTCACCACACCCCTCTTTATTTTTGTGAGTCTAGGTGAAGATCTGTCAGGTTTATTGATCTTTCAGAGGACCAAATTTGATTTAGTTGACTTTACATATTGTTTCTCTATTCTCTTCCCTTTATTTCATTAATTTCCCTTCTAATCTTTGCTTTTTCCTTCATTCTGCTTACTTTTGGTTTAGTTTGGTTCTCTTTTTCCTTTGATGTAAGGTAGAAGTTTAGGTAATTGTTTTGAGATTTTTTTTTAATGCATGCATTTACAGCTATAAATTTCCTTCTAAGCACTGCTTTAGCAGCATCTCATAAATTTTGATATATTGTGTTTTCATTTTCATGTATCTCAAAGTATCTTCTAATTTTCTTTTGGTATCTGCTTTGATCCTGGTTATGTAGAAGTGCATTGTTTAATTTCCACATATTTGTGATTTTTCTCAAATTTCTCTCAGTTACTGATAAATTTCTTTTTTTTTAATTAAAAAAAATTCTTTTAATATTTATTTTTGAGAGAGAGAGAGACAGAGCGTGCGTTGGGGGAGGAGGAGAGAGAGAGAGGGAGGCATAGAATCCAAAGCAGGGTCCAGACTCTGAGCTGTCAGCACAGAGCCTGAAGCGGGGCTCAAACCCACGAACCATGAGAACCAAAGTCAGCCGCTTAACCAACTGAGCCACCCAGGTGCCCCAGTTACTGATAAATTTCTAATTCTATGCCACTGTGATAAGAGAACATATTTTATATTATTTGCACCCTTTTAAATGTATAGAGGCTTGTGGCCTGACAATGGTTTATCCTGAAGAACGTTCCATGTGCATTTGAGAAGGATGTATATGTTGCTATTATTAGAAGTGTTCCATAAATGTCTGTTGGTTTGTCCTGTTGGTTCACAGTATTGTTCCAGTCTTCTCTTTTTGTTGTTGTTCTTGGGCATAGTTGTCTTATCCGTTATTGAAAATGGTATGTTGCAGTCTCCAACTATTATTGTTGTACTGTCAATTTCTCTCTTAGGTTCTGTCAGTTTGCTTGGTTATTAGGTGCATACATGTTTATAACTGTTTTATTTTTCTGAGGGATTAACCCTTTTATCATTGTAAAACGTCCCTGTTATCTCTACTCGTATTTTTTTTAAGTCTCCTTTGTTCAATATTAGCGTAGCCTCTCCAGCTTTCTTTACAGTTGCTGTTTGCCTGGGATATCTTTTCCCATCCCTTTAAATTAAAAAAAAATTTTTTTAACATTTTTTAATTTATTTTTGAGACAGAGAGAGACAGAGCATGAACAGGGGAGGGGCAGAGAGAGAGGGAGACACAGAATCTGAAACAGGCTCCAGGCTCTGAGCTGTCAGCACAGAGCTGACGCGGGGCTCGAACCCACGGACCGTGAGATCATGACCCGAGCTGAAGTCAGACGGTTAACCGACCAAGCCACCCAGGCGCCCCATCCCTTTAAATTTTTTAATGTTTATTCATTTTTGAGAGACAGAGAGAGACAGAGTGCAAGCGGGGGAGGTGCAGAGAGAGAGGGAGACACAGAACTGAAACAGGCTCCAGGCTCTGAGCTGTCAGCACAGAGCCCAATGTGGGGCTCGAACCCACAGATGGGGAGATCACGACCTGAGCTGAAGCGGCCGCTTAACTGACTGAGCCACCCAGGCACCCCTCCCATCCCTTTAATTTTAATCTATTTGTAATTAAATCTCAAGTGTGCTCTGCTATAGACACATAGTTGGTTCCTTTTTGGCTTCCATCCTAACAATCTGCACTTTGATTGACTTGTTTAATCCATTTACATTTAATGTGAATACTGAGATGTTGGATTTATGAGGCATTTTACTTTTTGTGTTCTATGTCTGTCAGGTCTCTCATGTACTTTTCTTCCTCTTTTACTGATTCCTTTTTATTAAGTGGGTGTTTTCTACTATAATTTTTTAATTACTTAGTGATTTTTCACTAGGTTTTTGAGTTATTTTGAGTTATTTTGAGTTATTATTTTGAGTTATTTTCTTAGTTCTTAGTTCTTAGTTCTTTTGTCATTTTTTTCTGTCATTTTTTCTGTCATTTTTAATTTTTAATTTTTTTCTTTTTATCATCTATCATGTATGTTTATATTATGTATTTATATAAAAGTTTGGTTATGTTCTATGCCTCATCATTTCAACGTGGAATTTTTAAGAGCTTCTTTTTACTATGTATTCTTTCTACTGATTTTCAATCATATTTTGTCTTCAATTGTACTTATTCATTTCTTGCTGTAAGCTGCTCTTTTTCATTGTGCAATTATTTGTGTAAATTCTCTGACACCTAGGTTAAATATAGATTTCTTTGGAGATTTTTGTTTTGCTTTTTAAATGTTTGGGTCATCACAAATTCAGGGCCACTGTAAAGAGAAATCATGGCTTGAGGTTATTTTGGCCCCAAATGGTAAAGCAAATTTAGACTGCAAATGACAGAAGGGTTAGCTCATGGTTGCAAATTCCCCAAAACAGCTGTTTGATCCTTTTTTTGCTGTGTCCAATGCAAATTTCCTCAGAATACTCTTGTATTAAAGGATAGAGCAGATTTTGTTTTTTTTCACCCTGACTCTGAGGATATGAATCTTGGTTTCCCAGATTTTCAGGGAGGGGATATCTCATATGCTCCCCACATGAATAAGCTCTTGGCATCATTTCCTATTATTACAACTCATGAGGCTGAGAAAGCCAAAACTAAGATTTTTCCAGATTTGGCAAATACCCTAAGGATAAAACCAACTTTTTTCTCTGGATTATTTCCTACATTTATATTGTTGGGGTAAATGATTATTCTCTTGATTATTCTACTATACTTTTAGATTTTTAAAATATTTTATCAATTATTTTTAGTGAAAGAGGGAACTTCTGCTTCTAAAGAGATGTTGCACCAGGTCTGTCTTCTGTTCTAAACCATCTTGTAACTCCACGTCTCACAGAAAAGCCAAAGCCTTTGCAATATCGCTGAGACCTACATGAGCTAACCAGACACGGGACCTCATTTCAATTACACTCTGCTCCAGCCACACCGGCCTCCTCGTTCTTCCTTGAACACAGACACGCTCCTGCCCATGCATTTGCACCGGAGGCTCTCCCTGCCTGGAAAGAACTTGCCTAGATCTCCTCTTGGACAATTCACGGCTTTTAAATCTTTACTCAAAGTCACCTTCTCAATGAAGCCCATACTGACGATCCTAGTAAAACAGCCATCTTCCTCCCCATCCCACCCTCATTTCTACTCTGGATCACTTTCCTCAAAGCAATGACCAACTTCTAATGTAAACCCTTTCCTTTTTTACTATGCTTATAGTATATAGTCTGCCCCTCAGTGATAGAACATCTGCTCCACAAGGCTGGTGATGTTTACCTGGTTTTTTTCACTGGGATTTCCTAGATGCAAAAATAGTGTATCATATATCTGCCATGCAACAAATACCAGTTGAATGAATAATCAGTGTAGAGCACCTCCCTATTCTAGAGATGGTATCTTTATTAATGCGACCTTAGGCCAAATGCTGCTTTGTGGCAGCTACAGCTCACATCTGCTCACCTTGCCATCAATGCCCCCTGTGCTTTTCTCACAGTGCTGCTCTCCCTCCGTCTGTTCAACTCCTCCCTCCACACCAACTTCCTGCCCCGCACACAATTATATCTCTCTCTTCAGATAAGGTGATCCTTGTCTTATGAGTCCTGTTTTTTACCCAACTGTGGATCTAAAGTAGACTCTATTTTATGAATCCATGAGTTTCCATCAGAGCCACCACTTGGATTCCTGGAGCTAAGGTACAGAGGAAGGGGGCAAGCTGAAGAGAAGGTGGAAAGCCAACAGGAATTTAATTAAGAGGAACAACTATCGGATCCCTCCTCTCTACTAATTCCAGAATCTGACTCTTTCAAAAAGATTGGCAAAGATGGAAAGAATCATCCAGGAAACAGGCCTAGAAGGAAGGGCAAGAGCTGGATGAGTTTGAAAATTAATCTCTCAATGCTATAGGTGCCTGTGACTGGGACTGGTAGGGACAATGACAGGCAGAATTGACTCCTTCTGCCGTCACAGATCGGGGAAGCCGGAGGAAAATGAGACCAGAGAAGAACAGGCATCATCTAGAAGAACCCACAGAAGCAAAATATAAACACGCAAAAGATGGGGGTTGAGGGCTGCACCCAGGTCCGAACCTAGGCTGACCCAGCTACACGAAGCCCTTGCTGCTGATGGTCCTGGAAACAGGACAAGGTCCCCATGATATCCAAGTCTCTGTGATCAAAGGTCCTAGTGAGACAATGTTCTACTAAAGGGACAAGGACAAAGGAGCAGAGAAGATGACCCAGCTGGGGAGTGACCATGTGAAAGCCCACACCGCACTGAGCACTGCCCAGGCACAGGCCTCATCCATACTAGGCTCCTCACAGCCCTCTCCTCTACTCCCCTGCACCCCACCGCCCCGCAACAGACTCAGCACAGCAAACCTACAGATTCTGGAAGGTTCTCAGTGACTCTACCTATTTCCTGTCTCAAACTTTAGGAATCTTCTCCTTTATTAACCCATCAACCCCACATGACAAGAAGTAGAAAAAAGAAATTCATATCCAGATTTTTATTTTTAATAGGGAAGAAAGATGTTACTACTCAGAGCAACATGAAGTACAGACAGGGATAGAGACAGCTCAGCCCCACCTCTGCTGGAACCAGAAACTTGATCAGGGGAGAAACACGGAGATCGTGGTGGGGAGGGGGTCCTAGTGGGCAGAGGTGGGCCAGTCTCCCCACCTCCTCACATCATGCTAATAGGAACACAGGCATGTTCAGATGCCAGTTGCAGAAAGAGAAGTCAGGGGATCTCGAAGTCACATAGTGGGAGTATGAACACATTTTTTTTTGTCACCAGTCCAACGCAAGGCAGCTGTCTCACGTTGTAGAAAATAATCATGAACAAATTCAGGTCAGTCATATAAGCGTTGACCTTCTCAACAGTCCATTACATGATTAAAATGTCCTACTGAAAGAATCTCCATAACCCCTTTGTGTCCCCCCCTCCCACCCCGTCCCAACCACTCCCCCATTCCAGGCCCTCCAAGCCTTAGGCGCTGTCACTGCCCGGAACAGAACAACATCAAGGTGTGGCCAAAGCCCAGAGCTGTAACTAAAGGAGGAATCATGGGGTGGGCCAGCTGCCCCCATGGGACCAGGGGTCTCAGGGATCAACCTACCGTAACTCACTTGTAGCCCAAGAACAGCTCCCTTCTTTTTCTCCTGTAGGAAGAAAACATCCTGTGGGAGGGCAGGGAGGAGACCGGGCAATGAGAGCCTAGACATCCCCCAGCCCAGGACCAGAGGCTCTTGGCTACACACTTGGGACCTTAGTTTTGCACTTTTAGTGGCCCATCTTTTTCCACGAAGGGTAGCCTGTGTTAGCAGGTGCAGAACTTTCTTTTCAAAGGTCTACAGTGGTTATCCTACGTCCATCCCATAACCGTATTCACGTTCCCTACCCTGCCCTGAGTCTTCAGTCACAAAAGAACTTTAGGGGCACCTGGGGGGGGGCTCAGTTAAGCCTCTGACTCTTGATTTTGGCTCAGGTCATGATCTCACAGTCATGGGATCGAGCCCCACATCAGACTCTGCACTGAGAGTAAAGCCTTCTTGAGATTCTCTCTCTCCCCCTGTCTCTGCCCCCCCAAAAATAAATAAATAAAATAAATTTAAAAAAACCAAAGAATTTTAGGACTCTATAGACTCCTTTCATTCAAAATTATTTTATTTTATTTTTTTTAATGTTTTTGAGAGAGAAAGAGTGTAAGCAGTGGAGGGGCAGAGAGAGAGGGAGACACAGAATTTGAAGCAGGCTCCAGGCTCTGAGCTGTCAGCACAGAGCCTGATGTGGGGCTCAAAGCCACAAACTGTGAGATCATGACCTGAGCTGAAGTCGGGCGCTCAACCGACTGAGCCACCCAGGCGCCCCTCAGACTCCTTTCATTTTATACTGTCTTTGCACCTTTTACGAAAATTTGGAATATTTACGTAAATCTATGCTTTTAAAAACTCATTTCAAAGTCCAGCTTCTACCCACTGCCTGATTCCAAAACTAACACCTCATTTAAGATTTTTGTTATGATAGCACCCTATTTCCAGATACCAGATCCTGTAATAGTTATTATTGCTGCGTAACAGCATTATTTTTAAAAATGCAGCTTAAAACAGCAAACATTTATTATCTCAATACTTTTCTGAGAGTCCAAATTGTCAGAGCAGGCTAGCTGGGCAGTTCTGGCTAAAGGTTTCTATTAGGTTACTATCAATATGTTGGCTGGACCGGTAATAATGTGAAGGCTTGACTGGGATTGGAGGATGTATGTTCAAGTTCACGCAAGGGACCTTTGGCCAAAGGCTTTGGTTTGTTGTTGGCCCCTGATTGGAAGCCCCTGCCCTCTACTATATGGGCATCAACACATGTGAGCATCTTTAGGACGTGGCACCTGCTTCTTCCAAAACAAATAATCAAAGACAAGGAGAGGACAAGAGAGGAAGAGAGAGCAAAAGACCACAGACCCCTTTATGGCCTAATCTCTAAAGTCACACAACAACACATCCACTTTATTCTCTTCATTAGAAGTGAGTCACTGGGGCACCTAGGTGGCTCAGTCGGTTGAGCATCTGACTTCAGCTCAGGTCATGATCTCGCAGTTCGTGAGTTCGAACCCCACATCGGGCTCTGTTCTGACAGCTCAGAGCCTGGAGCCTGCTTCAGATTCTGTGTCTCCCTCTCTCTATGCTCCTCCCCTGCTCACATCCTCTCTTTCTCTCTCAAGAAAAATAAAGAAAAAAAAAAAAGTGAGTCACTGAGTCCAGTCCACTCTCAAGAGAAGAGGAATTAGTTTTATCCCTCAAGAGGAGGAGAATTAAAGAGTTTGTGAACCACCACACCCTATATGTGAGCCGTCATTATCTCCTGCTGCTTTCCAGATTTTTTCCCTATCTTTGGCGTCCACCAGTTTATACATTGATGAGCCTGGGGCAACCTTCTTTGGTTGTCTCTTTTGCTATATTGAGCATCTTGGATCTATATGCTAAGTTGGGGGCCTTTCAGACATGATTTCTTCAAGTCTTTTTTCCTGCTCTTTTTCCTCCTCCTTCTCATTTTTGAGCTCCAATCGTCTGTTGCCTCTTAGGTATTCTTCCATGAGTTTCTAAGGTCTTGTTAATTTTTCCTTCCTTTTTGTCTGTGTGTTTTTGGATTGGGTAATTCCTATGGACTTTTATTCAACTTCACTGCCTTCCCAGGACCTTCTTTTGAGCACATCCACTGAATTTTACTTCAGTTCGAGAATTTTGTTTGGTCCTTTTTATACTTTTCATTTCTTCGTTCAGATTTCCTGCCCATTCACTCTTTAATACCAAGATTTCCTTTAATTCCTTCAACATATTTTCATTCAATTCTTTGAATTTCTTAGAGCTGTGTGGGAGTCTTTGAATACTGAATCCAATATTGGGACATTCTGGGAATACATTTCTGTTGACTTTCTCATTATAGGCACACGCTTCTGTTTCTTTGCATGTGGTAATATTTAATTTAAAAGTGGCTATCGGATATATGTTTTGGGAAATCTGGAGCCATTTTATTTTTCTGAGGATTGATTGCCTTCTTTTCCCCCTAGAAGGTGGTTAACATGCCTGGACCACACTGTGAAATGTGAACCCCTGCAGTGTGCAACAACTGGTACGTTGGCTCCATTTTCCAGCATCTACTTGTTGCATTTTTATCCCGAATGTTGAGTGATCTATCTGGCATCTGTATAATTCACTGATGAGCCAAGGATTTGGGAGGTTTCTACTCACATGCTGGCATTCACTGTCTCTGTGGTTGCCTTGTTCTTGGTATTTCCCCTAAATTTCCAAATGCACTGCCGGCCACAAAATCTGACCTTCGATACCGCAAACCAGTAAGGTTTTTGCTTTCTGCTGCCTAAGCTTTGTGCTAACTGAAGAATTCATCAGTCAAAGTGTAGACTTGCAGAATTCACCAGGATCAGTCTGGTTCTTGCTGCTTTTTCAAGCAGTGTCTCTTGAGTGTCCCACCACCATGCACACTTTAGTGGTCAAGCAGGATTTTGTTGCAGCTTCTGCAACACTTCTGCTGCTCTCTTACTTTCATAGTTTTCACTCTACACTTCCAACTACTCTGCACCATGGACCCTATCACCCACCTTCTTGAGCCACTGGGGCATCGTTATCTTCTTGGGTTAGGAGAACCCGTAGGTAAGAAGGCTACAGCCTGCAGTTCCTACCCATTATGTTCAGGATCCAAGTAATTCAAGAGCAAAGTTCTTCTCGTGTGTTTTTCCCTGCCTGTATTTATTTTTCAGTGCCTTCAAATATTTGTTTTTCATATTTTTGTCCAGTTTTCGTAACTGCCTTCTGGGGAAGACTTGCTCTGCCATGATAATTGCCATTATCAGGAGTTCTACCCTGTGAAGATGGCCATAGGCCATCTTTTGATCTCGTGAGACTAATATGGGTCTAGGCACCAGAGATTGGCCATTTGCAGCTTTCTCAAGCAGAAATAAGATTAGGCCTGGGGTCTGGGTGCACAAACTCCTCAGGGGTATCACTGACTTTACACAACCCACAATGACCAAGGATACCCCCATCTGATTGCTTCTTTAGACTCGGAGGCAACAAATTATATATCTGAGAATTTTCACACGTTTTCTTCTCTTTTCTTTTCTTTCTTTCTTTCTTTCTTTGTGTGTGTGGGGGGACCAAAGTGCAGGACTTTACATTTATTCTTTTTTTGTAAATATTTATTTATTTATTTATTTATTTATTTTAAATTTACATCCAAATTAGTTAGCATATAGTGAAACAATGATTTCAGGAGTAGATTCCTTACTGCCCCTTACCCATTTAGCCCATCCCCCCACCACAACCCCTCCAGTAACCCTCTGTTTGTTCTCCATATTTATGAGTCTCTTCTGTTTTGTCCCCCTCCTTGTTTTTATATTAGTTTTGTTTCCCTTCCCTTATGTTCATCTGTTTTGTCTCTTAAAGTCCTCATATGAGTGAAGTCATATGATTTTTGTCTTTCTCTGACTGGCTAATTTCACTTAGCATAATACCTTCCAGTTCCATCCACGTAGTTGCAAATGGCAAGAGTTCATTTTCTTTGCCGAGTAATATTCCATTGTATGTATCTATATATACCACATCTTCTTTATCCATTCATCCATCAATGGACATTTGGGCTCTTTCCATACTTTGGCTATTGTTGATAGTGCTACTATAAACACGGAGGTGCATGTGTCCCTTCGAAAAGACACACCTGTATCCCTTGGATAAATGCCTAGACGTGCAATTGCTGAGTCATAGGGTAGTTCTATTTTGAGTTTTTTGAGGAACCTCCACCCTGTTTTCCAGAGTGGCTGCACCAGCTTGCGTTTCCATTTCACACGTTTTCTGAATGAAGTCACCAGAAATGCAGCTACATTTGAATGGTGGCCTTGGAAGTGGTTCAGTTAAATCTGAAACAAGCTTACTTTTGTCCTCCATCCTCCTCAGGCCATGAAATTACAGTCATCTCTCATCAATCCTACAGCTGTTTGTAGCCTTTGCCAGTAAAAGTTCCCTTTAGCGGGCTCTGCACTTTCTAACTTAACGTTTTTCTCCACCTATGAGGACTATAAGTGACATGTTACTGCGTTGGTGCGATCAAATCCTAGTGAATAACAATTATCAATGCCCAAGGAAAAGTTATGTCTTCTCATCCCCTTTGGGGCCTTCCCTGAATCAAAATCCTAATAGGTACAAAAAGCTCCCACATAAAATGCAAATGGCACCTCTACTTGAAGGCTAAGCCTGGACCCAGAGGCCTGAGCAAACTGTACACATTGATGGTGGGTAGCACATGTACACTCCTGCTGCTTTCCCAAAGCACCGACCACCAAGGGACCCGACAACAGAAGGGCCACCTGACATTGAAGCATGGTTCACTGGTGGAACAGCTCACCTGTTCCACTGTGGCACCCCCAGAGGAGTGCTGTGGCCATCCACTGTTTGGAGGTAAACTGCCGATGGCCCAGAGCATTGGAGACTCTGTGCAGTTAAGCTGAACATCAGTTGGCCAGAGAGCACACAATCTGACATTGACTGAAGTCCATGGACTCTTGGGCCTTCATTAGCAGACCTGCTGAAGAGTCAGGTCATTGGGCTTCTGAATACTTCATTTTGAAGGGCACATCATAAGGCAAACCCTTTTACAGATGCAGGTTAGACCCCAGACACAAATTAGAACTTTATATCTTTCATGCCCATGAGAATGGATTTCTCTGTTTATATAGTTAGAGGCTAAATTATTGGGGGGATATAACATGGTCACACCTTCCTCTTGAACTGACATTATCCTTATTATGAAAATCAATCATGTATTATGATATGCCATAATTCTTCTTTCCTTAAGTCTACCTTCTCAGACACTAATACAGCTACTCCAGCTCTTTTCTGGTTAGCTTTTTATTATATCCCTTTTTTTTTTTAAATTTTTTTTAATGTTTATTTATTTTTGAGACAGAGAGAGACAGAGCATGAATGGGGGAGGGGCAGAGAGAGAGGGAGACACAGAATCGGAAGCAGGCTCCAGGCTCTGAGCCATCAGCCCAGAGCCTGACGCGGGGCTCGAACTCACGAACCGTGAGATCGTGACCTGAGCTGAAGTCGGACGCTCAACCGACTGAGCCAGCCAGGCGCCCCTATTATATCCTTTTTAACACCTTCCTTCTTAACCCATTGCTTCCCAGTATTTAAAGTGAATCACTTAAACAGCTTGCATTGGGGGGTTTTCTTTGTCTAGTCAGGCAATATTTGTCATTAAACTGGTAGTTTTAGCTTACTTACTTTCTACGTTGTTTACATAGAGAAAAAAATTAATCTTCATGGGTCCATGGGTTTTCACAAAAGCCTACAGTGTATGTCCATCGCCATAGTCATGATATGGAAGACTTTCATCTTCCATGAAATTTCACCACGTTATACCCAACCTTGGCAGTAATCTGTTCTCCAACCTTACAGTTTGCCTTGTCTAAAATGTCATGGAAGTAGAATTCTACAAAGTGTCACCTTTTGCGTTTGACTACTTCTACTTAGCAAAATGCATTTGAGATTCATTCATGTTGTTGTGACATTCAATATTTCATTCCTCCTATCGCTAAGTAGTATTCAGTGGTATCAATGTAACAGAGTTTGTTTATCCATTCATCTGTTGAAAGGCATCTGGACTATTCTCAGTTTTGGACGATTGTTAATACAGCTGCAAAAACAGCCAACTATACAGGTTTCTGTGCGAACATAAGTGTTCATTTCTCTTAGATCAGTAAGAGTGGGATTGCTAGATTGTATTGTAAGTTTATATATGTTTAACTTTAGGTGACATTGCCAAACTGTTTTCTAAGGTGGCTTTACATTTTTACACGCACACCAACATGTATGAGAGTTCCAGTTGCTCCACGCTATTGCTAGCATTGGGCACTGTCACACTTCGGGGTGTTTTTTTGTTTTAGATACTGTACTAGGTGTGTAAAAGGGTCATACCATGGTTTTAATTTGGACTTCCCTTATGGCTAGTAATGTTGAGTATCTTTTCATATGTTTAGTTGCCGCCCACATATTTTTTTGGTGCTGTTGGTTTTTAAAAGTTTATTTTGGGTGGGGGAGAGTGTGCACACATGTGTGAGTGAGAGAGAAGCAGAGAGAGAGAGAGAGAGAGAATTCCAAGCAGGCTCCACGCTATTAGTGCAGATCCTGATGTGGGGCTTGATCCTACAAACCGCGAGGTCATGATTGTAAGGTCATGACCAAGAGTTGGACACTTAACTGACCGAGCCACCCACGTGCTGCTTTTTTTTGGTGCTGCTTTTACTGCTTTGGTGAAGTGTCTGTTCAAGTCTTTGGCCCATTTTTAAAATTGTGTTTTTCTTAATTTTCAATTTTGAGAATTTTATATATATCCTGGGGAAAAGTCCTTATAAAAATGTGCTTGGCAAATATTTCCTCCCATTTTCTTTGTTGCCTTTTCATTGTCCTTACAGCATCTTACACAGAACAAGGGTACACTTTTGGTAAAGCCCAATTTATCATTTTGTTCTTAGATAGACTGTGCTTTCTATGGTGTATATAAGAACTCTGCCTAATCAAAGGTCATAAATATTTTCTTCTATATCTAATTTCTAGAACATTCATAGTTTTGCATTTTACATTTATTTATTTATTTTTTTTTTTTAATTTTTTTTTTTCAACGTTTATTTATTTTTGGGACAGAGAGAGACAGAGCATGAACGGGGGAGGGACAGAGAGAGAGGGAGACACAGAATCGGAAACAGGCTCCAGGCTCTGAGCCATCAGCCCAGAGCCTGACGCGGGGCTCGAACTCACGGACCGTGAGATCGTGACCTGGCTGAAGTCGGACGCTTAACCGACTGCGCCACCCAGGCGCCCCTGCATTTTACATTTAAATCTATATGCATTTTGAATGAATTTTTGTATAAAGTGTGAGGGATAGGTAAATTTTCCTTTTCTTACAGATGGCGAATTGTTTCAGCACCGTTTGGTGAAAAAAATTATCCTTTCTCCATTGACTTGCCTTTAAAATTTCACAAATATCCATTTATTGTTTTTGTGTTGTGTCTATTTCTGCTTTTGTCCTCATTATTTCCTTTCTTCTTGCATTGAGTGTACTTTGTTCTTTTTCTAGATTCTTAAGATGGAAGTTTTTAGATTACTGTTAAAAAAAAGTGTTTAATGCTACAAATTTTTGTTGAAGCACTCCTTTAGCTGCATCCCCAAATTTTTCATATGTTTTAACTGGTCCTAATTTAAAAAAATTTCTTTGAAACTTCCTTCTTGACCCATAGATTATTTACAAGTATGTTATAAAGTTTCTAAATATTTGGATGTCTTCTGGAAATAACTCCATTTGTTTTCCAGTTGAATCTTACACTGGTCACAGAATATACTTTGTATGATCTCTATTTTTAACAATCCTTTAAAGTTTGTTTTCTAGCCCAGCATCCAGTTTCTCTTGGTTAATATTCCAGATGCACTTGAAAAGAACATATATTCTGCTGCTGTTGAGTGTCCTATAATGTCATTTTAAGTTTTCCCTTTTTTATCCCTGATAATATTTCTTGTTTTGAAGTCTACTCTGTCTGATACTATAAGTTTGCTAAGTTTGCCAAGGCTGTGCCATAGCTCTAGAGGATAGAAGTCCAAAGTCAAGGTGGGAGTTCCTTCTGAGGGCCATGAGGAAAGGATCTGCTCCAGGATCTCTCGTTGGCTTGTAGACCCAGGTTCTCCCTGTGTCTCTCCACATCATCTTTCTCTTTATGTACCTCTGTGTACATTTTCCCTTTTTACAAGGACACCAGTCATACTGTAGTCGGGCCTACGGTAATGACTTTATTTTAACATGATTACCTCTGTAAAGACCTGCTCCTTAAATCAGATCACATTCTAAGGTACTTAGGGCTAAGATTTCAATGTACAAATGTGGGGGCTCGATTCACCCCAACAGATCGTAGTACAGTTACTCCATTTTTCTTTCAGTTTACATGGTATACCATTTTCCATTTTTTTTTAGCCTATCTATATGCAATATTTAAGTCAGGTTCTTTTTATAGACATTTTAATGGTCACATTTAGACCATTTGTATTTAGTATGATTATTGATATGTTTGGATCAAAATCTACCCTCTGGCTAGGTGTTTTCTATTTGTTCCATCTTTTTTTTTTGTTTTTTGGTTTTTTTTTGCTTTCTCGAGTTAATTGAGCATTTTTTATGATTCTATTTTATCTCCATAATTGACTTATTATTTATTTATAACTGTTCTTATAATTTTTTATTGATTGCCATAAGGCTTACTAATATATCAATAACTAGATTTCACCATTAAATACCATTATAGTGCTTCCTGCATAGTGTTACCTTATCTTATAATAGTGTATTCCCAATTCCTCCCATTTCTTGGCTATTGTTGGCATGCATTTTATTTTTATGTATGCTATATAAAACAATACATATATGCAACAACACATTGCTACTATTTTTGCTTAGGATTGCTATCTTAGAAAATAAAAATGCAAAAATATGTGCTTTATTTTACATTTATTTATTGCTAGACTCTTCATTTCTCTATATAGATTCAATTTTCTGTACAGTCTCATATTTCTTTTACTTAAAGACTTCCTTTTTATATTTCTTATAGTACAGATTTGCTGGCTTTGAATTCTCCGCTTTTGTTTCTCTGAGAAAGCGTTAATTTCACCCTCATTTTGAAGATATATTTTCTGGCTTTAGAATTCTAGGTTTACTCTTTTTTTTTTTTTTTCCTTTGGACACGTTAGAAATGGGACTCCTTTGTCTTCTAGCTTGCTTGGTTTCTGATGAGAAGTTTGATAAGACTCTTACCTTCTGGCAAGTTGTGGCTGGTTGGAGGCCTCAGTCTTTCACCACATAAATCTTGTTTTGAGGTTGCTTGAATGTCCTCTTGATATGGCTGCTGATATTCCCCAGAACAAGTGATTTAAGAGAGACATTAAGGAGGAAGCTATAGTGTCTTTTGTGACCTACTCACAGAAGTCACATAGCATCACCTCTGCCACATTCTCACATAGAAGAGAGTCACTAAGAGAAGCCCATGCTTCAAGGGAGGGAATTGTACTCAGCCTTCGGAGAAGAAGAGAATCAGAGAATTTGTAGATATACTGAAAAACCACCACACGGTTTAAAGAGTCTCACTCTATAGGGGCTTGTGAAGTAAATTTCCTGCCCTTTCCCTTACCTGTGAAGGTGCTAATTTGATTTGAATGACTCAGTCATCACTGTTCTTCTGTTCACTGTTCTTACCAGTGGCCCTTTCCATGTGTTAACAGTTACCAGAGTTCCTAACTATCCTTTCCTGAGAGGGTAAAGTATTATATACATATATATATATATATATATATATATATATATATATATGAACATATACGTGAACATATATGTGAACATATATATGAACATATATATGTATATATTAACTATACAATGATACACGATTTTTAATGTGAACAGTACACTCTATAAAGTCAAGGAAAGAAAATAGCATATAATGTCCTTGTAAACTTAGGGCAGGGAAACTTTTCCTTTGGAAAGACTCCCAAAGCACAAACCGTGGAGCTTTGACTCCATCAAAATCAAGGATCTGGGTTAGATGAAGGGCTTCCTAGTTCAAATTAACACGGAATAGATTGGGGGTAGTTATTTGCAATGTTAAAAATAAATAAATAAATAAAATTTCTTCCAGATTGCAAAGAAAAACACCAGAAACCCGGTTTTCAAAAAAGGGCAACAGATGAAACAAAAAATGGCAGCACATGTAAACAAACAACTCACGGAATGGAAAACGCTGTGGCTGTCACACCTAGGTGTTAACGCACACTAGTGAGCAGAGAGGACGAACGGAGACCAGAAGTTCGATGCAACCTTACACACGCAAGACGGGCAAAACCCAGACGGGTGGACGATGCCAAATTTGGGAGGGGAGTGGAGAGCAAACGGAAGTCCGGGCCTCCCCCTCCCCCCACCCCAGCCACGGGCCACGGGCCACGGGATCCCGGTGGGCGGTGCACGCCCCTCCACCCCCGCGCGCCTCCGTTGCGTCTCTCACCACGGTGGCCCCCACCCCGGCGTCACAGCCTCGCCCTCTGGCCGCCATGGGACGAATCTCCTGACTGAGACCTCGCTGCCTTTGAAGTCGCTGTGCTCTTGGTGGCGAACATGAGTGGTCGCGCCCGCGTGAGGGCACGAGGCAGGGCCCGCAGCCCCAGCCCCGCGGACGCGCCGTCGGTGTGTAGAACGCGTGGCCGACGCGGTCTCGCTCTCTCCTCTTCTGCCTTCTTCGTGGACAGCGCGTCCTTCTGCGCTGACCTCTCCCTGTCTGCTGGGAAGGCGTGGCGTATCTTCCCTTTCCGCTTTGAGCCTTCCCGGGGTTTCTCGCATTTTTCCCTTCTGCGGGGGGTGGGGGGGGGGGGTCTCATCCGAGGAAGATATTCATGGCGATATTTTGCTTAGCGAAGGGTACTGGGAGCTGGAGGCCGGTGTGTCAGTCTTTCCTACTTTCTGAGTGTTGCTTAGTTACTTGACTCGGTTCTAAGTCTCCTGGTAAAAAATTCCTGCACCTTCGATAGTACTCTTATAGGGCATATAGCCTGATATGATTTGTCTCCCCAATTCATGCATAAAAATAAGTAATTTCAAGCACAGATGTGGTTTAGATTCGATTGCTGTTTCTCGACAAACAAGGCAACGAGGTTAAATTGGCTGGCAAATCAGCAACTTTTGAGCGATGTGACTTACTCCTTGTCAGTCCTTCGAGCAGTCTCGTAGACCAAAGGTACTCAAAAGTGGGTAGTCTGTGGTCATTGTGCCTTTACTTTCATGGCATTGCTTTCTCTTGACTTCATGCATTTTTTTTTTTTTCCTTTGGCAGTCCAAGATACTTTTCGTCTTGAACGACAAGAAATAGTTACTGCGAGAAGAGAAAATATTAAGGGTTCTCTCTGTCTGTTTTATGAACTAATTTGGGACCCATTTATTCAGGAGAGTCCTCACCCGAGCTAGTGACCCAGGTCGCCTGGGCCCAGTTTATTTTCTTGCTACTAACGTGTTCATACTGGAGGCCCGGCGTGTGGAGGCTGTGAAGGCAGGAGCTGTGTGTGTTCGTGGGTACCACCTTCCGTGTGATGAATTCCCTGGGCAGGAGAGTCACAGCTGCCTCTCTACACCTCCAGGGTGTGACAGCAGCGTCTGGCTCACAGTCAAGATTAAGGTCTGATAAATGGGGAAAACTATAGCTTGTCCTTGTCTTTTTTTTCTAGAATGGGCAGTCTCTTCGCATCTCTCAAGCGTTTTCCCTGTTAGCATTAGCTCATGGTAATCTGATGACTTAAAACATGATACAGTTCTTATTTTGTGTTAACCTTTGGGTTTATGATTTAACATCTTAAATGTAACCAAGGTGTTTTTTTCCTCCTATTTTAGCCTACATCTGTTGATATTAGTGCCAGTGAAGCATCCTCTACTGGTGACTTTGCGGGAACGAGCAGGATTTCCCAGACACGTAAGTGCAACCCCGTCTGTCCCATCCGGCTCCTCTCCATCTGAAGGGAACAGGAGTGACCACTCAGCGTTACAGCAGCAGGCTCACTTCTCAAACATTCCATTTACCTTTTCTTGGAGGATCCCGTGTTTGTGTGTTAGGTTTCTTTGGGACTCCCCAAACACAGTCTGCTGCTGAATTTCCCGAGACTGCTTGGTAGTTGGGCTTCCACAGGCACCAGGAATCCAGTTTTCTGATCTTTTCCGTTCACTGAATAATTAAAAAACATTTTTAAAAAATTCTTTATGAGGGGCACCTGGGTAGCTCAGTTGGTTGAGCGTCCAACTTCGGCTCAGGTCATGATCTCGCAGTTTGTGAGTTTGAGCCCCGTGTCGGGCTCTGTGCTGACGGCTCAGAGCCTGGAACCTGCTTCGGATTCTGTGTGTGTGTCTCTCTCTCTGCCCCTCCCCCACTCACGCTCTGTCTGTCTGTCTGTCTCTCTCTCTGCCCCTCCTCCACTCACACTGTCTCTCTCTCCTTCGGAAATAAATACACATTAAAAAAAATTTAAAAAAAATTCTTTATGATATATGGATGCCCATGCCACCACGCTGCGGGGATGGAAGAAACCTGGCTTACCTATGGCCACGGCTTTCTTTTTTTTTTCCCCACCCATGGTAGACATCACCATTTGATGACAGCTCTCTTCACTGCAAACCCAGATTTGGCCTCAGGGTCTTGTCAACATGCTACTGCAAGTAGCCGCTATCACAGTGTGGGGTGGTGTGCCCGTGCGCTGGTTTGCGAGGGCCGCCGTGACAAAGTACCGCGGACTGGGTAGTTTGAACAATAGAAGAGTGTCATCTCATAATTCTGAAGGCTGGAAGTCCAAACCCACGGCGTCCACGGAATTGGTTTCTTCTGAGGCCTCTCTCCTTGGCTTGTAGATGGCTGTCTTCTCCCTGTGTCTTCACATGGTCTTCCCTCTGTATTTGTCTGTGTCTTGATCTCTTCTTATGAGGACACCAGTCATATTGGATTAGGGCTCATGCTAATGACGTCATTTTAGCTTAATTACCTTATTAAAGACTCCGTCTCCAAATACAGTCACATTCTGAGATATTAGGGGTTAGACCTTCAACATATGAATTTTGGGCCACACAATTCACCCCATTCGACTACTGCCAAAACCTGTTAGCCTTCTCCCTTGTTCTGACTATGAAGTGATTGATTGATTGATTGCTAACAACCATGTAAGCTCGAAGCACTAAGGTTCTCCCAGACTCTGTGAATCAGCAGTCTGTCCACCATCATGTGCCTGGCTCTCTTGTTCTCCACCACGGTTTTTCCAACTCTACTGAAGGACCCTCTGTGATCTGAGCTCACAGAAGTAAACTGGTCCCTCAGAAGACCTGTTCTGAGAGGCTGTGCCTCAGGTCCAGCACTCCTGCCACCATTCAGAGGCTAGTCCAGCTTCTCTTGGGAATTTCTTTCCATGCCTGCTGCCCATCACTTGCAACTAGCAAGTGCTGGAGAGTGATTTTTATTTATTTATTTATTTTTAAAAATTGTGGCAAAATATACACAATGTAAAATGTACCATTTTAACCATTTTTAATTGTATGGCTCCATTGGCGTTAAGGACATACACATTGTTGTGAATCACATCACCAGCACCAACTCTGAGTGACTTTTTATTTTTTAACCTTACAAAACTGAAACCCTACACTCATTAAGGAATAACTCCCCATTTCCCCCTCCCTCTAGCCCCTGGAAACTACCGCCTTGTGGTAGATTGATTTTTTAGAAACTACCCAACATCTTTTGAAACCAAGAGCAGTGAAGGATATGGATAATATAGCAAGAATAATTTTTATAAACACCTTTTTAAATTAAATAAATTTTGTGATTTTCCTGGGAGACTCAGACTCCACTGAGAAGGGGATGAACAGTGGTCTTGAGCAAGTGTTGGTGTCATTGGGGGCAGTTGCAGTGACTTTGTCAAAAGACAGTAGTCAAGTCAGAGCCCTGGAGATTGGTGATATTATTACTTCCTAGTAATACTACTACACTTTGTGACGATTTTCTATATTTTTCTATTTTCACATTGTCTTTGAAGTACCAATGTTGTATCCAAAAAAACCAGCATCTCTTCGTACCTGTTTAAACAGAAAATGTTCATTTGGAAACAGATTTGACTTTCATACTTTCCAGAACCTATGAGTAAATAACATGCCCCAAGGTGAAATGCTGGCTTTCATTTCCAAGGGAATGATCTAGAATAAAAACTGATGGCAGTGTTCTGGGCATTTCAGAGCAAGAGATTCAGCTCCAGTCTGGGAAGAGGTTGGTGTAGACAGTCTTAGTCTGTGACTCTTAAGGGTGTTTGTTACACAGGAGTTGAGGGAGGGAGAGCTACCCCCCATAAGTGAGTGTGGAGAGAGGCCTAGGGGATAGAGCTTTTTCTCCATAGCCAAGAGGAGGAGCAGACTAGATCAAAATGTTATGAGGTAGAATTAACTCATCACTTTGTTATTTCTAACAAAACATACCATGCTTCCTTTACAATTGTCAGTTTTTAGGCTGAAGACTCCTGTATAGTCATGATTGTTTTCAGCAGAGTGGGCCAGTTTTAATTAAAGCCACGAAAATCTGAGCTTTGGTTATCAATGCACTTTTGATATAGTAGTTGTAAACAATATCACTAGAAAGAAATAGACATTATGGCATTCTCTTCATATATTAGATGGTGTATCTCCTGGTGATGCAAGATGTCCTTTCATCCAAAGAGGCGGGAAAGGCAGACGGGACTTCATGGATCTGGATGTCTGTACCAGAGAGAAATTGGCCCATGTGAGAGATTGCAAAACAGGTACCCTCTCTTCACGGTACTTACTTTTTGATTGTTACCAAAACTTGATTAAGGAATTTTAATTTCTAGATCTAAAGTAAACAAGTTTATGTAGTGACTTAAAAGATACTTATTGAACATCTGTTACGTTCAAGGCATTATCCAGACACTAATTGTTTTACCCTCAATTCTCTCCTTTATTAGTAGAAATATTAATATTTCCCCAAAACATTTCACTTGTTCAAAAGATTTTCTCCTTCCACCTGGGATAGGGGTTAAAAGAGATGCGCTGTCTCTTTTCCAGCACTTTTCCTATATGGGAAATAATAACCTCCTTGGACTTAAGCCGTGAAAAGAAAGATCTAGCCTATTTTTGGAATTCCTAACCCAGTTTCCAGACTCACCCTTGAAATTGCACCCAGAGTTGTGCGCACATGCATTTTGAGGAAAGTAGGTCTGCTGTCTTCATTAGATTGTTGAGAGGCTTTGTGATACTGTCCCAAAAGGTAAGAGAGACTCCCTGAGGCAGATCAGTTTTCTTCAAACTCCTTACAACCATGCAAAAAAAATTAAGGGATAGATATATTGTTATCTATATTATATTGTATGTCTAACATACACACGCTGACACAAAAAAATTGAAACTAAGTCTCATGAGACAATGCTTGCCCTTATTCTGGTCCACTCTGTTGCATTCCTGTCATTTCGTAAAACATAATTGGTCATCTCATATATTTCCATAACTTCAGCACTAATGGGTCATGATTACAGTTTGCAAACACTGGTATAGATGATTTCCAAGCGTCTTGCCAGCTCTGATATTCTAGGATGACTCCTCTTTGTCCACGAATATGAGCAGCTAAAATATGTTGCCATTTCCCAGGATACAGGAAAAGAAAAGAAAGCTTTTCTTTAATTAAAAGAGCACAATTAGTTAATTCCTTGCTCCTAACAGATATCTACCGTATGTAGAAGCTGAGGAAATAGGCATACATGATGTTTTTTCTTTCTTACCACCTTGGGGGCTCATGTTTCCACTTCCTCCATGAAAGAAAGCAAAATAGTGCCCATTTGGTATAATTTTTTTTTTTTTTTTTTTTTGTAACATGAACACCGGATGATTCCCTACAAGGAGAAGTTGGACGTAACTCTGCATTTGTGTCCTCCTTGATTCTGTCCTAGAGGGAATTCATGCCATCTTGAGCACAGAACAGCTATATTGAAGCCAGCTCTGAATTTGTCCTGTAGGTTTTGAAGAAGTGAATAAAAACTTCTATAAGGGATGCAGTTTCTGGAAGCACACATGGCCTCCCTGTGTGTGCAGAAAACAGAAACCCAGAGGCCTTCTCTGTTTTTACACATAAAAGATGTGTGATTTCTTTTTCTCTCCCCTGTCCTGCCCCTCAGTCTCTTCCCTGGGACTTGTAGAGTGGTGTAACCACTGATTGAACTGTTTCAGAATTTTCACAAGCATGGGGGTTAACTTTTGATTATCTGGATTTCCAAGGGGCTGGGAGCTGTGTTCATGGAAGAACCGGACGTTTCTTTATAATCCAAGAGCAGGATAATTTCAGAGCAGCATCTGAAAATATTACCTGAGCCAGTTTGAATTTCAGATGCAGAGCTGGAAGGCAAGTTTTGGAAGGAGTCCTGGGGTAGTTGAATTCTGACGCTTCTCTTTTCCCAAAGAGAAGAACATCTGTGTCTTCTCTTATGTACTTATGAGGTCTGCTTTACACATGATCCCTTTTAAATTCCTAAATGTGTGTTTGTAGGACTCTATAAGGTTACCAGGCTATAGGTTGTTAGAGCTTGTCTTGTGTCACTGACACAAGCAACAACTAGGCAGGAGCAAATAAAATTGTTAAATGATGCGATCATTATTAGCATGGTGTGATTTTATTTTGGTTTAAAAAAATGTTTTTTATTTGTCTCCTTCAGGTTCCAGTGGAGTACCTGTGAAGCTGGTCACAAACCTCTTTAATTTAGATTTGCCCCAGGACTGGCAACTATACCAGTATCATGTGACATATGTTCCAGATTTAGAGTCTAGAAGGCTGAGAATTGCTTTGCTTTATAGTCATAGGGAACTTTCTAACAAAGCAAAAGCATTTGATGGTGTCATCCTTTTTCTCACACAGAAACTGGAAGAAAAGGTACAGTGTGGTTAATGTTTATACTTGCACACACATGCGTATACTTACACTCATCCATGTATATTTAAGAGGTTAGCTGATTGTCTTAACAGTTGGAATGAGTGTTTCACTCTCTCCTTTCCTCTTTCCTGTTCCCATGCCTGAGAGCAAAAAGATTTCCTAATTAAGACCTCATCAGTAATTGATTTCTTAATTAAGAAGCTGATGATCTGGCATTTAAAAAAATAAGAGCTGTAATACAAACACTGATTTTTTAACTGCTACTTTTTTTTTTAAGGCAAAGTGTCCTTGAAATAAGCATCCTTTTTAAACTTTTCCCCAAATAGATAAGACTTTAAGAAACACCGTATAGCCTATGGATGGCTTCAGAGCTTTAAATTTACTCTACATTTTTTGCTTCTACACAGTTGTATCTGTGAGTCCAAATAACTTTATATCCGTTTCTGATTCAAAAACTGTCATTTCTTTTATCATATGAAATGAGTTATTGATATCAGTCTTAAGGATTTGTTTTAATGGTGTGATCATTGAAAATGGCAATTGCATGATTCATATTCCTTTATCCATGTTTTTATACCTTCAACATTTTCAGTCCTAAAATATATTGTTATTGACGTTTTTATCATATGCTTTGTTCGGAGGCAGTATTAAAATCACTACAACGATAAAAAAACCTTATTAGTAATTGATTTCTTAATTAAGAAGCTGACGATCTGGCATTTAAAAAAAATAAGAGCTGTAATACAAACACTGACTTTTTAACTGCTACTTTTTTTTAAGGCAACATGTCCTTGAAATAGGCATCCTTTTTAAACTTTTCCCCAAGTAGACAAGATACAAACCAAAAAGAACCAGTTTTTTTATAAAAAATTGAAATGGAACATTGGATTAAAACTTTATGCTTCTATTCCTGAGAAAGCTTAGTCTTTTAGTTCAACATTTTAGACAGGACAATACCAAGGCATAAATTTAAATTTCTGGACTCCACATAAATCTCTGTGAATTTCCTCAAGAAATGCATTCTTTTTATTTTTAAGAGAGTGAGAGCGCATACACACAGTAGGGGAGAGGTAAAGAGGGAGAGAGAGACTCTTAAGCAGGCTCCATGCTAAGTGTGGAGCCTGACACAGGGCTTGATCCTACAATTCTGGGATTGTGACTTGTGCCAAAATCAAGAGTCGGTCGCGTAACTGATGGAGCCACCCAGGTACCTGAACAAATGCATTAATGAGCACTTTTGGGGCCTATATCTTTTTACAAGAGCCTAACATTTATAGGAGCTACTTGAGTGATTATTTTCTCTGGATATGCAATTTGAAAGTTGTACCATAGGTTTAAATTTAGTGGCTTGGAAAATCCAGATGTGTAAATTTAGAAGCACTTGAATTCATCCTAAGTCCTTACTGGTTTAGTATTTTGTTCTATGACCAGATATTGATAGCACGCTAATATACGGCGCCTCTCATACTTGAATGATATATATTTCAGGTGTATTGTTATAATTAAAAATCATCTTGTTCTTGTACATACATCTGTAGTAACAGTAAATTAGATATGTTAGTATTATATACCCACCTTGAGTAGTCCAGCTTACTTCAATTGTAACCAAAATGGAGAAATTTTACTCTACAGATGCTCGGAATAAGTTAATATTACTTGATTCCTATTCAAAATGAGCATGTGGTATGTACCTTATTGTTAGGGGTGGAATCTAATGAAGAGGCAGCTGAGTAAACACCTAGTGAGACAAGCCAGGCCTGTCGATTTTATTTCCCAGACACAGGTGATATGGGATTTAGAGAAAAGAGTGTTGTCTTGTACCTTATCAACATATGACCTGCTACCCAGTGACAGTGAACTAGAAATAGTAAAAAGAAATAGTGTCCCAACAAACACGTTACTATGTTCACCTTTTTATTCTGGTCTTCATTTGTCTCAGGCTTGTCCGGCACTCCCATCCATCCTCTACACACTTTGCGGGGTGTTCATTTTTGTTCAAAGAGCCCCTTCCACTAATCATTCATTGTACTCCCACACAGTGCAGTTCTAGAAGTCCTGTTCTGCTGCTCCCTGGCCTTCCGCTGTCTTGCAGACCCCATTTGTGTATCTGTGGCCATGACCTGGATGGCTGTCACTAGTCACATCTATTTGCCATTCTTATGCATTCATTCCGCACTTCGAAGGGGCCTGGTGTGTGACTGCCATCATAGAGGAAACCAGGAAACCGGGACAGATAAAACAAGGTTCTTGTCAAAACACTTCAACTTAGCGCTAAGGTCATTTCCAACTAAATACAGCACAAGGTTATTTATAAATGAATACAGGACAAGGTGACATTATTGAGTGCGTGCTCTGCCAGGCTCTTTATATGTGTGATCTCGTTTAATCCTCTCATCACTCCTGGAGCCTCAGAAAGGTTAAGTATCTTGTCCAAGGTCTTTATAGAGAGGTGGATGAAAGATCGTTCCCAGCAGGATACTTGAAGGGAAGCAATACTGGCTCCTAGGATTTGGATCAATGCAGGGGATGAAGGCGGTTAGAGGGAATTCCGAGACAGAAGGACAGGAAGGAGCAAAGGCACAATGATAGAAGGGGAGGGGCATGTTTTAGCAACTTCTGATCATTCAGGTTTAGCCAGGAAGGAATGGAAGTTGTACGTCTAACGTAGGGAGAATCTTAAATGTCCTGGTGAGGGATAGGGACTGCCCTCCATGGACCACTGAAGCCTTTGAGAGAGGGTTTCCACGAGAGCTGTGTTACATTGCAGTTGCTCTCATCATATCCCATTGAATGGTTGGCAGGAGAAAGGGGGAAGATTGATAAAGTGCCCCTGGAAAACTCTGGGCAGGGTGTCAGAGGGGCTTGAAGAAAGGTACAAAGTGCTGCCATTTATTTAACCTTCCTGAGTGCATGGATAAGGATAAGGATAAGATCAGTGAATTATCTCATGTGATTTTCACAACCTGTGACTTCGGTGAGACTTCCTCCCATTTTAGAGATGGGAAAAGGTCTTGAGGAACTATAGTAGCTTGCTGTATATGACAGGATGTAAGAGGCTGAGGACCAAGGTTTGTCCAATTCCCAGTCATGCGCTCTTAAGCCCTGTGGTAAATAACGGGAACAGCTAAACTAGATAAAGGTATTGTCAGTGTAGAAGTGCTAAGACTTGCCAGCCGATTAGCTGGTGGATTGACAAATGAAAGCCCACTCTGGCACCAGCAGCCCCGGCACTGGATGTGTGGGGATGGACGTTAACAGACACAGGAGCCGAGGAGTTGGCATTTGGTAGGGAGGGTATAGGCAGCATTGATGAGTTTGCTTAGAGGGCTGTTAGGAATGCAGATCCCAGATGGAAGTCTGAGTGGGGACCACTGCTGTCACCCCCACACCAGCCCCTCAGCCAATGTCCTTTGTTGTCTGAAGCCTTTGTCCTGAAGTCCCTACGGCAGTTTGAGAGCATCATGCCTGCTAGACTTCTCTCGGATGTTGATGAGCTCTTCCTGCATCCACCCCCTTCTGATTTCTCTCAATTTTATTTGAGGAAGAAATCATTTCATGCCCTGTGAAAGGACCTGTTTCTCTTTGTTTCCATACAGTAAACCATTCCTGCCCTATATTTCTGGTTGAACCTGAAAGTGATTGAAATTACACTTTAACTATAGGAAGTAGGGATAAAATACATAACTACCTGTTAATGAGCTGACCTCTTCTGATTCCTTACCCTTCTGAAAGATCCTTGGTCATTGATTTTTATTGACTGATTTGATCATTCTTTTATTCCAAAACCCTGTACCAAGTCCTATCTGGTCTAAAAAGTTTTACATTTCTTGGGGAGCTGGTATAGAAATTTTCATGCATTCATTATTTTGTTAGAAGATTGTTCCAAATAATGAGAAGCATACAAATTTCTCTAGATGTTTCAAAAAGTAATAAAATCAGGTTCTCTGTTTTCATGTCTACTGATTACTCCCCTCTTTCCTCACATTTACTTCCACTCTTGCAAATCTCCTCTCTTTATGTTTCTTCCTCTATTCTTCTCTGTTCTTCTGTTTTATGAAAAACAGTTGAGAGACTGTCTTTTGGAATCCACAAACCCAGAATGAGCAGGACAGTCCACATATAGGCTTCTGGGTGTCTGTGAACACCCTGAAAATAGGTGTATCATTGTGGCATACAGGTATGTAAAGTTTTCTTGGGACAACGCCTGCAACTTTAATCAGACTCTCGAAGTGATTTGTGACCGGCCCCCCCAAGTTGCCTCTGCTCCCCCCACCAAATAAGATGAAGAAACCTTGCTCTGGATTTCTCTTTGGATCAAGTCTCTGTACCCTAAGCCTGATTTTGATTCTCCATTAAGATCTTCCATTAAGAGGAGAGAAACGTGTTGCTTTTCTAGGATTAGCAAGATAGAAAAATCCTCCAAGTGTAATGTGATTAGATTATTACATTACTAACACCTGCAGTTTTGTTTTGTTAATGCATATTAAATTGTGATGGCTGTATCATATCTAATTTTTCACACCCGGGGACAATCTGGAGTGCCTATTAAGTGCGTCTTTTCCCAGGTCACGGAGTTGTCAAGTGAAACTCACAGAGGCGGGACTGTAAAGATGACTATCACTCTGACAAGGGAGCTGCCGGCAAGTTCCTCCGTGTGCATCCAGGTCTTCAATATCATCTTCAGAAAGTGAGGCAGCCCACGTGTTCATTTAATTGAGGCTAGAGACACCTTTCATCACGGAGCCAGGGTGTGACGGCTGTCAGCCATCTCGTGGGCCACCTGTGAGCAGCAGTGTCGTCCGCGGGGCACTTCCCCATGGACTTTCACGTACGCGTGCAGTACTATGCCCGCAGTCCCTCACAGCCTCTCACTGGCTCCCATCTTGTCATCCAGTGCTCCTTGAGTGGGGACAAAGAGCTTAAGGGTTGTGATGTCTCAGAGATAGCAGCTGTGGGTGGGGGAGGGTTGCCTTTTCCTTACCCTCTCTCACCCTCCACCCCAGACTTAAATATTCTCTGTTACTTGTTACCAGCTGCTTTCTGCTCTCGCCCCACCCTCAGCCCCCTGCCCTTCCCCCCATGAACCCCTGCGGCAGAAGGAAGGGTGTGATTACACCACTCAGTGTCCTTGAAATTGATGCAAGGGTTACTTGCTTCAGTGTTATCTGGGATGGAGGGTGAAACTCCATAAAATGCAGATTTCCTCGACCCTCCCTGGACCTAGTAAACAGAACATCAAGAATGGGGCCTGAAAAATCCATATTTTGAGTACACTTTCTAGATGACACATGGCAACACAAAGGCTTGTGAACCACAATTTTCCACACTGCTGGTGTGGACCAGCAAGATGATATGTCCAGAAACCTTTGACGCCAGCCCTTTGCTCAATAATGGCCTCTGGACAGGAGGAGGACAGAGGAGTTTGGTTGTTGGGTTGGGCACATGAAGGAATCCACCCCCACCCCCAGATGTATTATTTCCTAATTCTAGTCAGAGATCTTGCTGAGCAGCCTTAGGTCATATGTTCAGTATGGTCAGATATGCAGGCTGAGGCTCAGTGTCATATGGTAGCCCAAATCATGGAGTTATAACCCATGTTTTCTGACCTGAAATGTGTATACTTCCCTCATGCGGTGGGCGGCCTCAGATCAGTGATGTGTCCAGCTCCACAGGTGACCAGGATGTTAGTTGCTGAAGAGGCAGCCATGCCATGTGGGGAGCTTGAGTAGCCTCACGAGAAGCCGCTTCCCCACCTCAAATCAGAGAAGACATCAGAAGAGCCTTCAAACATGGCTTGCCTCGCTCCTTCCATGCTAACCAGTATGTGACAACCACAGTCCTATTGGTGACCACGTATTTATCATTGCAGTTAAGCGCGGAGGACAAAAGCAATTTCAGTGATACCATTCTCAAATATGAGGAAGTGATAGTTCTCATATACACACGCGTGCTTATATTTAGCATCCAAACCTTCCAGCGCTAGAAGAATGAGAGTTCTATACTTTCTACATACTTTTATCGGGATGTTCAGCATGGGTACAAACTTAGAATTATACCGTTATTAACTGATGTTTACCAAATATTTAAAAATATATATACTTGCAGGATCTTAAAAAAGTTGGCCATGTACCAGATAGGACGGAACTTCTATAAGCCTTCTGAACCAGTGGAAATTCCCCAACACAAGTAGGTTTATTTATATTTTCTGTTACTCTGAAATTGCGGTAACGTGAAGAACATAATTTACGATGCAATATTATGCGACGTTATGCCATTATGCCTCCTCTGAGAGACTGTGTATTATGAAAAGTAATGGATTTTTTTAATTTTCAAGGTTTTTTTTATAGAATGGTGAATGTCAGTGTGAAGCTAGCAGCCTGTTTTCTTATATTGGTGTGCTAGATCATTATCATAAGTCGTGGAAGGAATTCAGAAACTGAGTTTTTTGTGCATGACAAGTAGTAATGAAAGCAGAATAAGCTATATTATGTTATAGCACATATTGATCCTCTGCTTTCTTGCTGACAGCAAGTTTGGTTGATGTTGGGTCAGCAGAGGTCAGACGAACCAGTCGACTAAACGGAGAAGACTTTTCACTCCGAACTGGGGAGTGGTTGCTTTTGGGAAGGTGGTCAGCTATGTCTGCAGCGGGTTGTCAGCTCTCCAAAATATGTGGTCAAGCTAAAGACAGAGAGGCAGTGGGTAACCCAAAGACAGATGTGTAAACAAAGGAAGGAGTGCATAAAAGAAAACGAGGGGCACAGTGTTTAGCCTGCGGGCAGGTAGGGAGAACATGGCGGGGTTTCCATATGTTAGTTCAGTGTGTCAGAGTAGTCCATGGAAAGCACCCTGTTGGTGCTCTCACTTATCTCCCAACCTGGATTAGAAACTCTTGTAGGTCCAGTGTTGTGCTGGGCTGGAGTGGGTGCCCAGCGCACATGCTTGTCCTAAAGGCTGGCTGTGAATCAAGTCCACAAAGTAAACTGAAACAATTAAAAAAAACCATATTTGCCTGTTCTTTCATGTCTTTTCCATAAATTTTTCTTTTCCAAGACTTCAATCCATGATATCCATGAATGTAGAAAGGAGTTATAGCCTCTGCTGTGGTGTCCCTTTGTGTGTTTGCATGTGATGTCATTTAGATTATTTCTTGTTCTCGTGAAGTCTGTACACTGTCTTCACCGTTGAGTCTGCATGCTTTTCTGAACCTTGAAGTTTTTGCGCTGGGACGCACAACTCCATAAATGTAGTAATCCTACAGCTGTGGCTCCCAACCAAGGGCAGGTTTGTCCCCCAGGGGTCATTTGGCAATGTCCGGAAGTATTTTTGGTCGTCACGGTGTGAAGGCTATGCCTGGCTTCTGGTGGGTAGAGGTCAGGGGATATTGCCAAACATCCTGTGGGGCACCGGACGGCTCCTGAGACAGAATGATCCAGTCCCAAATGTCGGTAGTGCCAAGGAAGGGGGATGCTCTTCTCTGGGATGCATTTATCATAAATATATGCTTAAAGACACTCCCCAGCTAGAAATAACTAAAGATTTTAGTCAGCAACTGGAAGAAATCAGACTGAAGAAAGAGTGTTCTATAAAATCAGGAAAATTGGAATATAAAATCAAATCATCACTAAAAATGTTTATTGTTTTATGATAGGGCATTTCAAATTTATTTATCTATCTATTTGAAGGTTGTCCCTTTGGCCTGGGTTTGCTATTTCTGTGTCACGGTTTGAGAGCAGGCTCCTATTTACTGCTGATGTGAGTTATAAAATACTCCGGAATGAGACTGTTCTGGAATTCATGACTGATCTCCGCCAGGAAACTACTATGTCCTGCTTTACCCAGACGTGTGAAAAACGGCTGCTGGGTCTCATTGTCCTTACAAGGTAAGATTAAGAAAACTTCCTGAGGGAATGAATTCTTTTTTATTTTTTTTAATTTTTTTTTATTTTTTTAATGTTTATTTTTTGAGAGAGAGAGAGGGACAAAGTGTGAGCAGTGGGGAGGAGCAGAGAGAGAGGGAGACACAGAATCCAAAGCAGGCTCCAGGGTCTGAGCTGTCAGCACAAGAGCCCATCACAAGGCTTGGCTTGAACCCACAAACCATGGATAACTAACCGAACACTGTACCCAACTGTGAGATCTTGACCTCAGCCGAAGTCGGACACTTAACTGACTGAGCCACCCAGGCGCCCCGAGGGAATGAATTCTTTATGCTGTTTGGGAACAGGAATAGCCACAGGGCATTGTCCTGAGAGCAGATCTGATCAGTTTACTGGCCTGTTTAGACCTGGCCATTCTCAGTTGACTAGAGTTCAGACTTCCTGGAGTGGCCTTCAGGGACCGTCCACTCCTCACACGGCCCTACAGCATCTCTTGCTGCACCCCTCTCCCCACTCCTGAGAGTCTGCACTTTGCTGCTTCAGTGCCTTTGCCTGGATTTTCCACCCTTAATTCTGCCTTTTTAAAGTTCTATTTCCACAAAGTCCTGCTCATACCTCACTGCTTTTCTGAAGCCATCACCTGTCCACTCAGCTGGAAGTACTCAGTTACCTCCCCTGTGCTGTTCCCGTAGCACATTGCTCATAACCCTTTTATTTCATTTTATTCCGTCACAGGAGAGAACATCAGGTCCATGTCTCTTCTTCTCTGTAAGATTAGAGGGGCTTTAAGACCAAGATCTTTCAAATCCCGAGGTTTATCTGCATATAATTTTCCCTGCATGCACATTGAACTGAGTTAAACACGGATAGATTAGGTTGCTTCCTGAGTACCAACCACAAAGCTTACCATGTCCTTCTTCAGTCCACAGACAGTTCTTCTAGAGGACGTGTTAATCCTCTTTCTAATCTGGCTTGGAATTTACACTTCAAGTTGTTTTTTCTGGGTTACATAGCAGGGCCATAGGCCTGGTTGTCTTCCATACCACCTGAGGAGAGAAGGCCACCCCTTGATCCTCTTGTCATGATTGCCAAGAATTAGCTTATCACACTATTCCAGAGTAACCTTGCAAAGAACCAAGAGCCTAGGAGTCAGCTGACAAGGAGGTTCCTGTCTTGCGGCTGGGGCAGCATGCAAGAATATTCCAGGCCACACAGTGCTGCAGGGGGAAATAGACTTTAGAATGATCTTAGCCAGCCTGCTTTGCAGTTTGGCTGAGGGCCAGCCCTCGATGGGAGATCACGTGGGATACCCAGCTGGCATGGTTGATCAACCTTCTTCAGGTGCTTTTTAGCAGAAGAACTGTCTGGGAGCTCAAAAACTCTGAGTGATACCAGAAGCTGATGGGAAAGCTTTGAAAATGGGAAAGCTTTGAGCAATGCTTCACCCTTTGAACATATAGGAATAATTTATCTGAAGTTAGAGTGTCTCTCATTGACAAAGATTGTGGTCTAATGACTTCCTTACCAGTTTTGTTGGAGAATGGAGGTCTTCCTGTATCCTGAAGAGTTAATGAATGCTCTTCTCAGATAAGATCCAGTCATTAAAAAAAAAAAAAAAAAAAAAAGACTATTCTTGTATTACTATTGTAATTTCTGAAATTCTGGAGTCTAATACTTTGAATTAAAGCTGTAGTGAAATAGCCGCTTGTATGATTTGGAAACATTTGTGAAGATTTCTTGCATTTCCCAGATACAATAACAAAACCTACCGCATCGATGACATTGACTGGTCGGTGAAGCCCACGCACACCTTTCAGAAGCAGGATGGCACTGAGATTACCTATGTGGATTACTATAAGCAGGTTGGACTTTTGTACTTTATTCTGGTCTCTCTTCCTCTTAGTTTAGAGAAGTCTCTCTGTTCCTTTCCAGAGCTAACAAGTCCCCCAAATTGTCAGGCTGAGACAGCTTCTGACATAATTCTTCGACTTGTCTCTTCCCCTCCAAGCCTGCCTTCCCTGGCTTGGCTCAGACCTGATCCTGTCTCCTGTTGTCCTTCTTCCTGTAGTCTGAGTAATTTCCCTTAAAAGCGTATCTGATAATGTCATTTCCTTGCTTAAAGTATTTCCATGACTTTGTAGTACCTTAGAAGCCAGTCCTAAGCTCCTGGGCAAAGCCCCTTTATGATCTGGCCACTTCCTGCCACTGGAGCCTCATCTGTTACCACTTTCGTTTCCTTTGTTCTGCTGTGCTTATGTTTGTGGTTCCTTTAGTCAGTTACTCCTACCCACCCCCCACCCCCCACCCCCTTGCATCCTCATGCATGTTACTTCCTCTTCCTGGACTCCCCTTCACAGCCAGCCAGTCAGTCATCGACACCCTTCAATACTCAGCTCAGCCGTCAACTCTTAGGCAAGCCCCATGGCACTCTCCCCAGGGGCCCCTTCCTGCATTTAGCCCCATCACATTATCATGGGCAGGATGTGAAGGGTCTGACTTCCCTCCTGAACTTTGGGCTCTTTATTTCTGGATACCCAGGGGAACACGGTGCCTTGCCTTGCACGTAGCAGATACTCAAACATTTGTTGATGGAATCTCCTGCTGCCTCCAGGAGCGTGATTCACAATTATCACCATCACTGTTACCTCTACCCCCACCTTCCCCTCTGAGTTCCTTACAGAGGCTCCTTCTCTTTAATGTACAATCGTATTTCAGTCTCCAGAATCTCACAGATATTTCAGAAAACAAACACATAGCAAAAACTCTTCCTTTCTATACTTTCAAGAATATATATGTATAATTTTTTTTTCCTTAGCTGATTTCTTTGGAAGGTCATCTTCACTGGCTCCAAGCACCTCTTCTGTTCTTCCTCCCTGAAAGCTCCGTAGTCTGGCATCCAGTCTGCTGCTATGGAAATAGCTCCCTTTAAAGTCAAATTCAGCTACTGAACTTATTGTAAGGGGCTTTTTGTGGCACATGACACCAGTGACCACTCCCACCCGACTGAGTGGCTCTCCTCTTTGACTCCTGGGCACAGCCCTGATGGCTTCCCCCCAGATTTTGTTGTTGAGTTTCAGCCTCCTTTGATGCTTTCCCCTTCCTTTCCCTTCAGGTGTTAAATGTGATTATTCACCATGGTTCCCTCATATAGGATCTCCTCTTCATATCTCCAGACCTCTCAAATACAGTATTTTTGCCCTTGTTCGTGAATTATACTCATTTCCATTTTCAGACCATATTTTCATGAATGTCCTGCAGGCATTTCAGACTAACATCATTCATTCTGAATTCGTTGTCTTTCACACTCCCGTTTCTCCTTGGAAATTCAACCTCTTGCTTCCGTCCTCTTCTTTACCCTCACTTGCTCATTCAGTTGTCACCAACATCAGTCCTGCCATCTTTATCTGTGGATTCTCCCAGGACCCCATCTCCCTTCCCCAGCCCTATAACCGCTGCATGAATGCAAGACGACTCACGGATCCCCACCTGGAAGATTTGGGTCACCCCCTTATGGTGCCCTTGCCCCAGCTTTGTCTTCGCTGTGCCCTGTTATCCTAACTGCCCTGTTATCCACACATCTTCCTGAAATGCTACCCAGAAAGGTGGTTAAGAGCATAGGCTATAGAATAAGGTACTCCTGGCACTGGCTGTGTGACCTTGAACAAATCACTAAACCTGGAGGATCATCTGTGAAGGGGAATCATTGATCTGCCTTCATGGTGCCTGTAGCACAAGCATAGAATGAGGTAGCCATGCCTATAGAGTTTTTAGCCCAGTACCTGCACATGGTGAACACTGGATAAATGCTGGAGACCCGGCCCCTCTTTTCCCAGCCTCCCCTTTCTTCATCTCTGGCATCACACACTTTGGTCCCATCTCACCTTTCAGCCTCATCTGTCACCGCATTGCCACCAGGCACCCCATGCTGCTGTCACCCCATCCACTCACTGTCACTAAATGTTTCTCAGCCTTTGCTCGTGTCCACTAGACACTGGCATAAATCCACACCACACCTTTCCCCTTCACCACCAGCTAAACCCTTAACTTGCAAGTCACGTGTCACCGCATTTGCAAAGTCCTCTCTGACCTTGCTTCCTGTCACATTCACAGAAGAGCTAGTGATTCTCTTCTCTGAGCACTTGTATCACACATCATGTTGCTTCTAGAATGTCTTCCTTGTAGAACAGGGATGGCATTTGGATAACCCGTGATGAATAGTGCCTAGCAGAGCATCTTGTGCATGATGTGCTCCATAAGTGTTTTGTTTATTAACCACCAAGTTTGTTGAACATTTGGGTTTCTTTCCTGCATGATTAAATTTGTTCTTCCTTGAACAGAGGTATTTTTAGGACCTGTGACATTCTGAAAAGAGAATCATGGTAAAATCCCACTCAACTTTCTTTGTAATGAGTTGCGGTTCACTGCATGTATGTTGTAATTAGGGAGAAAAAGAAAGAAATTGTGCCAATTCTAGAATGTCTTCCTCTCTGTCCCAGGGAAAGGAACACTAAATTACAATGTAGTCAACTCTCAAAGTGGACATCTTGATTTTGACTTTTATATTTCTCCATTTTATTTTATCATGAAAAATATTTTCAAATGCTAAGAAAACTGGGCAAGGGAGAAAGTAAAGATTACCTTATGACACAGTTTAGGGGAGACAATTCTTGGCCATGTGCCAGGTAAATGCAATACCCTCTTCCTGGAACATGCCCCGGCGAATCTTTATACTCCCGTATTCCCTTCAAGGTGCTCTTTTGGGCTCTGCTTCCTTCGTGAAGCCTTCCCTGATTTACCATCCATGTATTGTTTTCCTACCACCACCTTTCTTCCCCAGGGACCCAGTACTGAATGGTGTAATAAGCAGAAGTTCCCAAGTCTTAGAGGATAAATCCTGGCTGTGCTGATTTCCAGTTCTGGGACCTTGGGAGGGTTGTTTCACTTCTCGTGATATTTCCTTGTCTGTGGAGGGGATGAACTAGTATCTGTCTCATAGGTTTGTTGTTAAGATTAAGTGAGGAAAAGTAGAGGTGCTTAGCATGTCATCCTTGTACTTCTCATACCTTGTTTGTAGAAGGTGTAGTTGTATCAGGTAGGGATTGTGCCTCTTCCATTTTTGTGTCCACTGTGGTAGTGGCGTGAGATGTTTACTGTACTGTCAAAGTCACGTACCAAACTCTCCTTCTATGAAGACTTCGCCAAGCTTTTTAGCTATAGCATTCGTTGCAATAAGCACTTCAAACTGCAATTTCCTGAATTGTTTTATTTTAATGACTAGAAGTCCTTACTGAATAGAGAAACTCTCACTTCTTGCCTCCTTAATTATGATTATTGATGTCAGCATCACGTAGTGCCCAGGCATTTAGTAGATTATAATTCCAGTTGTTCTGTCATTAGTGTTGAGTAAATTACACCGGAAATGAGTGGTAATTGGAACCTCTGCTGTTGGAAGGTAAATGAACTTTTGGCAAGGTGAGAATGTTGAAATTCAAGGTTAGGAAGGGAAAGGGGGTGGGATAGGAGTGAACAGTTGCCAAGGACTCATTAGAAACCAGACACCATGCTAGTGGTTTATGTCAGATGCCTCTGAGCTACTGTTCACCTCATTTCATAGATGAGGAAAGGTAAGTAACTTCCCCAGTGTCACAGTCCAATTAAACAGAAGAGCCAAGGATCAGGTTCACATTTGCCAGACTTCAAAGCTGCTTCCCTGTAACATCAGGCTGTCCTGGAAATTAAGGAGACAGTCATGCTTTTTTGGGAAATCTGAGGTTCATTCAATATAACCCACACCCCCAATTTGTGTGTGGATATTTTCAGAATGACTATAGATGCTCAGAGCCAGTTAGTTACACATGGAGTTGCAGGCCTCAGTCATCAATAGTGGAAAGGCTGGCACTGAGTCCCCTCCACTGGGGCCACTGAACTGTGTACACAGCCAGCTGGAGGCTGTTCTGACTCTGGATGAGGCAAGGAAATAACTTCTTTTCTGTTTTAATCTACAAAATGCCTGGGCATCGCATTGTAAAAGATAATCATTAAAATCATAACACTGACTCTGAGAAGTAAAAGACGAGTCCTAGGAGGGAAGTAGAAATGAGTGGGTAACCATAGGGATTCCTAGGGATTTTTTTTCTTTGTTGGAAAGATTTATCTATTCACTTTAGGATTACCTTGTGGCTTATAAGCAACGATGCTTATTTTACAGTGTTTCCATATTAATTTTTCCCTCATTAATCTTGCATTCTATAGCAATATGATATTACTTTATCTGACCTAAACCAGCCAGTGCTTGTTAGTCTGCTGAAAACCAAGAGAAATGACAACACTGAGCCTCGGGTGGCCCACCTGATACCCGAGCTCTGCTTTCTAACAGGTAACGTTTATACTTTATACTCTATCATGATAGTCAGGCTCTTGATCCAAGGCTCAAGGCATATGCTTAAAGCATATCAAGGCTCAAGGATCCAGGCAGTGGGCAGCTAGTGGAGTGCCAGAGCATTCATTTAACCCATGGACGGTGGGCCCGCTAAGTGGTGTGTTTTATAGAGGAAAGTGGGAGGGTAGAGTGCCCTTTGGAAATTGCTTGGCACAGTAAGGGTTATATGCTTTTTTAATCTCATGCATTCTGTTTGTTACTTTGACATAAAAGAGGCCACCAGATATTTTCTGAAAACCAAGCTTCTCTTTTTTTTACGTGCACTATTCAGTCTTTTATGTATCTTGAGCCACTTCATTGAGGTAGTGATTGACATGTCAAAAGCTGTGCATATTTAACTAATACCATCGAATGAGTTTGGGGTAAGTGTACACTTAGAAAACCGTCAGCACCCTGAAGGTCGTAGGCCTGTCCTTCACCTACCAAAGTTTCTTGCTGCTCCAATTATTATTATTATTATTATTATTATTACTATTATTATTATTTTGACGCACACTGTTCTATTTGACTTCTGTGTGATTTAAGTATAATTATAATTATCTCCATTTTATGAGTGAGGGAACCAAACCTTGCAGATTGCTTTAAGTCCCATGCCTTTTAATAGGCAAGATTAGGATTTAAACTTTTACCTGTTTGATTTCAGATCTTAATTTCTTTCTTATGGTACCTCTCACCCCAGAATAAGAAAGGGGATTCTAGGGAGTCAGTTAAGCTTAGAAGTAGAAACCTTTACTATGATGTTATCCAGTTAGAAAGCTAAAAGGGAGTAGCCAAAAAACCAGTGTGAGTTAACTTTATTTGTGAGAGACTCTAGAGGTGCTAGTAATTAATAAGAAATAAGCTCTCAAGGTTAAACTCTTCTAATACAGGAATAGTTTACAAATGGTAACACCATGTATACTGTTACCTCAGGGCCTTTGCATTAACTGTTACCTGTGCCTGAGTATTTAAAAAAATTTTTGTATTTATCTTTTTAATTCTAGTATAATTAACATACAGCGTTACGTTAGTTTCAGGTGTACAGTATAGCGATTCAACAATTCTGTACATCACCCGGTGCTCATTTGGATAAGTGTACCCTTCCTCCCCTTCATCTCTTTCACTTATCCCCTCACCCACCTCCCCTCTTGCAACCACCAGTTTGTTCTTCATATTTAGGTGTCTTTCCTTTTGTTGTTTCTTTTTTTTTCTTTGTTCGTTTTTTGTTTCTTTCTTAACTTCTATGTATGAGTGAAGTCATGTGGTATTTGTCTTTCCCAGTCTGACTTATTTGACTTAGCATTATATCCTCTAGATCCACCTATGTTGTTGCAAATGGCAATGTTTCATTCTTTTTTATGGCTGAAAAATATTCCGTTGTGTATGTATGTGTATGTGTGTATATGTCTGTATATACACACATACACACACACCAGATCTTCTTTATCCATTCTTCTATTGATGGACACTGGGTTGCTTCCATATCTTGGTTATTACAAAGAATGCTTCAATAAACGTAGGATGTATATATATTTTCAAATTAGCATTTTCATTTTCTTCGGATAAATACCTAGTAGTGGAATTGCTGGATCATATAAAACCAAGCTTGTCTTTAACATTTTTGAGCTTCCCTAGCATAGGAAGCAATATGACTTTGATTTTCTTCAGGTACATTGTTTGCATGGTACCAAAGTGATCCTTGTTTTCCTTTTGCATGAGTTCTAGAAGTAATCCTCACTCTACAGTAGAATCTGAGTAACTGTCCCGAGTACTTTTGATCATGTTCATTTGATTAATAGGGTAGGACTAAGCAAGGAGGACTTTCTGCCTTTTGCATTTTGGGAATCAGTTACGATATGTATATATTTATTTCACAATTAGAAAAATTAATAAGGATATAATATTTGAAGGAAGGGATGATCCTTGTTCATGGTATTCTAGATCTGCACAGTCCCATATGGTGGCCACTGGCCACATGTGTTTAGTGAGCCCTGGAAAAGTGACTGAAGGGCCAGCTGGAGACATGGGAGACATGCTGTGAGTGTAGAATACAGACTGGATTTCTAAGACTTAGTATGAAAAAGAGAAAAGAGCTCCTTAGTTTTTATGTAGTGATTGCATGTTGAAATGATAACATTTTGGATATATTGAGTTGAGTAACATATACTATTCAAGTAACTTCATCTGTTCTTTTTGGCTTTTTTCCAATGTGGCTGCTAGAAGATTTAAAATGACACGTGTGGCTTGCGTTTCTTTTGCATCCAGATGCTAGACCTGAGTCCATTTAAGTGGAAAGCTTACAGTCTGCCTGAGCTGGGCTGGGTTACATTGCATGTTCATTTTTCCACTTTGTTTTCATTTACATTAATAGGGCTGACCTGCCAGGCAACCTCTGACTTCCGGCTGATGAAGGCTGTGGCTGAAGAAACACGCCTCAGTCCTTTGGGAAGGCAGCAGCGCCTGGCCAGGCTTGCTGACGACATCCAGAGGTACTGGGCAGCTTTGTGGGGTCAGAGGGTGTCCTTCCTAAGGCCTAGTTTATGGAATTGGATGGTCTACAAAACGTTTCATTCCTTGATGAACATGTCTCTTTCCTACTGATTCAGAGCAAGGCACTTTTGAATTGCGTTGGCCGGAACCAGGGGTTCACCCCAGATGCTCAGGACTACAGCCTGCAGGGGGGTGGGGGGGAGGTGGTTGGGGCCCATGCTGACAGAACTACCACCCGGCTTCAACAAGATGACTCTTGCTTTCTTCTTTGTAAAACATGGAGGTTTGGGTAAAAAATTGAATGAAGAAAAATGTTGTAATTTAAGAAACAAAAAACCCCCACCACCTCAGCCCCCCAATATTCACGGTCAAGAATGTTCAGTCTCAATATAGTGGCCTCAGCACAGTGACCATTAGAAGATTTCTACTGTGTGTTCTTTAAGCTTAGGAATGCTGTGTGCCCTTTGGGTTAGCCCATCTGGCCCTCAGACTGCACTCCTGTCCTCTTTCTGACAGTTGGCTGTCTCTTGGGATCCCAGCTGCTCCTGTTTTCCCTTCTGACCTAGTAAAACTTCACTGCCCCCTGCTATAGCTTCATGTAACTGTAGGACATATGTGGCTAGTGCCCACATCTTGAAATGATCACATTTTCAACTTACTGAGTTAATGGCATATATTTTAAAAACAATTTTATTTGACAGTTTTTACTTTTGTAATGCAGCTATTTAGAAAATTTAAAATTATATATGTGGGTTGCTTTGTATTTCTACTGGACAACATTGTAGAATGGCCTTTTTTTTCTTTAAAGATACAAAACTTGGAGGACGAATTTGGAAATTTATGTAGACTGAAACGTGTGTGTGTGTGTACTCAGTGAATGTTTGTTTAATGCGTGAACGAATCCTGATTGGTGTATATCATTTCAAATATTTTTAAATGCATGTAATAATGTTCATTTTAGGAAAGTGGCATAGCACTGTGCATTGTGTTTTTTTTTCAGTTTTTTTTAAGGTTTATTTCTGAGACAGAGAGAGACAGAGCGTGAGTGGGGGAGGGGCAGAGAGAGAGGGGGACACAGAATTCGAAGCAGGCTCCAGGCTCTGAGCTGTCAGCACAGAGCCTGATGCAGGGCTCGAACTGACAGACCGCGAGATCACAACCTGAGCCGGAGCCGGACGCTCAACCACCTGAGCCACCCAGGCGCCCCTGTGCATTGTTTTTGTAACTTTTTCTTGAACATTTCCATAGGATAAATGTGAATCTCTAATATCATGTTCATGATTTCACAGTTTTCCATTTTGTGGCTATGCTTTATGTCGTTCATCCTGGGTACCCCCCAGGCTTATGCCTGCTTGAGAAGTTTCCTGGTTCTCTCCCCTTATTCTGGGCTCTGGCTTACTCTTCCTGCCGCCTCTCCCTGCCACCTTTCAGGAATCCCATTGACTTCAACCCAGTTTCCCGACTGGAGATTACCCTACCCATCTCATCTTGGGCAGATAGCATCTGCCGGAAAATAATTCCAAGTATTCAATGTGACTGGACCACACATAGCATTAACAGATGGAAATAATGAGCTGTTGCACATTGTCACTGAAAGGGGTTTGAGCTCCCTTAAGGAGAGAGGGGAGGCTTTACTAGGCAATGCATGGGTCTCATCAGTGTCTTCAGTGAGTGCCCGGCTTATCATGTGCCGGCTACCGTGGAGGCCAGGAGGTGAAGTCGGTATGGTACCTCTCCTGAAGGAATTTACAGCTTAATAGAGATGACCGTGTATCATAATCCAGTGAGGTTATACATCAGCTGTGGTTAAGGTTTACTAAGTTATAACCTTGAAGTACTATACAAATATAAAGCAGTTAATATTGCTAATACTAATATTCTCCCCATGATCTTCCTGCTGCCATGTCTATCCAATGAGTCTTCTGAAGCCTAAGTCCATATGCTCCCTCCTTTGTCATCATTCATCCACTCGTAGGCCAACTAATTCACATATTCCCAGAAGACATCTCCACCGGCAGAAGCTCCATAATATCTCTTTGTTAGCAAGTTTATTATCAGGAAAAATAGCTCACATTTATTGAGCACATTAGCATGTGCCCGGTCCTGTGGTAGCAGTTTCCAGGTGTTGTCAGTTTAATCATTACATCACCCATTTGAAGGAGTTAACTTTATTATGCCTACATTTTGCCAATAAGGAAACCATAACTTTAGAAGATTTGAGTCTTACTCAAGGTCACATATTAGGAAGTGTCAGCACTAGGAGTTAAACCCTGGTCCGTCTGGCTCAAAGGCCCGTTTTCCTAACCAGTGTGCCACATTGGAAGCCTTCTCCATCCCTGCATGTCCCAAATGGGTTCAGTTGTCCCATAATTCTTTTGAGCAGGGGAAAACAATGGTGAGTAGAAATGAAAGTCAGGAATCCTAAAAAATAAAAAAAAATTAGTCTTTGACTAATTCAGTAAGTTATAGTTCTATCTCTAATAATTAAAATTCCTTAGAAGATAAGCGCTTTAATGATTTAAAACTCTGTCAACAGAAACAAGGATGCTCGTTTTGAGCTGGAGACCTGGGGGCTGCATTTTGGATGCCAGGTGTCTCTGACCGGGCGGGTTTTGCCTTCGGAAAAAATACTAATGCAAGACCACATAGTAAGTGCTATGATTTTATTTTCATTTAAAAGTATTTGCTTGAGTATGTGTAAGTTTGATCATATGCCAGAGTGACTAGTGGGCTTGTAATAATCATTTAGTTTCTCTAGGGCCATGTCCATGCCTTCCCTTTGTCCTAAACCTTGACGTCCCCTCTGTTTTCAATCTGAGTGTACTTCTGAGGCTTAGCACCCACCGGACACGATTTAGGTCAGTGTGGTGTGGTTTCACACTTAAAAACACATTAGAAAATGGTATTTCAAGCTATGGCAATTAAAATGTTCCCACCTATTATTAATTGTTGCAGTGCTTTTGTGTCACTACATAAAAGAAAAAGAAAAAAAAATCTATAGTACCCGAAAACTTTTTTGGAGCTGGCGAAGGTTAATTCCAATAGACTATGTTTCTTGATGCCAGGTTTCTTCCCCGCCCCGCACCCCCCAAGTGAAATGCTGCTTGGTTGCTATCAATGTGAAGAAACGCAGGGAGTCCGTCCCCAGCCGTAGCATTTAGGGAAAGAGGCACTCTGAAACCCAAGGAAACACATCTCAGTTGAAAAAATGAACCCATTTTATGCAAAAATGGTAAATTATCTTTGCACTTTCCCCTCTGTTTTTGCCCATTTTAAAAGCTAATTACAGGTGCACCTGGGTGGCTCAGTGGGTTAAACGTCTGACTTCGGCTCAGTTAATGATCCCGTGGCTCGTGGGTTCAAGCCCTGCATCCGGTTCTCTGCTGAGCCTGGAGCCTGCTTCAGATTCTGTGCCTCCCTCTCTGCCCCTCCCCTGCTCATGCTCTGTCTCTTTCTCACTCAAAAAAAAAAAAAAAAAAAAGAACAAAAAGCAAAAAAAAACGAACATTAAAAAATTTTTTTAAAAACTTAAAAAAAGAAAGATTTTGGCTAGAAGTCAGTAAAAAGAAGCTCAGTTTCAGTTCCACATATGAAACAGGATTTAAATATTTAATGATCCGTCTCATCATCTCTGTAAGTAAAATCATATTTCTCGGAGCTTTTTTGTTGCATTTTTTTTTTTTTTTTTTAGTGTGGAAACAGGTCTCCGTAGGAGAAGAGGCATTAAAATAGGAGAACCTGCCCGCTAGTGGTGGTGGTGACTGGGCTAGAGTTGACTGTGTCATGGGCTTCCAGACCAATTCTGCTTTTCTGAAATTGGGTTCTAGGAACTGAGTAGAAGAGAGGCTCCCAGGCCTCAGAGTGAGCCTTGGACATTTGTCCTCGGTCTCTGTTAGCCCATAGCAGGTAGGGGTGTAGGTGAGAGTGCTGTGGCTCTCCTCATACTGGTGGCAATGGAAAGAATGAACCATGACTCCAGATGAAACCACTGATGGAGAGCTAACCTTTCCCCTTCATTCTTTAAGGTCGCCTCCTGGACCTGGCTGAGTCTCTTCCTGGCCACCTAATGCCACCTAATGGCAAGGCATTATGAGGGTGCCTGTGGTTGGATTTCAGACTGCTTGGTGGAAGGTGCCCTGATTGCAACATCAAGAAGACTGATCTAAGTCTGTCACTAACACCAGCTGGCTCCATAATCTCTCTCAGCCATAGCTTTGAAATCTGTAAAATAAGGGGATTTTAATGCTTCTTAAACATTCATATGCTGATGAATGAGTCCAGATTCTGGTGCAGTGGGTCCAGAATGGGACCCAGGACTCTGCATTTCTTTCTTTCCTTTTTTTTAATATTATACCATTCTTTAAAAAAAAATTTTTTTTAACATTTATTTATTATTGAGAGAGAGAGAGACAGAGCGTGAGCATGGGAGGGGCAGAGAGAGGGGGAGACACAGAATCTGAAGCAGGCTCCAGGCTCTGAGCTGTCAGCACAGAGCCTGACATGGGGCTTGAACCCATGAACTGTGAGATCATGACCTGAGCCTAAGTCAGATGCTTAACTGACGGAGCCACCCAGGTCTCCCAAGAGCTCTGCATTTCTAACAAGCTCTCAGGAAATAGCCATGTTGTTACAAGGCAATACTGAATAGCAAGGGATTTGATTCAGGGTGGTCCTTTTAAATTCTAACTGGCTCTTCCTAGCTCACTATACCAAAGATATTTCCATTCATTTCCGGTCTATGGATATAAGCAGAAGGCTAGTGACCAGTCCAAAGTCTCCCCTCTTCAGTGCCGGGAGCTGAGTTTTCCAGTCACCTGGGGGACCATCCAAGAGTGAGAAAGGAGCCTGTGCCCTGGCCTCATCTTTGCTCCTAGACATAGCTACTTCTGGCATAAAATACACTCTTAGCTACCCTGTAGCGTGTGTGAGTTGTAGTGTAGTGACCTGGAGTAGCATTTGACAGCGTTTCTATTTGAGGTAGCATTATGCCTAAAGAGACTGAATCAGACAGCCTGTTTGCTTAGGGATTCCCATTAAAGGGCACCCATCCTAGAGCTGGAAGGGAGCCCAGAGATCCTTGAACCACACACCTTTCTTTGCACACAGCGGAAGTCCGTGAGGTAAAGGGCCTTGCCTTCTGATCTGCAGCCGGGGAGTGGCCGACCCGGTGGGGGGTGTGGGGGGATGATCAGATGCCTCCACTTCCAGGAAGTCTGTGTAATCTGTCCAGATGTGCAGTCTGTGAATAGCAAGTGGTACTAAGTAGCTCTCCTAGGACAAACTTGGAACAACCACCTTCATGCTGTCTTTATTCAATCGCTTTCCGAATAAATGAGTTCAACCCTTTCATGATCATTATTTTTCTCAGTGTCAACCTGCGTCTGCAGCTGATTGGTCCAAGGATATGCGAAATTGCAAGATTTTAAGTGCACAGTCTTTGAATAAATGGTTGATTCTATGTAGCAACAGAGCTGAATATGTGACTGAGAACTTTCTGCACTGCTTGAGAAGAGTTGGAAGTTGCATGGGATTTAATGTGGACTACCCCAAAATGTGAGAATACACAGAAAATCATGCCAACTTTTTTTGGTATATTAATTGGGTTTGGTTAGAAGATCAGAAATAATGGCTCATGTAGCTACAAAAGCTTTATCTCAGTAAAGTTTCCTAACACAAATTACCAAAAAAATAGTTCTAAGTAGATTTTGCAGTGATTAAGTTTTTATAGTTAAAATATATTTTATATTGGTCTTTGTAAAACTGTTTTCATAGTTCTTAGGCAATAGTCTCATTATCTCCAAATCTTTTCAGTACTCGTTGGGGCATAAATCCATTAACTTTTTCTCCTTAATTCTTTCATATCAGTTATTTATAAACCTTAACAGCAAACAGGGTATTGAAAAATGAAAGTTGCATTTCCTGACTTATGTGATAGACTTTACGCTTTAAAATTTAATGTAAAAATAGATCTAAAATAACCTTTTCTGATTCTGTTAACCGTAGTATAAGATTATTTAGATAGTGTTCTGATAAAACCAAGGGCAGTTAGCCTTTGAACATTTATTGAGTATCTGCTATTAGATACTATGCCAGTTGCTGGGGATGACAAAGATAAATAAATTGCTTCCAGTTTAGTAAGGGATCCCCATATACACAATCACACTCAAAATTGGATACTCTTTGCTTTAGAAAAGCAATGAAATTGCTCCTGCCTCATTTTATTGAGCTTGATATGCTTCATAAGGAGGAATGCATACTTCATTTTGTTGTTATAGTGGAGGTGCAGTGTCCTAATTGGCAAGGTGGGAAGTTATTCTTTAAACACATGGTTACTAATTAATTACATCAGCTGTACAAGCATTGTTGAAAGCCATGCTCATTTTACAACCAAGTCTCACTTTCCACTGTAGTTTAGAATTCTCGTCTTATCACATCTGTTAACAAATCACCTGGTTTGAGTTTCACCTGCTCTAATTTCTCTTAGCCCATGAGCTAATGAAGCAGGAAAAGATTAATGAAAGAAGCCACAGTCACAGACCCGGGGATGACATCACAGTCTTCTTTCTTACATGAATTCCAAGAACAAGCCCTTGCCACGTTCTGTTCTTAGCCTGTTTTATCTGAAAGCCCGTATTTTATTCCATCCTTTTTCTTTCCCATGAAGTATCCATTTACCTGTTAGATTTTTTATATGCACGGTTTCTCCCATCTGAAACATTTGCCTGATGAGTTTAGAAAGAATGGACAGTAGGGTAGTCACAGAGTCTGCATGCAAGAGATCGAACTGGAAAAGTCAGAAACATTTAGTTGTTTTTACAGAGCTGCAGGCCATTCCTGTAGCTCAGTTAGAATCAGTGATCAGGAAACAGCCGTCCCGCCACCTGCTGGGCAAGTCTGAAAAGGCCACTGGGCATTAGGATACTCCAATTGTTTATACATATCAGAAGCGGATTCTACATAAAGAAACCAAAGCTGTGAAGTCGTCTGTGTGGGAATTATTTCTGTAGCGTCTGGCCCCTAAGGTAAACACAGAACAGTTAAGTACTTGCTGACTAATTGGTTGAGGCAGGCTAAATATTCCAGGCTCCAAGCAAGCTGTCACTGAAAGAAAAATCTTTCAATCTGAATCATTTTGATTAGCTGAATATCTTGGTCTCATTAATCTGATGATTTTTGAGACTTTTATTTTAAAGTTCTCATGGGGATTTGGTATTAGAGAAATTTTTTTTTTAAGTTTGTTTATTTATTTAGAGGGGGGTGGCAGAGAGAGGAAGAGAGAATCCCAAGTAGGTTCCACACTGTCAGCGCGTAGCCCAACTCGGGGCTTGAACTCATGAACCTTGAGATCATGACCTGAGCCTAAACCAAGAGTCAGACACTTAACTGACTGAGCTACCCACGCACCCCAGTGTTAGAGAAATCTTAATCCCAATTCAACTCAAACCAGCTTCAGATGCTTGGTATTGAGACTTGTGATGTCAAAAGCTCACTTTCAACCTCATTTTGGAAAAACAGAATTATTAATTGTAGGGGTAACATATAATTGAGGAAATTGCATTTTCCACCAAACTATTTTTAGGCTAATAAAAATGATTATCACATATTTCTGGTGTATCTTGTAGTGGGGATTATAAAATTCTGTTTGGAGTAGTTTTGACTCTGCATGTTATGTGCTTCTAAAAAGGGAATTACGTATTGTCAAAATGAATCTTTTCATGTAGCATAAAAGCACAAGAAAATCCAGCTGCATTCTTTAGCGCTGTACAGAAACATGTTGATCCTGATGTTCAGTTGGTAAGTATAGGATAATTTTGGTTTTGATGTATAATTTTTATTTTTTCCTTATATCTAACAGTCTTCTTTCCTTGAAAGAATGAATGTGAGCATATTCTCCCATGGTATGTTTGCAAATTGCTGTGCATTTCCCCAAGAACCCAAGAAAGGATTAATCTTAGCATTTTAATCAATATTTTATTTCCTTTTCATATTTCTAATATTAATTTTTAAATACTTGTTTTTACCCCTGTCTCAGTCTCTTGGATGTCTACATATTTTTAACTTGTTGGGGGCCATCTTTTATTTAAGATTTAAGATAAAGTGACTCCCATCTTACCCCATAAATGCTGGGTACCCAGTGCTCTCTCCAGTTTTTTGGCAGACTCTTGGAGGGCTTAGGTTTTTCCATGTCACCCATGGCTGCTTCCTCTGAATTCTTGCCCCCTTTCCTGAGTGCCGTCTCCCCCTGCACTGCATCCGTTTCCACAGCTCTCTCATTTCCCAAAGTGTCCTGTGTGTGTGCCCCTGTGCAGCTGACTTTGCAGAGGGTTTGCGTCCGAGGCAAGGTTACGGCACACCCCAACGTCCCAGACGAGTTACAATTGACATCCTTGCTCTTAAGGCTCTCTCAACCATGTCTCTTCTCCCAGGCCTCAGCCTCCCACCGCACAGCAGTGTCTCTTACTTACCTCGCTCACGCTTCTGGGCCCCAGCATGCCGGTCCCCATCTCCTGCAGAGCAACGTAGCCGTCTCTGTTCCTCTTTTAGTCAGACACAAAAAAGGCCCATAAGGATGTTATATTAAACAAAGGGAATTCTAACCCTAAGAGCGTCTTTTTTTTTTCTTAAAAATAAAATAAAACTTAACAGAAAGATTGCAAGAAGAGTGCAAAGAACTCCCAGATACCCTTCATCCAGATTCCCCAGTCGTTGACATTTTATTATATTTGCTTCATTGTTTCGTTCCTTCCTTCCCTCCTGCCTGCCATCCTCTATCTATCTATCTATCTATCTATCTATCTATCTATCTATCTACCTATCTACTTACCTACCTACCTACCTATCAACCTACCATCTTTTTTCCTGAACCATTTGAGAGTAGGTTACAGACTTGATGCCCCATTGCCCTTCAGTGCGTATTCTCTACAAACAAGGTCACTCTCCTACAGAACCATAGGACAACCATCCAAATCAAGAAACAGTAAGACCAGCTAATCCACAGACTCCCATTCACATTTCTCCATTAGTCCCCAAAATGTCTTCTCCAGTGAAAGGATCTAATGCATTGCATTTAGTTGTCCTGTCTCTTTAAGACTCTCCTTCAGTCTGGAACAGTTCCCTAGTTTTCGATGACTTTCCAATTTTGAAGGGTATAGATGAATTGCTTTATATAATATCCCTCAATTTGGGTTTGTCTGATGTTTCCTTATAATTAAATTCTGATTATGTACTTTTGGCGGGATTATTACAGCAATGATTCTGTGTTCTTAATGCATCCTACCAGGAGGTACTCCATTAATTAAGGTATCTGCCAGGTTTCTCCACTGTACATTTACTCCTTTCTTTGTGAAGCAGGTGTTTTTGGTCTGGTGTTTTGCAGGGAGACACTTTGAGACTATGTAAATCTCCTGTTTCTGATCAAACTTTTACCTCTAGTTTTAGAATCCATTGATAATTCTTGTCTTTTGTTATTATTACTATTTTATTTATGTATGTGTTTATTAACTTAATTAGTATGCAGCTTTGTATGCCTTCTACATTTAGTGGGTAGCCTTATGTTATAAGGAAGAACTTTCTCTTCTCCCCATTTCTTTGTTCATTTATTTTTATCAGTTATGGATTCATGGTTTCCTGTTTTATTTACCAGCTTATAGTCTGTTACCAATATTATTTACTTTGATGCCCAAATTGTTCGCGATTTTGTTGATTGGAGACTCATTCAGGTTGGCTTCCGTGACTTTTTGACATGTCCCCATTGTTTGGGGGACACTTCCTTACCATCTGGCACAATAAGGTATTTCAGGTTAATTTTGAAATTTTGCTGCCTGGCTCTGGAATTAGGTATTTCTCCAATGAGCCATGATTACTTTTGGTAGAGAACAGTATTCAGAAATCAAAATCTGGGGGGTGCCTGGGTGGCTCAGTTGGTTAAGTATCTGACTATAGCTTAGGTCATGATCTCTCAGTTTGTGAGTTTGAGCCCTGCTTTGACCTCTGTGCTAACATCATGGAGGCTGGAGCCTGCTTCAAGTTCTGTGTGTCCCTCTCTGTGCTCCTTCCCCACTCACGCTCTCTCTCTCTCTCAAAAATAAGCATTTAAAAAAATCAAAATCTGGGCAGCTGGGTGTGCTTATTTGGTAATGGGGTGTCACTGCCCCCAGACTTTCTCAATGGGCAAAGCTAGGAATATTGTGTATGCGTGTGTCTACATACGTATACTCAAACACTGCTGATCCTTGAACAATGTGGGGGTTAGGAGTGCAGACTCCCTGCATAATCCAAAATCCCCATGTGACTTTTGACTCCCACAAAACTTAACTCCTAATAACCTATTGTTGACTGGAAGCCTTATAACATAGTCAATTAACACATATTTTTGTATTTTATGTACTATATACTGTACTCTCACACAAAAGTAAGCTAGAGAAAACACAATGTTATTAAGAAAATCATAAGGAAGAGGAAATACATTTACAGTACTGTATTATGTTTATTGAAAAATCTGCCTATAAGTGGACTTGCATGGTTTAAACCTGTGTTGCTCAAGGTTTAGCTGTATATGCATACACCCTTACATCTATGTTACTACCATGTCTGTCTATGTATATATTGAAAACGTGTTCACACTTCCAGTTCCAGTCCCAACACCACAGGAAAACATTCTCCATTGCCATATTTGTACCTCCCTTCTCTGATAAGGGGAGTGTGGCCCCTGTTACCCTCCACTTATCACTTCACATCCTTGTCCCCTTGTAAGCAACCAGTCTCACTTGTCTCCCACCTTCTTTCGGCCCCCATCCCTGTTCAACCACTGCCTTGGTCTGATGCCTACCTTGCTTGGCTCCAAATTCGTAGGATGGAAAGCAGGAAGACCCCCTAAGATACATTTCCCTATTTTACGTACTTAAGTGTAAGTAATTTTGGCCCTTCACATTATGATTTTGAACAGATCTATAGGTGAAAAATCTATTTGTTCTCTGCTGGTCATGACAGTGCCTGTTTTTTTGTATAATTTGGTAGGTGTTGAAGGTAGAGAATAAAGGGTGGAAAGGTGATGGAAACAGGCCAGGAGAAGCCCTTCCGAGGGAAACACCTGCTAAGAAACAGAGGTGCTGGCAGAGATGGGTGGAATTTAAAAATACCTGAGGACCTGAAGCTTCCTTCTCCTTATCCCCCCCCCCCACCCCCCCACCCCGCCATAGCCTTATTCTCAGGTCACAGTAAACAAAACAATTATGGTTGGTTTCTTTTATTTTGGTTGTCTAGTACCTGCTGGGAAGGAGACCACCCTGTAAGCTAATCCTGCACTTGGCCTATCTGTGGGCAAGGATGGGAGAGGGATGGTGGGATGAGGGTTGGAGAGCCACAGGAAAAGCCAACGGGGTGGGAGGGAGCTGGAGTAACACCTAGGTTAGGAGGGAATTTGAGGAGCCTAACAATCAAATCAGAAGAGCTAGGAGGAAGGGAAAGCCAGCGGGTGGGGGGTTGGGGGGCTTTGGAGCGGGACTGCAGAGCCGATGGCTGATAAAAAGGCATTTCAAATGGGATTGTCAGTGGTTAAAGGCCATTTAACACAACTGTAGGCATTTTAATATTTGTTTCTTGGGAACTTGGAGGCAAGATGTTTAGAGAACCCATGTGTTCATTTTTTTTAAATTCTTATTTGTTTATTCATTTAGAGAGAGTTGGGGAGGGGCAGAGAGAGAGAAACAGAGACAGAGAATCCCAAATAAGCTCCATGCTGATCATTTTTTTTAAAGCTACTTAAAAGCTACTTTATTTTAAAGCTACTTCTAAACATAAGTAAATTGACTTTTTTCTCTTCTTTTTTTTTCCTTTTAGGTAATGTGTATTCTACCTTCTAATCAGAAGAACTACTATGATACCATTAAAAACTATTTGAACTCCTTCTGCCCAGTGCCCAGCCAGTGTGTGCTCACTCGGACCTTGAATAAACAGGGGATGATGATGAGTGTCGCCACCAAGATTGCCATGCAAATGGCCTGTAAACTCGGAGGCGAACTGTGGGCTGTGGAGATCCCTGTGAGCAGTCTGTCAGTCTTTTAGTAATCAGTCCATTTATTAATTTAAAAATGAAATCAGAGTACGAGACATTTTCACATGATTCCAGAGGTATTTGTTTTGTGTGGTGGGTTTGTTATTTGTCCGCTCTGGGTTGTGGCATGACACAAGACACCGTCCAGAAGGTGAGGTGAGGCTCCTGTTCCCCAGGAGCTTTGAGTAAGCTGATAACAGAATGTTTCATGAAAGAGAATCTAGGTTGGCACAGCCTTGCGGGGTGGCTTGATCTGGAGCTTCCCGCTGCCACGTAAAATCTGTGCCCTCTGGCCTCTACTTTTACCTACTCTTTGCAGCGCACTAGCTCTCAGAGTAGCCCTGCACCCTGGATGGGGGCCTCCCCACAGCTTGGGGAACCGGCAGAGCTATGATTTTGAACTGTGGTGGGAACTAAGAAAATCCATGTCCACTGGGGGAGGAAGTGAGGGGGTGAGAAATGAGGGGATGTCATCCATTCCCTTCCATTTCCATAACCAGGATGTGTGCGCTGAGCCCCAGCTGCCTCCCTGGAGGCTCATGGCCAGTGGCAACTAGGATCCCTTAGACATCTGAACAATAGGGAGTGGACTTCCTCTTCAGATCCCACCAGCCCAGAAGCCAGGGATAAATGACTGATCACTTTCCCAGAATCTCTTGAGCCACACTAAGGGCACTTGTCCACCTCCACAAAGGATGGTAGCTATTTTGCACTCCAGTGAGTCTCTTAAGCAAATTAGGTACCGTATTCATCCCTTCATCTTCTTTTTTTTTTTAAGTAGATTTCTTTATTTTGAGAGAGAGACAGAGCTAGAGGGAGAGGGACAGAGAGAGAGGGAGACAGAGAATCCCAGGCAGGCTCTGTACTGTCAGCACAGAGCCCAACAGGAGGCTCAGACCTATGAACTATGAGATCATGACCTGAGCTGAAACCAGGAGTTGGATACTCAATCAACTGAGCCATCAAGCCCCCCACCCCACCCCATCCCTCCATCTTCAAGTCTCTTTGGTTTCTGTTTTAATGATCTGCTTCATCTGGACCTTGATCTCCCTGGCATATAGCTTAACTTAATTTAATAACCAGGGACAGTTTTTTTCAAAACTTCATATGAAGTCATCATTTGGGGAAATAATGTCCCATTTTATTAAATCATGAAAAATTTACTTTTACAGTTAAAGTCCCTGATGGTGGTCGGTATCGATGCCTATAAAGATGAAGTCAGCAAGGGAATGGTGGTGGTTGGATTTGTGGCCAGCATTAACCCCGGAATCACCAGGTACTTTTACAATTACCTCAACATATTCCATAATTATAGTTTGCGGTTTAACTAAAAACCATGCAGCAGGAAACAGTTTGTATTCTTCCCTCATTTGAAAAATATGAACATTTTAGTCATAAATTATACTTACATATAAAGTGTGATTGATAATATTAAGATAATATGTAGCCTTATGAAAAAACTATGTTTATACACACATTAGGACAAGCTAATACTCGTATGCCAGGCAGCTTCCTCAAACGATGGATGATAGAAAGTTTCATGTACTTATTTTCTGTACATGTGCACTGTATTAGGTACTGTACTAGGAACTTATATCCAGCAACAAGCTTTGGAATCTGATTGCTTGCTTCTGTGTCCTGATCTGCCACTTATTCTGTGTATGACATCTGGCTATTTAATGTTGCCGTGACCTAGCTGTGGTCTCATGTAAAATGGGCATGAAGATGATGCCTATTTCTTTTTTTTTAAATTTTTTAAAATTTACATCCAAATTATTTAGAATACAGCACAACAATGATTTTTCAGGAGTAGATTCCTTAGTGCCCCTTTCCCATTTATCCCATACCCCCTTCCCACAACCCCTCCAGTAACCCTCTGTTTGTTCTCCATATTTATGAGTCTCTTCTCTTTTGTTCCCTTCCCTGTTTTTATTATTTTTGTTTCTCTTCCCTTATGTCCATCTGTTTTGTCTCTTAAAGTCCCATATGAGTGAAGTTATATGATTTTTGTCTTTCTCTGACTGACTAATTTCACTTAGCATAATACCCTCCAGTTCCATCCACATAGTTGCAAATGGCAAGATTGCATTCTTTCTGATTGCCGAGTAATACTCCACTGTATATATATACCACATCTTCTTTGTCCGTTCGTCCATCGATGGACATTTGGGCCCTTTTCATACTTTGGCTGTTGTTGATAGTGCTGCTATAAACATGGGGGTGCGTGTGGCCCTTGGAAACAGCACACCTGTATCCCGTGGATAAATGCCTAGTAGTGTAATTGCTGGGTCGTAGGGTAGTTCTATTTTTAGTTTTTTGAGGAAGCTCCATACTGTTTTCCAGAGTGGCTGCACCAGCTTGCGTTCCCAGATGATGCCTATTTCATAGGGTATTTATGGAAGTTACATAAGATAAAATGCTTAAAACATAGCCTCCCATAGCAGATGCTCAATACATGCTTGTTGTTATTAACACTTGAAGGCAGTTGATGTAGTTGTTCACACAGCTGCTGAAAACATAAGCAGGTTTGGGGATAATGCATTAAATACTGACTCATAGTATCTATTTAATTGTAGTTCCTAGAATTGTTTCATTACATGTAACTAAGCAATGTGTTTTGAGGCTATAGGAACTGTTTGCACCATATTTTATTCCTGGACTTAGGTTATTTGATTTACTCCATTAAGCCTGTGGTCAGGTATATATTTGGGCTGGTGAGAAATAGGATAAGTAGCAGTGTGCCTGTGACTTCATTCCAGGTTGTGTGAGATCCCTGTTCCATGTGTCACTTAATGTGACACATTAATGTGTTAATCAAGCAGGAAAAGGACTTCCAGTTTGTTAGCCACATTCCTAATTGTGTCATTATTGGCATATATAATAATGTTGATGCACACTTACACAAAGTCATCTTCATTTTGCAAGTACTTTTGTTTACTTAATGTCTTTAACAATAGAACTTCTTCTGAAATTTAAATAAGTTAATCATGTTCAGATTTCAAGTCCAAAAGCCTCTCCTATGGAAGTGGAACTTTATGCTTGAGAAATCTTTGAATATTTTTTTGTTTATTTGTTGTTGTTTTTTGTTTTTTTACCATGTGATTCCATTTATTTATTTAATTTTAATCAATTAATTTAAATTTTAGTTAAAATACAGTGTGGCATTTGTGTCAGTGATTCAAGACTTACATATACCGCCCAGTGCTCATCCCAACAAGTGCCCTTCTTAATCACCCACTTAGCCCATCCCCCTCCCATCTCCCCTCCAGCAACCCTCAGTTTATTCTCTGTATTTGTCCCTTATGGTTTGCCTTCCTCTCTGTTTCTTATTTTATTTTTTCTTCCCTTCCCCTATGCTGTTTTGTTTCTTAAATTCCACGTATGAGTGAAATTATATGATACCTGTCTTTCTCTGACTGACTTATTTTGCTTAGCATAATACACTCTAGTTTTGAATATTTTGAAAGTAAATTTGGTAAACTAATAAATTCCTTTATAATAATAACATAGTGTTTCTATTTATGATTGCTTATCTTGTGCTAAGTACTTTATATATATTATCTAATTTAATTTTTATAACAACCTTGTGAGGTAGTAACTACCTTACCATCTTGTGTGTTTCCTTGGTACAGATGAGGAAACTGAGACTTAGGTTGACGTAGCAAAGTCACATGGCTGATGAGTATGCCAACCAAGATTTGAACCCAAGCGTGTCTGATGTCAGCACTATGCTTTAGTTTCTCTTGTCGATAAATTTCTTTTGAGGAGGGGAGGTTTTTAATATAGTTATGATCGTATAACATATATAGGCTCATGAACATTAAATTTGCTCATAATGTCTAGTTCTTTTTATTTTGATTGAGCTGTAATGACATACAACATTGTATGTTCATTTGTTGTGTTTCTCAGATTCCACATAAGAGTGAAATCATATGATACCTGTCTTTTTCTGACTTATTTTGTGTAGCATAATACACTCTAGTTCCATCCACATTGTTGCAAATGGCAAGATTTCATTCTTTTTCATCACTGAATAGTATTCCGTTGTGTATATATGCTACATCTTCTTTATCCATTCGTCAGTTGATGGGCATTTGGGCTCTTTCCATACTTTGGCTATTGTGGATAGCACTGCTATAAACATTGGGGTGCTTGTGCCCCTTTGAATCAACATTTTTGCATCCTTTGAACAAATACCTAGTAGTGCAATTGCTGGGTCGTAGGGTAATTCTATTTTTAATTTTTTGTGGAACCTCCACACTGTTTTCCAGAGTGGCTGCACTGGTTTGCATTCCCACCAAAAGTGGAAAAGTGTTTCCCTTTCTCCGCATCCTTGCCAACATCTGTGTTTCCTGAGTTGTTAATGTTAGCCATTCTGACAGGTGTGAGGTAACATCTCAGTGTGGTTTTGATTTGTATTTCCCTGCTGATGAGTGATGTTGAGCATCCCTTCATGTGTCTAATAGCCATCTGAAGCATCACATTTTCTTCACCCATTCTTCCGCTGATGGACACTTAGGTTGTTTTCTGTTTCTTCATTTAATTCTAATGCGTTTATGGTAGACATTTTGAAGTTGGACATTCTTTTCTTTTCTTTTCTTGCTTTAGGTGGTTCTCTCGGTGTATCCTTCAGAGAACGGCGACCGATGTTGCAGATTGCTTAAAAGTTTTCATGACCGGTACTAAAAGTATAGCAGTGGCGGTGGGCCCCAAGCGCTATTCCTTCAGGCCCCAGAGTCCGCGTGCCTATAGCAGACCAGATGGTGGAAGCAGACTCCCCAAAGCCTGCCTGAGTCAACCATCACCCAGATGGAGATTCCCAAAGCTGTATCCTGATCCACGCTAACAGATGCTGTAGAATTTGCATTTGTCATCTGTGTATGATAAACAGAAAGCCTCTAAGAGGCAGGGGAGTTTGTAGCTGCTGGTGGCTCTGGCAAGCAGTGTGAAGGCCAAAGGAATCTACCTGGAGAGACAGGGATTATGACAGAGTGCTGTGAGGTCTAGAAATAGGACAGAAGCCTGTGGGGTGGGGATAGGAATGCTGGCAGATGAGGGCTGGCATCGCAGGAGAAGATGGGGAAGAAGGCAGACAAGGAGGGGAGCCTATTCACAGTGGGGGTACAGTGGGAACAGATATCTGGGGCTCCCGTCCCCTGCCCAGTCCTGGCCAGGATCTGGCTTTGCCACTCCCTGTAGTACTTCTTGTGTGATTCACTCCGTCTCCTGATCCGCATTTTCCCATCTATAAGTTTGGGAAAGGGGTGTAAGTATTTTTTCCCAAAAAATTGAATTTGCTGATATGTGTTGGTTACGGCCTTACAGATATGATCATCTTCTATTGAACGCAAATGGATTTCTGGGACAATGAACTCTTCTAAAACAGTTGCACAGTATATACATGAAAACAATTATTATATTACTTTGCCCTCACTTCAAAACTTGGTTCTTTTTTTCAAGTAGTTGTGAAAAGTTTCTGTTGAGTAGGAGTTACTGTCTGGTCTCTGCTCTTTAGGCAATTTCTAGTTGGAGTGGGTAGAAATGTTTTCAGAGTTCATATTGTTAGTGCAACTTAGAATCAAATTGGGTGAGTCCATGGTAAGAGATGCTTCCAGAAGATCAGCCACGTCCTTTCCTTATGTTTTCATAATTATGCTTATTGGAGACGAAAATGACATGAAATTATCCAGTCTGTATCCATTGATAGCATGTGAAGAGTTGAAGAAACTAAATTAGTATTAATTTGGTTTTGGGAATTAATCTTTTGCACGACTTAATTTATTGCTTAAATATTAAAATTTTACTAAAGGGATATGTTAAGTTTAAGAGTATGTTTTGCCACAGAAACCAGTATGATTCCTCAAATAGCAGATGCCAGATGTTAGCCCTAAAGTTATCCATTTTTATATTAGTGCAGTCATGACTCAAATTAGGTATTACCCTATATTACAGTGGTCGGAAATAATGAACTTAAAACATTGAACTACATGGGAATTTTGTTCTTTGTTGGCATTGGACAAGTCATTCTTTTCTTCCTGACAACAAATTCTGCAGGAGCACTCAACAAATGGTACAAGCACAACCATGGCTTGCCGGCACGGATAATTGTGTACCGGAATGGGGTAGGGGACGGTCAGCTAAAAACACTGATTGAATACGAAGTTCCACAGCTGCTGAGCAGTGTGACAGAAGCGAGTGCAAACACCAGGTATTGAGTTACGTTTTTTTCCCCACACTTGCAACCAGGGCACATTTTATCATAGCTATTCAGATTACTGCACGCCAGCACCTTGTTTTCATGCGGGCGAGCTTTGCTCTTGTCTGCATCATGTGAGTACAGCTGGACGGACGGGTTTCCCCTAGACTGGAGGGTGGTTGAGATGGTCCTCTGTGAATAGGGTGGCATGAGCCTGGGTGGGGGCCCCCGGAAGAAGGCAAGTGTCCCCCAGAGCAGCTGACACTGAGACTCAGCACGAGGGTGAAGACACTTCATACATATTGCTATGCCGCGGGATTAAACAAGCGGTGGTTTCCAATTCGAGGCCCAAATCCACACCAGGGGCTAAAGTCCCTGCCATGCAGGCCCTGGTGTACAGGTGGAGGTCGATGGAGGTGCTGAAAGGAGTGTGAGGGCAGTGCAGGCTGCGCTGCAGATGGAAGTCAGACCGCCCTCATCTCCCTTGCCACGTTTCTTGATTCAGTGTTGCAGTACATTTTCCTCGGTGAGTACGTCAGGTGGCGGGTGCAAGAAGAATATTAGAAGTGGCAATTCGGGGAGGATGATAATCTTAAATGGGCTTCCTAAAATATTCGGAAGGCATCCTGTTCCAAGCAGGGCACAGCATTCATCCGTCAGGTGTGACTGTCATCACCACCATCAACCGAAGTTGTAGCCACAGGCCACAGGGGGAATGAGCCTTGACCTCACCAGTGACTGTCAGAGTGGAGGGAGAGCACGGTGGCTTGGGGGGCAGTGTCATCTTCCCCTGAGTCCAAACCCTAACAGCCAACCCTATCTCCCTCCCACTGACCTCAGGTGACTGCGCAGAATCACAAGTATGCAATTTTGGGCTAGCAGGAGTGAATTTAGCAGCTGACGGTGCTAAGGAGTTTTGTTGCAGTATAACATCAGCTTTTGAAAGTTTCAATACTGAAAACCAATAATATATTTTTAAGATAATTAAACTGCTTGAAAGTGAAATTTCACTTCAATCTTTGCCTCCCAAAAGTTCCTTTGGGAATTATGGCCAGTAAATGGATTTGACCTGGCTTTACTAAATCCTGACTTTAATATTTGATCATTCAACATTTGGCACAAATGTACATTTGGTCTGTCCATCCATCCCCCCAGGTGTGTGTCTTGCAGGGTTCAGAAGTGATGATCTGAGGAATGAGAGAACTTGCGGGTCTCTTTGCTATTCAGAAATTGAGAGGAAGAGTGAAAGTGAAATAGGGACACTATTGCTAATGGAAAAAGAAATCTTGTCTCTGTGGAATATTCTGGAAAGCCCTCCTTTAGAAATGTGACTTGAAGTTCGTTGCCCTATTAACTGTTCCTCCCTGTCCCCTTCAAATGATACAAACCAGCCAAGTGACTGGACACACCAAACTTTTGCAACAAGGACGGACAGTCTCTAATTTTAAAAACTATATGGGGGGGGGCACCTGGGTGTCTCAGTCGGTTGAGTCTGACTCTTGATTTCAGCCCAGGTCATAATCTCACGGTTTGTGGGTTCTCTCTCTCTCTCCCTCTCCCCCCGCCCCCCAAAATAAATAAGCTTTTAAAAAATAAAAAAAACTGTATGCACCTCTGAGGGAGGGGATAATTTTTATTTTCTTCATTTTTGCAGTGTTCTTCTAATGAATGAATTTATTTATTTATTCCATTTAGAAATTACCAAATAAAGGTCATTAGGTAAGCTGTAAGCTTGGTTTTAGTTCTCTGCATCTTTCCTTTTGCCTTTCTGGTTCCAAGCTCCAAACTGTCCGTGATTGTGGTCAGGAAGAAGTGCACGCTGCGATTCTGCATGGAAATGAACCGATCCCTGCAGAACCCGCCACTTGGCACCGTGGTGGACTCAGAAGCGACGCGTCCTGACTGGCAAGTGCCGTTAGCAAATCTGTTCTTAATGAAACGTTTTCCTTGTGTTCTTCAAGTGAGGCCTTATTCTGTTTGCCTTCTTTCTCATGTTCATTCCGTTTTCCCCCTCAGGTATGACTTCTACCTAATCAGTCAGGCTGCCTGTCGGGGAACTGTTAATCCCACCTACTATAATGTCATCTATGATGACAATGGCTTGAAGCCCGACCACATGCAGAGACTTACGTTCAAACTGTGTCACCTGTACTACAACTGGCCGGTGAGTGACAGCTGTGTACTTGTGTGGGTACTGACTCTCAGGGTTCCCACCCAGGAACTGTCACCCAATTCACGTTTGTATCCCTGTGTCCTGACTTCACAAAGGAGGAAAGAGTGAATGAATGAATGAATGAATGAATGAATGAGTCCTTGAGAGAAACACGGTCTGTCATAGAAATCAAGTAGCAATAACTGTTAACATCATCATTATCATCATTATTATTTGTAACATTAGTATTTACAATTTCTGGAGGACTTCATTCTATGCATTATCTTTTTTTAAATTAAAAAAATTTTTAACATTTATTTTTGAGAGAGAGAGAGAGAGAAAGAGAGTGTAAGCAGGGGGAGGGGCAGAAAGAGGGAGACACACAATCTGAAGCAGGCTCTGGACTCTAAGCTGTCAGAACAGAGCCCAATGTGGGGCTCGAACTCTTGAACCATGAGATCATAACTTGAGCCGAAGTCGGACGCTCAACTGAGTGAGCCACCCAGCGGCCCCATAGTCTATGCATTGTCTTATGCGAGCCTGGGAGGAAATCAGGGTATTGTTATTTCCAAGTTACAGTTGAGGAAGTTAAAACCAACTCAGACGCTGTCTCATGGGAAGGTAACGGGCTCGTCTGTCCTGTGTTCCTGTGCGTGAAGCCAGGAGCTACTCTCGAAGTCCAAGGCCAAGATTTGCTCTGAGCCCCTTGGAGCATCAAGTCATGGGAAACTTAGATTAGCGCTAGGTGTGATGGCACCCAGTGCTCAGCTTCATGAAGGCAGACTGGGCCTCCATCCCCTCTTGCCCAGCGAGCTTGTGTTCCCCATGGATGAGGTTACCCTTGGTTGAGTTTAGTCACTGTGTACTCACAAATGCATTCTATCATATGTAACTAGTAGGGGATAAAACTCAGGAAAATGTATTACTTTGGAGAACAAGTTATCCTCTTAACTGCTACCAGTATGTTTTCTCCTCAGGGCTTAATCAGTATCCCAGCGCCTTGTCAGTATGCGCACAAGCTGACCTTTCTGGTGGCACAGAGCATTCATAAAGAACCCAGTTTGGAACTAGCCAACTCTCTCTTCTACCTGTGATGACGTGAACTGTGGGCACCCGAGATGAGCAATCTGAGAAGTCATTGGTGTATTTTGTGCAAATCTGCCGTAAGTGTGAGGCTGTGCCTCAGGAAAGGAGATTGAGCTTAGTTTCAACTTCCTGAAAAAGCACCCAACACAGCTTCATCTGAAACGGTTCAAAAGAAATGTATATTGTTTTAAAGAGTTTTATGCTTCGTGGAAATTCTCATTATGGTACATGGAATTAAAATGTACCATCATCTGTAAGTAATTCCACGAAGCTAAACATCCTCTGAGAAAAGAAGTGTTTGCATGATGTTTTGATGATAGGGAAATGGGGTCTGATTCCCACCCTAAGTTTTGCACAAGTTTCCTTAAAGTTATGGAATGTTTTATAGAGTGGTTTAAACGGTTATTTGAAAATAAAGGAAATTCAGAGCATCGCATATATGTTTATTGTTATTTGAATTTCAATTGAAATTACATGCAAACCTCGTCATTTCCAGAAAAGGCTCTTACACGCTAAACTACATTGCCGTCACTCTTTGAATGATTATTTTTTTTTTATTTTATTTTTTATTTTTTAAAATTCACATACAAATTAGTTAGCATATAGTGAAACAGTGATTTCAGGAGTAGATTCCTTAGTGCCCCTTACCCATTTAGCCCATACCCCCTCCCACAACCCCTCCAGTAACCCTCAGTTTGTTCTCCATATTTATGAGTCTCTTCTGTTTTGTCCCCCTCCCTGTTTTTATATTATTTTTGTTTCCCTTCCCTTATGTTCATCTGTTTTGTCTCTTAAAGTCCTCATATGAGTGAAGTCGTATGATATTTGTCTTTCTCTGATTGACTGATTTCACTTAGCATAATACCCTCCAGTTCCATCCACGTAGTTGCAAATGGCAAGATTTCATTCTTTTTGATTGCTGAGTAATACTCCATTGTATATATATATACCACTTCTTCTTTATCCATTCATCCATCAATGGACATTTGGGCTCTTTCCATACTTTGGCTACTGTTGATAGTGCTGCTATAAACATGGGGGTGCATGTGGTCTTTGGAAACAGCACACCTGTATCCCTTGGATAAATGCCTAGTTTATTGCTGGGTCATAGGGTAGTTCTATTTTGAGTTTTTTGAGGAAGCTCCATACTGTTTTCCAGAGTGGCTGCACCAGCTTTCATTCCCATGAATGATTATTTCTAAATCTTAACATGCCCCTTGCTCTCTTGATGGTACTTTGTTTCACTTAAAAACAGCTACTCCCATTGATGACCTTGCTTCGTACCTTACTGAGAAAGCAGAGTCCACAAGAAGAGAGCTTGCACAGGCTCCCAGTCCATCTGCCCGCCTGAGGGCGGTGTGCGTAGATGCCTAGATGCGTGGACGCTGCCCCTGGCCTTGTTACCGGAAACGAACCATGTCTGTGCTCCCGTGTGTACCAGATCCCCTCGCGCTGACCTAGGAGGAGAGCTGCTCTCCCAATTCTTCCCTCTGTCCTCTGAAGCACCAGTCTGCCCTCACCCCAGATCATTCCCAGCATCCCTACTAACATGCTGTGATTTCTCCCATCTTAAAAACGAAAATATTTCCTCCCCCAGCGGCCACCCCATCTCTTTGCTCCTCTTTATAGAAAAACCTTTCCGAAGAGTAATATATACTTGTATCAAATTCCTTCCTCCAATCAGAGTTCCACATCAAAATTGCTTTTGTCCAGGTCACCAATGACCTCCCTTTACTGAATTGGATTGTCAGCTCCTGGCGGTGCATACTGACCTATCACAGCGTTTACCCGGCCAGTCATTTCCTCCTCCAGAGATGCTGAGGTGGCCTCGAGGGCAACACACTCTCCTGGTTTCCCTTCTGCATCAGATGCCTCATTCTTGGTCTCCTTTGCTGGCTGCTGCTCATCTTCTCATCCCTTCCAGGTGAGACTGCCCCAGGAATGAGAACAGGACTACATGCAGAAAACATGTTTAAGGGGAAAAATGACCTGAGGGGGAGTGCGGAGTGCTGCAGGTTCTGTCAGACGTGTGAGATCCCAGATGGCACTAAAAACATTTTTTCCTATTTGACAGTGTTTCCCAGGCCTGGTAAAAATGCACCTGACACGGGTCAATTTCAGTAATAGTAATCATCATCATCTGTGGGGCTTGAGGGTGGAGGAGGTTAATACAGTCCAGGCACAGTGCACTTTACAGGCGCACTCAGTCTCCACAACACTTGTAGGAATCGGGCACTATAATGACCATTTTACAGGTGATAAAACTGAGGGTGAAAGATGCCATGTGGCTCACTGAAGTGTGTAAGATTAATAATTGTAGAGCTAGAATTCGTCCTCAGGAATGTTTGACTCCAAAAGCTGTGAGATGAACCATAGGGCTGCCTTAGGTACAGTTACTATAAGATTTAAAAAATTTCTCCCTTGAGCGCTTAGATGAGGAAGTGTCGCACGCGATTTAAAATCGGCTTTGTATGTGGCGTCTTTGGAGGCAAGGCACTGTACCAATCCAGTGTGGTTTTTGTGTAGAAGTTGGTTTGTTCCTTCCAAGGACGGGGATGCTGTAAAGCGCCACCAAGAGAGAAGCCGGCTTGTATAAATCAACATGCAGGATTGGGATCAGGCAATACAGAGACCCTTAGAGCTCTTCACTCTTTTACCGGTTGAGTACCTATTAAGGCAGTGGCTCCTTACCACTTTAGCCCACCAGGGGGCACACAAGAACTGTCATGTGGGCCGAGACTGGCCCCCGACCCCCCCCCCCCCCCCCAACCTCCTGCCTTTGCCCAGGGGATGCAAGAGATCGAGGAAGAACTGTCAAGTAAGCTCCCAGAGGGCAACATGGGATTAGGGAAATCTTTTTGCACTCTGGTTCCAACACTTTTAGCTGTGGAATGCAATAATCTCCCCTCTCTGAGACTCCGTTATCCAATCCGTGAAAAGAGAAGGGGTTGTTATAGATCAATGGTGCTCAACCTTGGAAACAATAGAACATTCCACATTTAAAATATTTTTAAAAAAAGAAGTGCAAATGTCTGGGCCCACCTCCAGAAACAGTGATTTAATCACTCTGAAATGAGGCCTGATTATCTGAATATCTTAAATTTCTGGAGGTGATTCCGATGGTTAGCCAGAATTGAAGATTACTGGTCTGGAGCAGTATTGGGCTGGAATCCCAGAACCACCACTTATTAGCTGTATGACCCGGATCAAGTTACTTAACCTCTCTGAGCCTCAGTGTATCTACTTTAAAGACACCTAACAATGTCCGCATCATAGGGTTGTTATTACAAGAATTAGAAATATCAAATCTAAAGTATCTGGCTTTAGGGGCACTTGTGTGACTCAGTCGGTTAAGGATCTAACTTTGGCTCAGGTCATGATCTCACAGTTTGTGAGTTTGAGCCCTGCGTTGGGCTCTGTGCTCTCAGTTCAATTTTTTTTTTTTTTAATGTTGTATTTATTTTTGAGAGAGAGAGAGAGAGAGAGAGGAAGAGAGTGTGCATGCTGGGGAGGAGCACAGAGAGAGGGAGACACAGAATCCGAAGCAGGCTCCAGGCTCTGAGCTGTCAGCACAGAGCCTGACATGGGGCTCGAACTCATGAACCGTGAGATCATGACCTGAGCCGAAGTTAGATGCTTAACTGACTGAGCCACCCAGGTGCCCCTCTCAGTTCAGAGCCTGGAGCTTGCTTCAGATTCTGTGTCTCCCTCTCTTTCTGCTCCTCCCCCACTCACACTCTGTCTCTCAAAAAATGAGTAAGTGTTAAAAAATTTTTTAAAAAAGTATCTGGCTTTAATGAAAAATGGCATATTATTATGCTTCACGAGAGGAAAAGAATCATAGAAATACCATGTGATCCAGTAATTCCACTACTGGATATTTCCTCAGGGAAAACAAAAACATGGACTCAAAATATATGCACCCCTGTTTGTTGCAGCATTGTCTACAATAACCATGGCATGAGAACAACCTAAGTGTCCATCAGTAGATGAATGGATAAGGAAAATGTGGTATATATACATAATGGAATATTATACAGTCATAAAAAAGATGAGATCATGCCATTTGAGGCAACAAGGATTGATCTAGAGGGTATTCCACTAAATGAAATAAGTCAGACTGAGAAAGACAAATACTATATGACTGCACTCATAAATAGAATTTAAAAATGAATAAAAAGCAGAATGAGAACTACAAATACAGAGAACAAACTGGTGATTTCTGGAGGGGGGGCAGTATGTGGCCAAAATGGGTGAAGTGAAGAGGGAGACACAGGCCTCCAGTTATGGAAAGAGTATAAGAAATGCAGTCAGTGATATTGTAATAGCGATAATCTATCAGCGCCTACTGGAAAGATGAGGTGAGGGCTTATGTCAAAGGGGGAGAAGCCAAGCACAACTGAAGAATTTATGGCTCGAATCAAGTTCCTTCCAATTTATTGAGAAAGTTTTCCGTGAAAATAATAGAGGTACGTTATGGAATATTTGGACAGTACAAAAAAGTATAATGGGGTAGGAAAAACACCCCATCAGGACAACTACTACCCACGTATATATGCTGTCAACACTTTGATACATACTTTTCGTTTAATCCTTTATCTATACCATATGTGTAGTTTTCTATGCTTGATTTTTCACATAAGATATGGCTTGGGTATTTTCATATTTTATTAAAATATTTTTGTAAGCCTAAGCCTTTTTTAAATTTCATTCCAGTGTAGTTAGTGTTATATTAGTTTCAGATATACAACGTAGTGATTCGACAATTCTATACATCACTCCGTGCTCATCACCATAAGTGTCCTCTTAATCCCCTTCACCTGTTTCACCCATCCCCCTCCCCACTTACCTCCCCTCTGGCAATCACGTATTTGTTCTCTATAGTTAAGACTCTTTTTGATTTCTCTGGTCTCTTTTTTTTTTTTTTTTTTTTTTCCTTTGCCACTATTTTATTTCTTAAATTCCACATGTGAATGAAATTACATGGTATCTGTCTTTCCTTGACTGGCTTATTTCACTTAGCATTATACTCAGCTCCATCTGTGTTGTTGCAAATGGCAAGATTTCATTCATCTTTTATGGCTGAATAATATTCTATTATATATATAATATATAATATCAATATGCATCAATATATCACATCTTCACATCTTCTTTATCCATTCATCTACTTATGGAAACTTGGGTTGCTTCCACAGGTTGGCTCTCGTAAGTAATGCTACAAGGAACATGGGGGTGTATGTATCCCTTGGAATTACTGTTTTCGTAATCTTTGGATAAATACCTAGTAGTGCGGTTACTGGACCATAGGGAGTTCTATTTGTAATATTTTGAGGACCCTTCATACTGTCTCCATAGTGGCTGCACCACTTTGCATTCGCACCAACACTGCACAGTGTTCCCTTTTCTCTACATCCTTGCCAACTCTTGTTGTTGCTTGAATTTTTGATTTTAGCCATTTTGACAGGTGTGGATGATATCTCATGTGGTTTTGATTTGCATTTCCCTGATGATGAGTGATGTTGAGCATCTTTTCATGTGCCTGTTGGCCACCTGTATGTATTCTTTGCAGAAATGTCTGTCCATGGCTTCTCCCCATTTTTTAATAGGATTATTTGTGTTATTTGGTGTTGAGTTTTGTACGTTCTTTATATATTTTGGATACTAAGCCTTTATCAGATATGTCATTTGTAAATATCTCCTCCCATTCAGTAGGTTGCCTTTTAGTTTTGTTGTTGCTTCCTTTGCTATGCAGGAGCTTTCTGTTTTGATATAGGCCCAATAGTTTATTTTTGCTTTTGTTGCAGTAAAGATATCTAGAAATGTTGCTATGGCCCATGTGAGAGAAATTACTACCTATGTTCTCTTCTGGGATTTTTAGGCCCTTAATCCATTTTGATTTCTTTTTTGTGTATGGTCTAAGGAAGTGGTCCAGTTTCATTCTTTTGCATGTAGCTGTCCAGTTTTGCCAACATCATTTGTTGAAGAAGCTTTTTTACACATTGCATCTTCTTGCCTCCTTTAGCAAAGATTAATTGATTGCATAATTGTGGGTTTGTTTCTGGACTTTCTATTTTGTTCCATTCACCATGTGTCTGTTTTTGTGCCAGTGCCGTACTATTTTGATCACTACAGGGTAAGCATAAATCTCAAAGACTGAGTAGTAGTATTTTCTTGTACAGATGTAACAGTTACTTTTCCCCCTCTTTATTGTACCTCTAGATTGTTTCCAATTTCTCTTTCCCTCAGAAGATGGCATAAAGTTTTTTCTCCCCAGCATTTGGGATTGATGCCTTGGGTTAGATTCCTAAAAGTGAAATTAGTATATCAAAAAGGTAGCATACTTAAAAAAATATAGAGAATATTTGTACGTTGCTTAGTATATATTGCACAATGTTTTCAAAACTATTGTATTCTATGCTCTCATAGCAAGCTTTGTATATTCTTATTAAAAGCAAAATATTTTAATATGGTAGATGTCAGAGAATTTGTTTTCTTACTATTTATTTAATTATTAGTAAAGGAAGACAATTTGAATGTTTATTAGCCATTTATATTTTTATGTTTTTCTTATCAATTTCTAGGAGTCCTTCATATGTTAAAGGTAGTGATACTTTGCCATACTTTTGTAGCTATGCCTTCAATTTACTATCTGATTTTAAATTTTGCTTATGCTGCATCTTTAGCTGTAGACACTTAAAGTCTATATATTCAAATTATCACTATTGTTTTTTAAGATTACAAAAGTAGATCTGGGATTTTTGAAACCTAGAAAATCTATCCTCATCTAGAGATTTGCAAAATATTTTTTCCTTTAATTTCCATTCATTTAACTCTATAAATCCATCTATATTTTATTTTATTTAAAAACTTTTTTTAATGTTTATTTTTGAGAGACAGAGAGAGACAGAGCATTAGCGGAGGAGGGATAGAGAGAGAGAGGGAGACACAGTCCGAAGCAGGCTCCAGGCTCTGAGCTGTCAGCACAGAGCCTGACGCAGGGCTCAGACTCACAAGCCGTGAGATCATGACCTGAGCCGAAGTCAGACACTTAACCAACTGAGCCACCCAGGCGCCCCTAGGTTTTATTTTAATGTAAAGTAAGAACTAAACAAATTTTTTCCAAATAATTCTGGAAAATAATTGATGGATTTAAGAAATAATGAAGTGGGAATCCTATAAATGAAAACAGAATCACTGAAATAGGGACGCCTAGGTGGTTCAGTCAGTTAAGCATCCGACTTGGGCTCAGGTCATATCTCACAGTTCGTGGGATCAAGCCCCACATTAGGGTCTGTGCTGACAGTTCAGAGCATGGAGCCCCCTTTGGATTGTGTGTCTCCCTCTCTCTGCCCCTCCCCGCTCACGCTTTGTCTTTCTCTTTCTCAAAAATAAACATTTTTGAAAAATTAAAAAAAAATTATCACTGAAATTAAAATCTCAATAGATTTGTTAAGACTAAAAACAGGTGAACACAGAATTAACAAATTGGAAAACAGCCTTTGGGAAATCACTTAGAATGCAGAATGAAGAGACAGACACAGAGTGTAACAGGAGATATCCCACCACACGTTTCGTGGAAGTTCTGGACTCGGGCAATACAGAGAATGAGGTAGAAGGCAGAATCAACTTTGAAAGAGCGAATGCCTAAGAGTGTTCCGAATTGAAACATACATTCTTACAGTGGAATGAAAAACCACAAGTAGGATAAATAAGAGATTTCACACCTAACACATGGAACATCAGCAGTGAAGGGAAAATCCTAGAGGATTCGAGAAGGAAATGCAGACTTGCAGACAACCTGCAAAGAAGCAAGTGCACTCTGTAGACTTCACATTGTAAGAACAGGTGAGAAAGAAGGGAATATCTTTCAGTTCGCGAGAGAAAAGAAAAATGAAGTTAGAACTGTGTGCACAGATCAATGGTTTTTGGAGAAGGAGTGATAAATGAAACAAATGTACAGACAGCGAGTGTTTACTGCCCACAGCCCCTTGTTGGAAGAACCGCTGAAGAATGTGCTTCATGAAGGAAGACAGAAAACAAACCCACTGAACAAAGCAAGAAGGAGAAAAGAAAACAGTAAAATATGTTGGAAATCTAAATTAGTATTGGGCGTTTTAGAAAAGCAGACCACACCAAACACGTTCCTTGTTCCTGTTAACAGAAGGTCAGAAGTCAACACGGGCAGCAGTAAGCCTGCGAAATGCGAGCCTTTAGAAGGAAGCTATAGTGCACACGAGTCCTTATCACGTTAGGGAGGAGGCTGCACGTAGCAACTTTACAGTCCGTTAGAACATAAGCTTAAAATGTATGCGGGCTTCTTCTAAAAGAATAAAGACTTCGTTACCCTGAATCAGTAGAAGGGAAGAAAAGAGGATAGATGATACTATCGATTCAGTAAACATCAGGAAAAGAGAAGAGGAAGGAGTAACGAAAAAATGAACAGGATGAATAGACACATCAGATAAGAACGGTGCATATAGGGTGGCTCAGTTGGCTGAACACCCGACTTCAGCTCAGAAGCCGTGAGTTCAAGCCCCACTTCGGGTTCTGCTGTCAGTGCAGAGCCCACTTCAGATCCTCTGTCTCCCTCTCTCTCTGCTCCTCCCCTGCTTGCACTCTGTCTCTCTCACACAAAAATAAATAAACATTAAAAAAACAATGGTGCATTTGGGATGAGCACTGGGTGTTGTATGGAAACCAATTTGACAATAAATTTCATATATTAAAAAAATAAATAAAAAAACAATGGTGCATATACACTAAAAACATAATTCATCTTAACATAATTTATGTAAGAATGTAGTTTCATTTATTATTGGAGATGGTGAAAGAAAATAATATTAGCGATAAAAAATGTATGGTAGAGATTTCAAAATATCATGTGAGTATTATAATACTCTTAAGCCAATCATTATGGAATTTTAAGAGAAAGGTATAATTTTCTAGGAATATGTAAATTAACATACAATTTACCCAAAATGAAATAGAGAAATTTACTATACTCTAGTGGTTAAGAGCATAGATTCTGCAGCCAGACTGCCTGGGTTTGATTTTGGCTCTGCCATTACTGTGTGAGCTTGACCAAACTACCTAACCCCTCTTTGCCTCAGTTTCTTCATAAGTAAAATGGGAATAATAATTGTATCTAGGTCATAAGACTGTTGATTAAATAAGAATTAGTTGTCGAAAGGCAAGGATAAGAACAGGGGGCTCGCACTGTGTGTTACCTGCTGCTAATATGGGAATAGCAAAATAATGAGATTGCATCAGCAGTAAAAAAATATCTTCCCTAAAAAGAAAACAGAGCCAGAAAGATTTCTAGCTGAGTATTATTATGATCACTAAGGAACAGATAATTCCTATCTTATACACACTGTTCCAGAGAATAGACAAAGAAAAAAAGGCATTCAATTTATTTTATGAGACAATCTAATTTGAGTCCAAAATGTGTCAAAGACAGTATAATCCAGAAAACTGCATGCCAAACTCACTTATAGATATAGATGTAAAAACTCCAAGTAAAAGACTAACAAATCCAGTTTAGGACCAGAGAAGAGTATGTTTTAAAAATAAGACCAAGCCTGTTTACCCCAGGAATGCACAGAAGTTTTAACTGAAGACAATCTATCAGTGTCATTCACCAAGTAGCAGATTGAAAGAGGCAACCCACGTGCTTCCTGCAATAGATGCATTCCAAGCATTCAGGAAAATTTACAACCCATCCGTGACTTACAAAGACAGTTCTTAACAAAGTTTAAGTACAAGGGAAGCTGAACACACTGGACTTTAAAAGAAAAAAGGCATCTAACAAAAATCTCTATCATATCAAAATACATTTTGTCCAAGATCCTAAAATAAGTATTTAGTCAGTAAGTATGAAAGTCAAGAACAAGACAAAGATATCCACTACCCACTGGTGATACAGTTATCAGCACTGCAGTAGAACTTGTAGCCAATAAGGCAATGGAGAAACATGGATCTAAAAGGAAGCGACAGGCGCTCCTGGGTGGCTCACTCCATTAAAAATCTAACTTCAGCTCAGGTCACGATCTCACGGTTGGTGGGTTTAAACCCTGCGTCGGGCTCTGTGCTGACAGCTCGGAGCCTGGAGCCTGGAGCCTGTTTCAGATTCTGTGTCTCCCTCTGTCTCTACCCCTCCCGCACTCATGCTCTGTTTCTCTCTGTCTCAAAAATAAGTAAACATTGGGGTGCCTGGGTGGCTGAGTCGATTAAGTGCCTGACTTTGGCTCAGATCATGATCCCGCGGTTCGTAAGTTCAAGCCCCGCATCGGGCTCTGTGCTGACAGCTCAGAGACTGGAGCCTGCTTCAGATTCTGTGTCTCCCTCTCTCTCTGCCCCTACCCTGCTCACACTCTGTCTCTCTCTCTCTCTTTCAAAAATAATTAAACTTAAAAAAAATTTAAATAAATAAATAAACATAAAAATTAAATAAAAGGAAGAGACAAATTATCATTATTTGTTCGTGGTATGATGGTCTATTTAGAAAATCTAAGAAATCCTACAGAACTAATAAAATTATTCAACAAGATGGATCATATAAAGCTGCCTTCAAAAACAAATGGAATTCCTATAAGCTAATATTTGCACAAAGAAATTTAAAAAATCTAATCTAGCAATAAAAGTAACTTGATGCCTAAGAATAAATAAAACAAAAAAAGTAAGATTTTTTTTGCTGAGAAAATTTCAAAACCTGTCTTGAAAACGTATCTTAAAAAAGAAACTGTCTCATGAATAGAAAGGTTCAGTATGGTAACGATGGGGATCTTCCCCCAAGTATATCTAACACTAGTGCAATTCCAATGAAAACTCTAACACGGTTTTCTACAAAACTTTGCAAAGTTGTTTTGAAATTCACCTGGTAGAAGAAAGTGCAAAAAAATCCAAAGAATTCTGAAAAAGAATAACAAGAAGGGAATGCTTATTTTACGGGGCTTGGGAGTTTATTATGAATAAGTACTAAATAAGTACCACAGTGTGGCTTTGGCTGATCCATAGATAAGAGTTGAGCAGATTAGAAGTTCCAAAATAGGTCACTGCATATATGGACACTGACATTTAATGGAGCTGGCATTACAGTTCAGAGAGGGAAGGATAAACTACTCGATAAAAGGTCCTGGGCAGCTAGGCTTCCTGCAGAAAGAAAATTAGATCTCTATCTTACGCAGAAAAAAGAAAAGGAATTTCGTGCAGGTTAAAGACCTACACATTAAAAACATAGAAAAAATTATAGCAACTAGAAGAAAATAGAGAATATTTTTAGGATATTAGGGTAGGAAAAAACTTCTTAAGCAGTAGGATACAAAAAGCATAAAGTATACAGGGATAGAATGAAAATTTTGATTATGTCAAAATGTCAGATTCTGAATGACAAGATCATCATAATACTAAAAGACAAACAGCAGACTAGAATAATGCATTTGTAACATATACAACAGGAAGGGATTATTACCCAAAATATGTTTTTAAAAATGCTATCGAGTTAATTAAAAAAAAAAAAGAAAAAAGAAAAAGAGATCGAAAGTCAAATAGGCAAAAAAGTGAACAAGCAATTCATAGTAAAGGGAAACAAATGTTAATGAATATTTGAGCTGATGTTCAAGTTCACCAATAATCAGGGAAGTTAAAAACAAAAGACCAGTGTGGTTTAATTTCGTTTTCATATGTTTGGAAAAAAAATTTGAAGTCTGCTAACTCTTTCTGGGAATGTGGGGAAATGTTGCTGCTGGAGTGTGAACTGGTACAATCATAATGGAAGGTTCATACCCTACAAACTAGAAGTTCTACCTCCAGATGGGCACTGTAGAGAGTCTCATGTGTGTATGTACAGGAGGGGAATAGATACGATATATGATATTCCTACTCTAGAAAACTAAATTAAAAGAAAGGGGTTAAGTAGATTTACATGGATGGTTCTCAAAAACGATGGTGAATGAAAAATGAATGAGGTATACATGATGCCATTCCTGTTACAGGTTTTTTTTTTTTTTTTTTTTTTAATTTTTAGATGGAGAGAGAGAGAGAGAGGGAGAGAGAGAGAGTTTTAAGAAGGCTCCACTTTCGGCATAGAGCCGGACTCAAGGCTTGATCTCACAACGCTGGGATCATGACCTGAGCCGAAACCAAGAGTCAGACACTCAACCAACTGAGCCACCCAGGTGCCCCTAAAGTTTTAAAATACACGTAAAATAGCATATATTTTCCTGGTTTTATGGGGTGCATATACACAATGTAAAAGGGGAAAGTGCAGATAGAAGGTTACATGCTGAATTTAAGACGGTTTCATCTATAAGGCAAGGAGTGTTTTTCAGATTGTAGATACGGATGCTCAAGAACAAGGATCTAACTTCAATCCTATTCATTTTTTCAAAAAAGGATCAAATATCACAAAAATGGTAACAGCTGGCAATTCTGGGTTGAGGCTACGTGCATGTTCAAACTCCAGTCTAATAATGAGAAAACATCAAATAAATCTCAGTGGAAGGACATCCTGTGAAACGTCTGGCCAGTATTCCTCAAAACTGTCAGGGTCGTAAAAAATAAGGAAAGTCTTGTTTAAGAAACTGTTGTAACCAAGAGGGGCCTAAGGAGATATGATCAGTAAATGCAATGGGGTGGGTTCCTGGATCTGGTCCCAGAGCAAAAAAGACATAACTAAGGAAATCTAGATAAAGTATGGATTTTGTTAACAATAATGGTTCAATACTGGTACATTAATTGTGACAAATGGGAAGCTGGGTGTGGGGTCTATGGGAACTCTTTGTACCAACTGTTATTTAAATCTAAAATTATTCTAAAATGAAAAAGCTTATTTAATAAACACAATAGGTTACAGAATCCTCCCAATTTTGTGTGACTATGTGAGTGTGTGTGTGTGTGTGTGTGTGTGTGTGTGTGTAAAAACAGAAAGACAAGCAAAATATTTAGCAGAACTATCAGATAGTGATTAGGTCTGGATGGTGGGACTGTGGGTGGCTTTCACTTTCTCCTTCATTGTTTTATTTTTCTTTATTTTCTCATTTTTCTAGTTAGTTTTGATATCAAAAAAATATCTATACATTTTCAAATTCCTGCCATCTATTATATTGCAGTCATGATAAATTGATACATGCCGGACATCAGGGACATTATCAAGACCTGATGTTGTTTGTTCCTATCTGAACTTGGGAATTATTGGGCCCATCCTCCTAACACCTGTTTCCTAGATTTGCCTGAGGTGCTGGCTGAAAGTGCGAACTCTAAGCTCTCTGCTAGGAATTTCTGGGAAAGAAGCTTGAGAATTTCTTTTTTTTTCTTCTTAAAAAATGTTTATATATTTTTGGGAGAGAGACAGAGTATGAGTGGGGAAGTGGCAGAGAGAGAGGGGAACACAGAATCCGGAGCAGGCTCCAGGCTCTGAGCTGTCAGCACAGAGCCTGACGCGGGGCTCGAACCCACAAACCGTGAGATCATGACCTGAGCCGAAGTCGGGCGCTTAACCAACTGAGCCACCCAGGCCCCCCCGAGAATTTTTTTTAACAAGCCTCCAGGTGATTTTTTTGTGGTGGCTGTTCAGATGAGTTTAGGAAACAGACTCAGCTAGTTCTCAAACTGTAAGACTCCGCTCAGCTCGGCTTGGCTCCGCTGACAAGATTTCTCTACCCATGAGAGGCACTTACGACCTCCCCTCTCTGGGGCCTCACTGTACTGCACACAGAGATCCATCCTTGCCCTCCCTGCAATGTACTGCAGTTAGTTGATTACACATTTGTGGCTCCGGCTGTTTTGCTGTTTTTTGATTTCCGTGAGAGCTTACGGTAGGCTGTCAATATGTGTTGGACGCATCCATGGAAGGAAAGGTCGATGAATGGCTGCTTTTAAATTGGGCAAGTCTGAGAACTTCACCAGCATCTGCCTTAGGCCCTGGCATCCCTAGTTGCTTTGCGATGAGTGGGATCTGTCTCTTCTATCACTCTGCAGAGCGAAGCATGGTAATATTTACTTTATTCTATTCCATTCTATACTGCTTTAGACTTGGGTAACAGTCAGAGACACTTAGAGGCATAAACAGGTTTCTGCATATCTGGGAAATTATCCAAACCTGAGCTCCCATTTGGTGAGTAGAGCTTACATGGGGGCAGGCTAGTCAGTGCTTAGAGCGCACTATTCAATGTGTCAGCCTCTGGCCACATGCGGCCTCTGAAATTTGAATGTGAAGTGATTAACACTAAATGAAATTTAAAAATTCGCTTCCGTGGTCACACATTCTCAAGTGCTCAAAGGTCACATGCGGTAGTGGCTACTGTGTTGGAAAGGGCAGGTATAAGACATTTCCATGATCACAGGAAGTTCTGTAGGAGAGGGTTGACAGAATATTCCTCTTCATCCTTCAAATTCCAAATTAGAGGCCTTTCCTCATCCCTCCAAGCAAAGTTCTGTTTGGTGTACAGTTCCAGGCATGTCCTTGGCACTGGGAATTCAGAGATAAAGACAACGTGGGTGCTGCCTTGCAAGATCTTAAAGCAGGGCTTCTTAGCTGGGGACTTTTGCTGCCCAGGGGACATCTGGGCCCGGAGATATTCCTGGTTGTCATCACTGGTGCAAGTTGTGTGTGTATGTATGTAGGCATGTGTGTGTGTGCGCGATACTGGCAGGTAGAACATAGAGCCCAGGGATGCTGTTAAACATTCTGTAATGCACAAGACAGGCCCCTCTCCCATCAAAAATATATCCGGCACAAAAGGTCAATAGTGCTGACGCTGAGAAACCCTGGCTTAAAGCCTTGTTGTGGGGAGAGACCCCAGAGCAGACAATGCCAAGTAATGTGAAAAGGGAAGAGAGAGGGGAGGTTACGGAAATGGGGTCAGGATGATTCCAGAACCGAGTCTGGAAGGAGCTAGATGGTTAGTCGGTCCTTCTTCTACGATCCCATAACGTTTTGCGTGTTCCTCCGAACAGCACTGAACGCCGCACTGTATTTTAACCGTTAGTTTGCACATACTTCTCCCTGTCGCACTGTGCATTCTTCAAGAGCAGGCCCTGTGTCTAATCCACTGACGTGTACCCATGGTCTTGCTGAATGACTGGGCCATGGAGGAGAAACCCGAGAAAATTTGCACAGGTGAACAAATGGTAGGTGGGTACGGTCTCCCACACCTCTCCTCAGACAGAAGTGCTCACACAAATCATTGTGCTGCCTGTTAAAAGCATTATCTGAAGCAAGGTGCAGCACTCCGTTGAGTAAAAATTGTCATCAGAGCTTATGTTTTCAGAAAGAACCCTGTCCTCAGGCAGTTGTGCCTGAGAGAGGAGTTGGGGGACTTAGTTCACATAGTTTAGCGGCTTAAAATGCTGCATATATCCGCCTCCCTGACAATGTCAATTCATCATGCAGTACATTGTCAAGTCAGAACAGCCAACGCTGAAAACAGAAATTCCATCTCATGATGCAGTCCATCTGGAGCCAGGGGACAAGGGGACAGCAACTCCGAGGAGAAGACGAGCCTTAACTTAATGTAGCCCCTTTGAATTTTATACACGTTTCTGTTAATCTCCAGTACTGTGGGGGGAAAATATCCCCAAGTGAGCAAATACAGACTTGCCTTTGGTTGGTCTTTTCCTTTTCTTTGAGGATGATTAGGCGGATTCGGATATTTACAAAACCTCATCCCAAGCTGGTGAGAGTTAGGTTACAAATCACATTTTATGCAAAAGTCTAACATCTGGAATAAACATACAGGCTTACAAATCATAAAGGAAAAGAGAAACAATTCAATAAAATGTAGGCAAAGGATGCAGACCGGCAATTCACAGAAGGGGAAACCCAATGGCCAATAAATATTTGAAAAAGATACTTGCCTTCATTAGTGATCCCCAAATGCCAACTAACACGATAGGATGATACAATTTCACACACATTCTGTTGGCGAAAATTAAAATCTGAAACACTGAGAGTTGGTGAGGCTAAGAAATAGCAACTCTTGTGTGTTGTTGGTAAAAATATAAATTAGTACAACCGCCCTGGAGAGTAATTTGGCAATTTCTAGTAAAGCTGAGAATGTTTAAACCCTATGAGCCAGGGCGTAAAATTGCTCGTTGCAGCACTGATTGAATAGGGAATATTGAAAACAATGTAAATATCCATCAGCAGGAGAACAGATAGAGTGGAACACTATTCAGCAATTAAGATGAACGAAACATATTGATATGTACTAACAAGCACATATCTTCAAAACACTCCACTGAATGAAAAAAGTGAACTATATGGGGGCGCCTGCGTGGCTCAGTTGGTTAAGTGTCTGAGTTTGGCTCAGGTCACGATCTCATGGTTTGTGGGGTCAAGCCCAACATCAGCCTCTCTGCTGTCACCATGGAGCCTGCTTCAGATCCTCTGTCTCCCTTTCTCTCTCTGCCCCTACCCCTCTCACACTCTCTCTCTCAAAAGTAAATAAACATTAAGAAAGGTGAATTATATGTAGAGCATGAAAACATTTATACAAATTTTAAGATGTCAACATAATGCTATCCAGTGTTTATTTTTATATAAGTCATGGAAGTAAAACAAAACCAAAAACAGAACATGGCCACAAAGGGCATACGCCAAATTTATAACATTGGTTATCTTCGATGAGGGAGGGGAGTAGAATGGTGGGGTGAACCAAGGAGACTTTCAACTGTATCTGTAAAGTTCTATTTATTTATTTTTACATGAGAAGCAAAAATAACAAGCTGTCACCACTTCTTAACTCCAGATGAGGGGTTATGTGGGCATTCTCTGCCCTCAAGAAGCACGCTTACCTTCCTCCTCTACCTACTGTGGCCCTGGCGGCTGCCCTCTCTGCTCAGCTGCCCAGCCCTGCAGCTCCCACTGAGTTTAACCAGTTGGGAACGGTGCAGAGATGGAAGGGAGAAGTGAGAGAGACTCTGGGTATTTATTCGCCCAGTCCCCTCCTGCTCTGTGGAAATGGAGGCTCCTTTCAGGAAGTTCTATCTTGTCAAATTCTTGACGGCTCTCAACTTTGCCCCTTAGAGATGCTAAGGCTCCTGAACGTGGGGGTACGACACTATCTCTTGTGGTTTTCCTACACCTCGCTCATGCCTTTGCCATATATTTCCCGTCAGGACCCTTCTTGATGCAGGGTGTAAAGTGTTTGCTGCTTCTCTGCAATCTTTGCATTTCTAAAACACACAAAAAAGAAAAGAAGTATTAGAGACGTAAAGAATTGAGAGGGAAGAAGCCCAAGAGTATGAAAAGCTTCCCAAGAACCTGGCGTGCCTTGAAAAACTAGGCATTAGTGGAAATAAGACCCTCTCGTGCTTGTGCCTTAGGTGAATCGTTCCCCCCTGCCCCCCCCCCCGACCGCCCTGTCCACCAGATGTGCCACACAAGAGTCCTGCCCTCCTTCAGAGACACAGCCTGGGACATTTGCCCCTACCCTGTTGTCAACTTGACACGTAACAGATATTGCGATAAGCCAGCAGTTTCCTCTCCCTGTTTGGTTTTGTTCAACAAACATGACTGAGCATCTCTGTTCTGTCAACCAATGGGCCAGATGCTGCAGGTGCAGAGTTATCACAGCTGTCCCCGCTCTCCAGGGCTTTACTGCCTGCTGGCAGAACATTGCCCTGAAGGATGGCCATTTCAATATGAAGCAGAAACTTCTATTTTATTTTGTTATTTTATTTTATTTTATTTTATTTTATTTTATTTTATTTTATTTTATTTTATTTTAATTTAATTGTATTTATTTTACTTTTATCATGGTATGAACACTTAACATGAGTTCTACCCACAAAAAATTTTTAAGTGCCCAATGCATAATTTTACTCCATAGGTACGATGTTGTACAGAAGCTCCCTAGAGTTTATTCACTTTGATTAATTGAGATTTTATGCCCATTGATTAGTAACTCCTCTTTTCCCCTTCCTCCCAGGCCCAGCAACCACCATTCTGTTCTCTGATTATATAAATGGGACTATGTTAGGTTCCTCATGTAAGTAAAATCATGCTGTATCTGTCTTTCTGTGACCTATTTCAATGAAGTCCTCTAGGTTCATCCATACTATTTTATGTGACAGAATTTCCTTTTTTTTTTAATGTTTATTTACCTTTGAGAGAGAGAGAGCGGGAGTGGGGGAGGGGCAAAGAGAGAGGGAGACACAGAATCTGAAGCAGGTTCCAGACTCTCAGCTTGTCAACCCAGAGCCCGACGCGGGGCTTGAACTCATGAACTGTGAGATCATGACCTGAGGCAAAGTTGGATGCTCAACCGACTGAGCCTCCCAGTTGCCCCAGAATTTCCTCTCTTAAAAAAGACTGAATAGTGTTCCATTGCATGCATATATCACATTTTACAAAATCTATTCATCTGTTGATAGACATTTAGATTGTTTCCACACCTTCGATATAAGTGAACAGGGCTGAAATGAACATAGGAGAACTAATTATCTCTTCAAGATCCTGATTTCAATTCTTTTGAATAAGTACCCATAAGTGGGATTGATGGATCATCTGGTAGTTCTATTTTTAACTTTATGAGGATCCTCCATGTTTTTCATAGCAGGAACTATTTTGTAAGGGTTCCAATTTTTTCACATACTCACCAGTGCTTATTATATTTTTGTTTTCTTTTTTTGTTTTTCTGAATTTTAATTTTTGAATTTTATTTATTTTAATTCCAGTACAGTTAACATGCAGTGTTATATTAGTTTCAGGTGTATAATATAGCGATTCAACAATTCTATTTATTACTCATTGCTCATCACCATAAATGTACTCTTAATCCCCTTCACCTGTTTCACACCCCCCCCCCCCCCCCTCTCTGGTATCCATCAGTTTCTCTCTACAGTTAAGAGTCTGGTTCTTGGTTTGTATCTCTTTCCCCTTTGTTTGTGTTTTGTTTCTTTTTTTTTTATTTCTTTTTAAAAAAAAATTTTTTTTTTAACGTTTATTTATTTTTGAGACAGAGAGAGACAGAGCATAAACGGGGGAGGGTCAGAGAGAGGGAGACACCGAATCTGAAACAGGCTCCAGGCTCTGAGCTGTCAGCACAGAGCCTGACGCGGGGCTCGAACTCACGGACCATGAGATCATGACCTGAGCCGAGGTCGGACGCTTAACCGACTGAGCCACCCAGGCGCCCCTGTGTTTTGTTTCTTAAATGCCACACATGAGTAGAATCATATGGTATTTGTCTTTCTCTGACTGGCTTATTTCGCTTGGCATTACACACTCTGGATCCATCCATTTTGTTGCAAATGGCAAGATTTCATTTTTTTACGGCTAAATAATATTTCATTATACATATAATAAAAAGATGTGAGACATCGATATGTATATCATCTATATGTATATCATCTAGATCTATATCTATCTCACATCTTTTTCTGTCCATTCATCCATCATGGACATCTGGACTGCATCCAAACTTTGGCTATTGTAAACTATACTGCAATGAACATAAGCATGCATATGTCCCTTCAAACTAGTGTTTTCATGCTCTTTGAGTAGATACCTAGTAGTGTGATTATGGACGATATAGTAGCTCTATTTTTAATTTTTTGAAGAACCTCCATGCTGTCTTCCATAGTGGCTGCACCACTTTGCATTCCCAGCAACACTGCACAAGTGTTCCCTTTTCTCTACATCCTTGCCAACTCTTGATGCCTCTTATGTTTTTTTATTTTGGCCATTCTGACAGGTGTGAGATGTTGCATGTGGTTTTGATTTGCACTTCCCTGGTGATGAGTGACACATCTTCTCATGTGTCGGTTGGCCCTATGTATGTCTTCTTTGCAGAAATGTCTGTCCATGTCTTCTGCCCATTTTTTAATTGGATTATTTGTGTTATTTGGTGTTGAGTTGTGTAAGTTCTTTATATATTTTGAATACTAAACCTTTATCGGATGTGTCATTTGTAAATATCTCCTCCCATTCAGTAGGTTGTCTTTTAGTTTTGTTGTTGTTTCCTTTGCTATGCAGCAGCTTTCTGTTTTGACGTAGGCCCAATAGTTTATTTTTGCTTTTGTTTCTCTTGCCTCAGGAAAGATTTCTAGAAAATGTTGCTATGGCCTATGTCGGAGAGATTATTGCCTATGCTCTGTTCTAGGATTTCTATGGTCTCAAGTCTCACATTTAGGTCTTTAATCCATTTTGAGTTTATTTTTGTGTATGGTGTAAGAAAAATGGCCCAGTTTCATTGTTTTGCACGTAGCTGTCCAGTTTTGTCAACACCATTTGTTGAAGAGACTTTTTTCCATTGCACATTGCTGCTTCCGTTGTCAAAGATTAGTTGGTCATATAATCATGGGTTGTTTCTGGGCTTTCTATTTTGTTCCATTGATTTATGTGTCTATTTTTGTGCTAGACCATACTCTTTTGATTACTATAGCTTTTTAATATAATTTGAAGTAAGGAATTCGGATACCTCCAGCTTTGTTCTTTTTCAAGATGGCTTTGGCTATTTGGGGTCCTTTGTGGTTCCATACGAATTTTAGGATTGTTGGTTCTAGTTCTGTGAAAAATGCTGTTGGTATTTTGATAAGGATTACATTAAATCTGTAGATTGCTTTGGGTAGTATGGACATTTTAACAATATTGGTTCTTCCAATCCATGAGCATGGAATATCTTTCCATTCATTTGTGTCATCTTTAATTTCTTTCATCAATATTTTATGGTTTTCAGAGTGCAAGTCTTTCACTTCCTTGATTAAGTTTATTCCTAGGTTGGTTTTGTTTTTTTTGATGCAATTGTAAATGGGATTATTTTGTTAATTTCTCTTTCTGCTGCTTCATTATTATTGTATGGAAATGCAATAGATTTCTGTACATTGATTTTGTATCCTGCAAACTTAACTGAATTCATTTATCAGTTCCAATAGGTTTTTGGTGGAATCTATGGGGTTTTCTATATAGAGTATTATGTCATCTGCAAATAGTGAAAGTTTTACTTCTTCCTTACCAGCTTGGATGCCTTTTATTCCTTTTTCTTATCTGATTGCTGTGGCTAGCACTTCCAGTACTATGTTGAATAAAAGTGGTGAGAGTGGACATCCTTGTCTTGTTCCCGACCTTAGAGAAAAAGCTCTCGGCTTTGATTTTTCATAGATGGCTTTTAGTATGTTGAGGTATGTTCCCTCTAATCCTACTTTGCTTAGGGTTTTTAATTATGAATGGATGTTGTACTTTGTCAAATGCTTTTTCTGCATCTATTGAAAAAATAATAATATGGTTTTTATCCTTTCGCTTATTGATGTGATGCATCACATTGATTGATTTGCAAATATTGAACTACCCTTGCATCCTGGGAATAAATCTTATTTGATCATGTTGAATGACTTTTTAAAATGTGCTGTCGGATTCACTTTTCTAATATTTTGTAAGGATTTTTGCATCTATGTGCATCAGAGATATTGCCCTGTAGTTCTCTCTCTCTCTCTCTCTCTTTCTCTCTCTCTCTTTTGTAGTTTCTTTATCTGATTTTGGTATCAGAGTAATGCTGGCCTCATAGAATGAATTTAGAAGTTTTCCTTCCTCTTTTATATTTTGTAATAGTTTGAGGAGAATAGGTATATTAGCTCTTCTTTAACTGGTAGCATTCACCTATGAAGCTGTCGCTTCCCGGATTTTTGTTTATTGGGAGTTTTTTGATTACTCATTCAATTCCATCGCTATTAATGAGTCTATTCAAATTTTCTATTTCTTCGTGATTTCAGTATTGGGAGGTTATATGTTTCTAGGAATTTATTGATTTTTCAAGGTTGTCTAATTTGTTGCTATATAATTGTTCATAATATTCTCTTACAATCTTTTTATTTCTGTAGTGTCAATTGTTATTTCTCCTCTTTCATTTGTGGTTTTGTTTGAGTCGTCTCTCTCTCTTTTGATTAGTCTGGCTAATTTTATCAATTTTGTTGATCTTTTCAGAGAACCAGCTCCTGGTTTCATTGATCTGTTCTACTGTTTCTATATAATTTATTTCTGCTCTAATCTTTATTCTTTCCTTCCTTCTACTGGGCTGGGTTTTTGTTTGTTCTTCTTTTCTACCTACTTTAGGTGTAAAGTTAATTTGTTTATTTGACATTTTTCTTTCTTCTTGAGGTAGACCTGTATTGCTATAAACTTCCCTCTTAGACCCACTTGCTGCATCCCATAAGATTTTGAACCACTGTGTTTTCAATTTAATTTGTCTCCATGTGTTTTTTCTTTCCTCTTTGATTTCCTGGTTGACCCTTTCATTGTTTAGTAGCATGTTACTTAACTTCCATGTATTTGTGCTTTTTCCAAATTGTTTTCTTGTGGTTAATTTCTAGTTTCATAGCATTATGGTCAGAAAAGATGTGTGGAATGACTTTGATCTTTTTGAATTTGCTGAGACTTGCTTTGTAGCCTAAAATGTGATCTGTTCTGGAGAACGTTCCATGTGCACTTGAAAAGAACATGTATTCTGCTGCTTTAGGATGGAATGTTAAGACTATATCTGTTAAATCCTTCTTGTCCAGTGTGTTATTAAAAGCCACTGTTCCTTGTTGATGTTCTGTTTGGATAATCTATCCATTGATGTCAGTGTTAAAGTCCCCTACTATTAATGTATTACTATCAACTGGTACCTTTATGTTTGTTATTAACTGTTTTATGTATTTGGGTGTCTCCATGTTTGCTGCATAAATATTTACAATTGTTATATCTTCTTGTTGGATTGTTCCCTTTGGGACAATACAGTGTCCTTCTTTGTTTCTTGTTATAGTCTTTGTTTTAAAGTCTACTTGGTCCCATAAAAGTATCACTACCCTGGCTTTCTTTTCACTCCCATTTGCATGATAGATGCTTCTCCATACCTTCACTTTCAATCGGTAAGTGTCATTAGATCTGAAATGAGTCTCTTGTAGGCAGCATATAGATGGGTCTTATTTTTTTTTTTTTTTTTTTACCCATTCCATTATCCTATGTTTTTTGATTAGAGCAATTCGTCCATTTACATACAAAGTAATTATTGATAGATGTGTGTTTATTGCCATTTTGTTGCTTGTTTTATGGTGGCTTTTGTAGTTTTTCTCTGTTCCTTTCTTCCCTTGCTCTCTTCTCTCATGATTAGTCGACTTTCTTTAGTGATATGCTTGGATTCCTTGATTTTTCGCCTATCCATCGCTGGTTTTTGATTTGTGGTTACCATTTAGTCTGTATATAACATCTTCTGCACAGAGCAGTCTATATTAACTTGATGGTCACTTAAGTATGAACCCGTTTTTTACTCCTCTCTCCCCCATGTTTTAGGTATATGGTGTCATATTTTACATCCTTTTATTTTGTGAGTTCCTTGACTGATTTTTACAGGTACCCTTAGTTTTACTGCTTTTGTGCTTCCTACTTTTCTTGCTCTTACTTGTGGTCTTTTCTTTCCACTCAGAGTCCCCTTTAACATTTCTGGTAGTGCTGGTTTAGTGGTCATGAATTCCTTTAACTTTTGTTTGGCTGAGAAACTCTATCTCTATTTCTATTCTGAATATTAACCTTGCTGGAGAGAATATTCTTGGCTGCAGGATGTTTTCCTTGCAGTGCTTTGAATATGTCATGCCACTTCCTTCTAGCTTGGAAAGTTTCTGCTAAAAAATCAACTTTATGAGGTTTCCCCTATGTGCAACTGTTTTCTTTTCTCTTGCTGCTTTACATTTTTCTCCTTATCATTATTTTTTGCTATTTTAATTATTATGTGTCTTGGGTGGACCTCCTTGGGTTGACTTTACTGGGCAGCTCTCTGCCTTCTGGATCTGAATTTCTGTTTCCTTCCCAGATTTGGGAATTTTCACCTATTATTTCTTTGAATACATTTTCTGCCTTCCTTTCTCTTTCTTCTCCTTCTAGGTTTCCCATATTGCAAGGGTTATTATACTTGATGATGTCACTGAGTTCCATAAGTCCATTCTCATTTTTATAATTTTTTAAAATTTCATTTATTGTGTTCTACATCTCTCATTGGTTCTCTTTTTATTTCTTTGGTAAAGGTCTTACTGATGCCCTCCATTCTTTTCTCCAGTCCATTGAGTATCTTTACGATCACTACTTTAAATTTTCTATTAGGCATATTACCGAGTTCTGTTTCGTGTAGTTCTCTTGCTGTGATTTTTGTCCTGTTCTTTCATTTGGGACATACTCTTCTGTCTCCTCATTTTGTCTAACACTCTGTCTTTTTCTATATGTTAGGAAAGTCAGCTATGTGTCCTGCTCTTGAAAGTAGTGGCCTCATGAAGAAGAGTCCTGTAATGTCCTGTGGCACAATGTCCTCTGTTCACCAGAAACTGTGCTTCAGGGGTGTCCCCTATGTGTGTCGCGTGCACTCTGCTCTTGTGACTGAGTCACTTTTTCCTTCCATCCAGTCATCTGCGGTGGCTCTCTTTGCCTGTCATGGGCAGTGTTTCACCTTGTGATGTTAGTGGGCCAGTCTGGGCCGCCTGGGGTTCGACTTGAGCCAGACCAGACCATTTGTGACATGCCGTAGCACCGAACTCCAGGGTGCCTTCCCTGTGTTGTCACCTGAGAAGCTCTTATTGGTGAACAGGACCTACAGTCAGACTGCAGCCCCAGCGGTGGGCTGGGTCAGACAGCTAGTTCTGACTGGTCTGTATGGTTAACTTCCCTCTCTCTGGGGCAGGAGTCTCTTTGGAGTGGTGCTGGCCCCTGTTGGGGCTGTTTGCACTCTGCCAGGCTTGTGGTACCCTTTGGAAGGTCTCCAACCAAGAGCATATTGCAGGGGTCAGATCTGCAGTGTGTGCAGGGGGCAAGAGGCACAGTATTTGCAGTGTTTATGCACTGGTCCTCTGTGACAGGGGACATGCGGTGCCAGGACTGAGATAGGCCTGGCTAGAGGAGACGGATCTGCCAAAGCTTGAGGAGCCAGATGCTCCGTGTTAGCAACTTAGGTAGCGAGTGTCCGTGCTGCACTGGTTCCTGCAGGTGGTTGTGTGTTTATGCTGGGGGGTGGGGGAGGAAAATGGCGCCTGCCACCTCCTTTGTTCCTGGAGAAGTCCCCCAACAGTCTCTGTCCCTCTAGGATACATTCTAAGATGGGTAAATAACTTTCCTTCCCATATGCTCCTGGTGTTTTTCAAACTGCTATTTCTCTGCTGCATTTCCGCAGGCTATTTATTGTGTTGTCTCTTTAAGGGCAGGGACTCAGGTTCCTCTTGCCCTCTTAGCTCTCCCAGAACAGAGTTCGTTGATTTTTAAAATTCCAGGTTTTAAATCCCACTGGTTGCAAGAACTCACAAAATTCAGCCCCTCTGTTTTTTTTTTTTTAAATAATTTATTTATTTTTTAATTTACACCCAAGTTAGCATATAGTGCAACAATGATTGCAGGAGTCGATTCCTTAGTGCCCCTTACCCATTTAGCCCATCCCCCCTCCCACACCCCCTCCAGTAACCCTCTGTTTGTTCTCCATATTTAAGAGTCTCTTATGTTTTGTCCCCCTCTCTGTTTTTATATTATTTTTGCTTCCCTTCCTTTTTGTTCATCTGTTTTGTATCTTAAAGTCCTCATATGAGTGAAGTCATATGATACTTGTCTTTCTCTGACTGACTAATTTTGCTTAGCATAATACCCTCCAGTTCCATCCACGTAGTTGCAAATGGCAAGATTTTCATTCTTTTTGATTGCTGGGTAATACTCCATTGTATATATATACCACATCTTCTTTATCCATTCATCCATCGATGGACATTTGGTTCTTTCCATACTTTGGCTATTGTTGATAGTGCTTCTGTAAACATGGGGGTGCATGTATCCCTTTGAAACAGCACACCTTTATCCCATGGATAAATGCCTAGTAGTGCAATTGCTGGGTCGTAGGGTAGTTCTATTTTTAATTTTTTGAGGAAGCTCCATACTGTTTTCCAGAGTGGCTGCACCAGTTTGCATTCCCACCAGCAGTGAAAAAGAGATCCTCTTTCTCCGCATCCTCGTCAACATTTGTTGTTGTCTGAGTTGTTAATGTTAGCCATTCAGACAGGTGGGAGGTGGTATCTCATTGTGGTTTTGATTTGTATTTCCCCGATGATGAGTGATGCTGAGCATTTTTTCATGTGTCAGTTGGCCATCTGGATGTCTTCTTTGGAGAAGTGTCTATTCATGTCTTTTGCCCATTTCTTCACTGGATTATTTGTTTTTTGGGTGTGTTGAGTTTGATAAGTTCTTTATAGATTTTGGATACTACCCCTTTATTTGATATGTCGTTTGCAAATAACTTCTCCCATTCCATTGGTTGCCTTTTAGTTTTGCTGATTGCTTCCTTCACTGTGCAGAAGCTTTTTATTTTGATGAGGTCCCAATAGTTCGTTTTTGAGCCCCTCTGGTTTTCAAAGCCCAATGTTATGGGGATTCATCTTCCCTATATAGGCTCCTCAGTATGATATTCTGTTTGTATCCTCATTCTGTACCTTTGGGTCCTTCCCTCCTGTGGACACCTGTGGGCAGTGCCACAGGTTTAGCTCTCAACCACATCTCCACCCTTCCTATCCTCTCCAATGTGGCCTCTTCTCTACATTTAGTTGTGGAGTCTGTTCTGCCAGGCTTTGGGTCATTTTCTGGGTTATTTACACTGATGTGAGTATTACCTAGTTGTATCTATGAGACAAAGTGAGCTTAGGGTCCTCCTACTCTGTCTTCATCCCAGTAGTCTTATCTTTGTTTTCTTGATAATGACCGTTTTGATGGGTGTGGGGTGACATTTCATTGTGAGTTTGATTTGCAGTTCCCTGATGATTGGTGATGTTGAGCATTTTTTTCATGTACTTGTTGGCCATTTGTATGTCTTCTTTAGAAAAATGTCTGTTCAAGTCTCTAGCCCATTTTTAAACTGTGTTATTAGGTGTTTTTTTGTTTTTGTTTTTTTGTTTTTTTGTTTTTTTGTTTTTTTTTGTTTTTACTATTGAGTTGTAGGAATTGCTTGTATATTTTGGAGATTAACCCATTATCAGATTACATGTAGTTCCAAGCCAGGTATACAATTTGCAGATATTTTCTCCTGTTCTATAGGTTGCCTTTTCACTCTGTTAAATGTTTCCTTTGCTGTACAGAGCTTTAGTTTGACATAGTTTGATGTTTAGTTTGTTTTACTTCATTTTGATGTTGAATTTGATGAGACAGTTTTGTCCCAGTCTCGGGAACCCTAGAGTAGAACTCGGTGAAGACTTCCATGCAGAAATGAAGACTAGGCTGAGATTTACCAGGAGGGTATAATTTAGTGTATATATATATATATATATATATATATATATATATAATTAATTAGTTATATATATATATTAGAAATAATATAATTCATTAGTTTAAGAAGTAGTTCTTGAACACAATGTTGTATAATCCTAATACAGGTTCTCTGAGGGGTACTGATGAAGTTTCCACCTTCCAGAGCAGCACTGTCCCAAAGAACTTGTAGTGACGATGGGAAAATTTTTCTTTGGCATCATTAGCCACATGTGCTTATTGAGCACTCGAAATGTAGCTATTGTGATGAAAGAACCGAATTTTAAATTTTATTTGAATTAATTTAAAAATTTTATTAATGTTTATTTATTTTTGAGAGACACAGAGTGTGAGCGGGGGAGGGGCAGAGAGAGAGAGACACACACACAGAATCTGAAGCAGGCTCCAGGCCCTGAGCTGTCGTTACAGAGCCATATGTGGGGCTTGAACTCACAAGCAGTGAGATCATGACCTGAGCCCAAGTCGGATGCTTAACCGACTGAGCCACGCAGGCGCCCCAATTTGAATTGATTTAAATTTAAATTTGAAAAGCTATATGTGGCTAGTGGCAATCATATTGGACAGTGCACTTCTAAGGGAATTTTTTTCATGTTTATTTATTTATTTTGAGAGAGAGTGAGAGTGCAAGTGGGGGATAGGCAGAGAGAGGGGGGCAAAGAGAATCCCAAGCAGGCTCTGTGCTGTCAATGCAGAGCCTGACATGGGACTCTCTCCCGCACCATGAGATCATGACTTGAGCCAAATCAAGACTTGGACACTTAACTGACTGAGCCACCCAGGTGCCCCCGGAAGTGCATTTCTAGAGGGTCACGATCTACTAGGACAGATAGCAGGCGATAATTATAGTTATTATAGGACATGGAAATTATAAGTAATATTTTTCATTTAATAAACAATTTTTGAGAACCTAATATGTGCTGACATCACAATATGGAGATGACTAGGCCTTGATTTTGTCGCTAAGATGTGCCCAATATAGATACAGGAGTACTGATGCATAGGGGCACTTGTACCCCAATGTTTATAGCAGCACTCTCAACAATAGCTACATTATGGAAAGAGCCTAAATGTCCATCAACTGATGAATGGATAAAGAAATTGTGGTTTATATACACAATGGAGTACTACGTGGCAATGAGAAAGAATGAAATATGTCCCTTTGTAGCAACGTGGATGGAACTGGAGAGTGTTATGCTAAGTGAAATAAGTCATACAGAGAAGGACAGACTCCATATGTTTTCACTCCTATGTGGATCCTGAGAATCTTAACAGAAGACCATGGGGGAGGGGAAGAAAAAAAAATGGTTAGAGAGGGAGGGAGCCAAAACATAAGAGACTCCTAAAAACTGAGAACAAGCTGAGGGTTGATGGGGGGTGGGAAGGAGGGGTGGGTGGGTGACGGGTATTGAGGGCACCTGTCGGGATGAGCACTGGGTGTTGTATGGAAACCAATTTGACAATAAATTTCATAATAAAAAAAATTAAATTAAATTAAATTAAATTAAATTAAATAAAAAAAAAAAGATGTGCCCAATATAGTGGGACTCTAACACCTTCAGATCAAATCCCCACTTGAGAATTTTTTTTGTGGCATGTAGAATACCTCACTGAAATAAGCCTCACTGAAACCAAGGTCTTTCAGGGACATGGGGCTGGGAGTATTTACCTGATTTGGCCTACTCTGAGCATCAGAATCTTGAACTGTGATCATCAGTAGAGAGCATCTGGTCCAGGTGTCCACATTTACACAAATCTGACAACACTGGAAACGGTCTTTAGCTTTAGACTATAGAACAACCATGGAAGAATTTGATGGTAACGCACCTACATCCTAGGGTGAAAATGCACACCCAGTTTACGCATCATTGCATACATTTAAATAAGACAACTGTAAGACCCACAAGGGATTCTGATACCAATTCCTTATAAATACAATCTGGTAAGAGATCTTGAGCAGTGTGGCTGAGTTTTAACTACTGGCCCTGTCTGGATTATCTTCTGTGTGTTTCACTGTGTTCTTATCAGAACATGAGCAATACAGTCTGTGCTGGAATATTCCATCCCTCCTTCAGGGCTTTTGGTTACCCAGACCTCTTTTGCTTTATGCACTTACTCGAAACATGCTCTTCCTCAGCTATTTCTAGGGGAGGTTTTGCAAGATGCTGCCGTACTTCTGTCCCTAAACTGGGCCCTCTGCCGCTCTCCCTGTGTTCTCTGTGGCCGCTGAATTCTTTTGGGGGAAGACCCTGCTTCGAAGTGCCGTGGGAATGGGAGCGTAGTTTCAAACTCATTTTGACAGGAAAAGTCACTTCTGGCTGAAAACACATCCCTGATTATACAGCACACGGCACCATCTGTGGGACACCACCAAACGTATCTCATTCTGTTCCCTCCACTGCCAACTGAAGGGCTTTGCTGCTAAATCACATACAAGATGGTGTGGAGGATGCACATTCTGGCCACTGACAACAATGGCTTACACTGTGCAGCGGATGTCTCTTGGGACTTCAGCCTCTTTCTAGGATAACTAGTTCCCCCCACCCCCCCACTACATGGTCATCATGAGTGGTAACTATGCTTGTAGCATGTGTCTTTCCCATTCTTCCAGAGATGACTGCACCAGAGATGAACACCTGGTCCAAGATTCCTTCTCTGAGAGTTTAGAACTGTGTGTGTGTGTGTGTGTGTGAGAGAGAGAGAGAGAGAGGGGGGGACTAATTTTATCTGAGACAGCATGTGGCTGGAAATGGAGAGCAGTAATTGCAGATCAGGTAAGGTTGATCCACAGATACAATGATGAAGCAAATGCTTTGGGCCCCAAGACATCCTTATTTCCTTAAAACAAATTTTTCTGAGTTTGCTTAGGTGAGTTGGAACAAATTGATTTCTGCTTACACACACACACACACACACACACACACACACACACAGTAGTGGCTCAGCAAATGCAAAGTGTGGCAGGCAGAATTTTAAGATGGCCTTCGTGACTCCTCTCCATGCTTTTGTATAATCTTTCCCGTTAGGTTGTGGGAGGGAACTGTAACTTGCTTCTGATCCGTAGAGCATAGTAAAGTGAAGGGAATTTTCAATCATTAATCACTTGACTTTCATAAGCAAACAAGAGATTATCTCGGGCTGATCCAACCTAATCAGGTGAGACTCCGAAAGAGGGTCTAGAGGTCAGAGATTCAGTCTTTCCTGCTGGCCTTGGAGAAACAAGATACATGAGTTCTGCACCTGCAAAGAACTGAATTTTGCCGACAACTGCACTAGCTTAGACAACGACCTGGAGTCTGACTTGACCCCGGGTGGGTGACATATTGATTATATCTTCATGAAAGCCTAAAAAGAGGACTCAGTTATATCATGCTTGGACTTCTGATGTATGGAAACTATAAGGTTTAGCCTGTTTGTGGTAATTTGTTATACAGCAATAGAAAACCGTAGAGAAGGTACATGAATAGCTGTGTTGTTTGTTATTCAAGCTCCCACCCTAACTCCTTTAGATAGTAACTGACATTCTCTTTCAGATCTGATCTGTAATGACTCCAGTCCACTCATATAGATGGACCCTATGAGGTCAATTAGCTGTATTCCTACTTCTCACTGTTTATCCTTTGGCCTTTTATCCCCACGAAATCTTGTGAAAACCATCGCTCAGCTCTGATTTCCATGGAATTGGTGACTTGTTATAAAGAATAGCTCAGCCACTGCCACAGTGAAGACAGAGGTGGAGAGGGAGACTTATAGGCATGCCTGGCCCCAAGGACAAAGCACGTGTGAAACTGCACTGGCTCTGACATGAAATGTAAGCACAAGGCTCACTAATGGAACTTTCCTCATCTCTTTGTGGACATGGGCCTCTCAGGAGGAAACCTGGCAGAGATTCCGCTTTGGCAGGAAGCACCCACCTCGCTTCCCTGTTGGCCAGAGTCCACAGTTTAGGCATCAGCAGGCCCCTGGCCATTCAGAACTTTTCTGGAAAAATCGAAAGTGAAGGTGCTTGAGATTTGGGTGCTGGGCTCTTGAGTCATCTAGTAAACAACCCAATCATAAAAGGGTAATCATATACGGCATCCACATAACATTTTGTAGGTTCTAGGTTGCTCTAAGCTCCATTTATCATCTGGTTCTCTCAATAGCCCTGGAAACAAAGCAGTTGTCATCATTCCTGTTTTGCAGATGTGAAAATTAATACAGGGAAACCTCACTAAAATGGAGTGGAGGGGTTTGACAGGGGGAGCTCCCATGTCCTTCCTACTTCTTGAGATCAATTGCAAATCCCATAGGAAGAGACAGACCTCCCATCTGGAGGAAGAAAGGCCCTCTCAACAGTCCAGCAGTTGGGAGAGAGCCACAGCTCAGCCAATGAGAAGCCACTATACTTCCAACTTCCGGTTCACTCCAATGGACTTTCTGTTTATAACAGCCTTTTAAACTCCCTCCTTTCCTCTATAAAAGAGTGTGACTCTCCTTTGTTCTTGGGACTTGCCTACAGTTTTGCTGTTATTTTCCTTGTCCCAGATTGACTCCTCTATTATTCCCGGGGGGTGGGGGGGAGGACATCTTTTGCTGGTAAAATAACGGGCAGTTTTATTTTTTTTAATTTATTTTGTATTTTTTTAATGTTTGTTTTATTTTATTTTTTTTAAGAGAGAGAGAGTGAGACAGAGCACGAGCGTGGAAGGTCAGAGAGAGACGGAAACAAAGCATCTGAAGCAGGCTCCAGGGCTCGAACTCACGAACCATGAGATCATGACCTGAGCTGAAGTCGGATGCTTAACCATCTGAACCACCCGGGTGCCCTGTAACTGGCAGTTTTATTTTTAAGGTTAACACTGATGAGGAAAGTGAGGCTCAGAGAGATTAAATGCCCTGCCCAACATCACATAGCTCAGCGGGTGGCGGAACCAGGCCTGGAAGCCAGTTCTTCCCCTTAGCAAGTCCCTCGCTCATTCTTTCCTTCCATAAAGATATTTCCAGAGTACTTCTAGGTGCCAGGCACTGTAATGTGCCCTGTGGTGAACAGGGCAGGTGACCCTGAGCCATCAGCTAAACAACCCCAGAAATAATTGGTGAAAATGTGATTGTAATGGAGATATGCAAGGTTCTAGGAGAGTTTGTTACAGGGTTCTCTAACATAGCTTGGAGAGTTGGGAACTTTTCTTCTGAGGGAGTAATATTTAAGCTGACATCTAAAAGCCAAAAGTTTTGTTGATCAGGAGAAGATTGGCAGCATTTAGAAAGATATGTTCATATGGCTGCAGGGTAAAATAAGGGAGGATTGGGCAAGATGGGACTGGGAAGTCTGGCAGGGGCCAGACCACTAAGTGCCTTAGAGTTCTGGTTAAAGATTTTTGTAGTGATTCAAATAGCAATAGGAAGCCTTGACAGTGTTTTGTTGTTGTTGTTGTTGTTTGTTTATTTATTTATTTTGAAAGAGAGGGGGGCGGGGCAGCGAGAGAGGGAGAGAGAACCCCAAGGAGGCTCCCCGCTGTCAGCCCAGAGCCCAGCACGGGGCTCGACCTCCTGGACTGTGAGATCACGACCTGAGCTGAGATCAAGAGCCAGAGGCTTAATCCGTTGAGCCACCCAGGTGCCCCACAAGCCGTGACAGTGTTTCACTTTGGGAAGCGCACATTCAGAGTCGTGTTTTCAAAATATCACTCTGCCTGCCACGTAGGACACCGGCTGGAGGTTGAGGAAGGCAAGAGTGGAAACAGAGAGACAAAAAGAGGAGGTCACCGCCACAGAACAAGCAGAGGATCTGGTGAGTGTGGCGGTGGGGATGCAGGAAAGTGGACAGGTTTCATGACTGGATGTGGTGGTGGTGAGGCAGGAAGAGGGGTCAAAGACCTCCCTCTTTCCATGGTGTTCATTATCTCCCAGGCTTAGGCTTCTTGTGTTTGCTTTCCTTCTACGGAACAAAGACAAAGCCAGGGGCTTCCACACCGCAGCCGGCACACAAAGGAAGGCCAGCCAGGTCTCAACGAAGTCAAAAGCTCTTAGAAATAACTCAGCTTGGAAGAACTCCCCAAATATCGCATTGTTAGGGACTCCCACAGGATCAGGAAAGCGGGCAAAACGTTCCCACTCGATACTCACCTGTTGGATCAGACTTTTTAAAGAAGGCATTGAACTTCTCCCCAGGGAAGAAAAATGAATAACTTGTCAGATAACACGAATGGGTGAATGTCGTGTTACATAAAATCTTCCAACTACTATATTGAGGTTTAAGCCCGTTGGGTTACCACAGTTTCTGAAGCCCAAGATGGCGGCTCTGGACCATGATTTGTTTAGAATTAAAAAAAAAAAAAAATTGTTCTTAAATTTTCTCCTCGAAATCCTGAGGGGAGGGAATGTTTATAAACAAATAGAAGACGCTACGGAGAGTGACAGACAGGAAAGAAAAGAATACTGTGATATTCAATTCATGGCTGGTGTCTTGCCATGTGTTGAAAAGGGTGTAGTAGAAAACACGCGGGCTTTGGAATCTGAGCTGGGCTCAGAACCTGCTTATTTCATTTCCCAGCTGCGTGTTGTTGCATATCTGAGTCACCCCTTCTGTATCATACGGTTATTACGAAAAGTAACGCCATGCGTTCAAAACCAACGCAGAGCCCGGCACAGGGTAAACGTTCAGTAAGGCTAGTGGCCGTGTCGTCAGGGGGCCTATTACTCAAAACCCATTTTTCGGCACGTCTGGGGACTCTGACACTGAATGAACCATTCTTCACTCTCAGTAGCAATAACGGAATTTGAATTTTTTCAATTTGAAATCAAGGGCTCCTAAAAGAAGTAGCTTGATTTAAAAAAAGAAAAATCACCAAATATTGCCTGAGTACTATGTGCTAATCATTTTGCAAGGTGATGTGAGAGACCCAAAGAGGTGTAAGACACACATGTACAGACTTGGGGGGTGAGACACACGAAAGACCTAGAAAGGAAGCCAGTCAGGCTTGGGTCAGCTGAGCTGCGGGTGAGGACGAAGAGGCTGTATGCTCTCATAAATGGGATTGCTGCCTGGCAAGGGTAGCCGGGCTGGGACAACGGCTGGCAGGGTCTAGATGACCAGACCCACTCTCCTCATGTCTGAATGCAATCCCTAACTGCTGGTTCGGAAAGAGTAAGAAAGAACTTTTTTTTTTTCCCCAAGCAATTCAGAGTTGGTGTGGAATGGGTCTGAATAAAACACGGTGGCTTCCCGATGTGTGAGATTACTGCCCTGACACTTACCTGCAAAGCCAGCATCATTTGTCCTATATCCAAATGACGGTCAATGGATAACCCAAGGAGTTTTCAACAACAAAAATCTGCTTTCAAAATTTCTGCCAGAGGAAAACCGTCCCCACCGGGAGAGATTTGAGGGCTCCAGCCAATTTTCAACCCGATTCAAAATCATGAGTATTTTCTGAACATCTACTTTGTGCCAGTCCTGTGGGCCACAATGCTCTGTTGACCGTCTCACAGGCTAGTGGAGGAGACAGGCATGTGAACAAATACATTATGAAACAGCATCCTGAGTACAGGGGTAGAGATGTGCTTTGGGTTCAGAAGTCCTCCGGAGGAAGGACGATGTCTGAGGAGGGGGAGTGGGATGTCTGAGCTGGGGTTGAAGGGTAAACGAACAGTAGGATTCAACAGAAGGGTGTGGGAGCGTGGAGGGGTGAAATGGCTTTCAGGGTATCATAGGCTGGGAACTCTAAATGGGTCTCACCTCCGGGCGGGCCCGGCTGACATGTGAAGAAATCCGTGGCCAACGTTTCATGCTTTTTGGTTTACAGAACATCGGGCCAACTCTGTCCCAGATACCTCCTCGCCATTGTTCAGTGCATCTACTTTTAGCTTCAAGTTTTGATCCTTGTTCAAAAACACAGACATATTTTAGGTTGTTGCTATTCATTTATACTTGAATGAGGATGAGTTCCGTGTGCTTTATCGAGAGATGGTTTAAGATATTTAAAGAACAAGACTGTTTGAGTGCCCAAGTAGAAACCTGGTTATGTTCAGCAGCTCCCTCGCCCTCAATCCCATTAGCTTCAAAGCCTTGTCCGTAAGGCCAGCTACTGATGACTTATATATTTGAAGACCTACAAATATGCTGGCTTTCAGTGATGCTAACCTCTCTATGTTGTCAAGTACATTTTATTTTTCTAGGATACATCAGTAAGAACCTCTGGCAAGTATCAAGATGGGTCGCCTCCTCTTAATATTAGCCACAAGTTGGCCTTTAGCTACAATCTGCTCCTTCCATTCAGATACAGCATTCTGAGAAAGATGAAGAAAAAGACTTCTTTCTTCCTTTTCTTTCCTTTAATTAAACTTACCTGGAAATGCCCAAACCGTGCTCCAATTCCTCCCGTGGCTTGGGCCCAGATCCTCAGAGGAGAGTGTGCGTCTGTCTCTATTAATTGCTTATGTTCCTGTGTGAGTCCCCAGGCCATTCCCCTGGCCTTGAAATACACATTTTGTGGACTTGCCAGGGATTGTCAGATATTGTTCTTGGCAAAATACTTTGTTCCATTATTTTCCTGCCTGGAGGCAGAGAGGAGAGAAGAGCCTCTCGAAGTCAACCTGGAATTCTCTTGCTCCACATAATGGTGGGAGGTTCTGGGAGTAGGAAAAGCATGTAATCAAAATAGCACTTCCATAAGATGTTCAGTGGAAACCAAATCCTGAAGTTCTCGGGAGACGGGAATCTTGGGATGCCAAAATCTCAGCAAGCATGACTATGTCCAGGAAGTGACTGATGTCAGTGTTGCCAGCTTGAGACAGGGGCACAGAGAAGGGACTGTAAGCTGGCCTTCGGTGACTCGAAATATGGCCATGCATTTGTCTAATAATGGGAAGAGTCAGAACATAACCGAGATTTGGCAGAAGAGGAAAGGGGCAAGACCCAGGGGAACTGACCTTTAATAGAAGGTCCAGAGGGTCTAGGGGTATTTATTAGGCCAAGGACAGTGCATCTCTGTTTTCAGCAGTGGCCTGCTGAGGAAAGGGCAGCAGGAGCAGCTTTGTCTCTCTCTGGGACTAAAGAAGGTACCAGAATGCCCATATAGAGGGGCAGGGCCTCTGACAGACACACACTTGACTCCAAAGCTGCTGCTCTTTGCATTCCATAACACCTCATCCTGGGAGGAATTATTTCAAGATGATTGTACTCTTTGAACCCTAAGAAGAGTCCTTTTGGGAGTCTTGATCCTCACCCAGGGGTCTCTAGTGACAGGTACGGCATGCCTAGACGGGGGGTTGGAGAGGAGAAGGTATCCATCATGTCATCTGTTACTCCAGGTGGCGTCACTGACTTCGGAGAAACTGTCACCATTATTTGGGGTTGGGGGGAAACCATTGAATACCGATGAGTAACATTAAGGAAATCTCGCAGGGTAATTCCAGTGGTCTCAGAGTATGTGGAAAGAGCAAGAACAACATAAAAGAACAACACAGTTGGAAGAGGATAGAGCGATGACATTTGAAACCGGGAAATTTTTTCAAGTGTATGACAGAAGAATATCAGCGTGACATCCATGGAGATTGAAGAAGAATGGAATACGTCACCCACAGAGAACTGGAATTGATGTCCGCAGCCTTTGGTCCCACTGTCCTCCCCTCTCTAGACCATCTTACGGTCTGCCGTCCAAGATACCAATCTGGACATGCCGTTTCCTACACAAAGCTCTTCAGTGGTTCTGGTCACTTCCATTCAGGAAAGCTCACCCCTTGGCATTACCCTCAGGCCCTCACTGATGGTGTCGCTGCCTTATTTTCTCACTTTAACCTCTTCCTCATTACCCACTGCCCCCTCCCCACCCTGATCCTTTTACCCTTTTCTTTGTTCTTAATGAACTATTTACCCACAAAAGCCTTGCTCTTTAAAGACTGTTCACTTGCACATGCTGTTCTCTTGGCCTGGAATATCTTTTTTTTTTTTTTTTTTTTTTTTTTTTTTAAGTCATCAATACTAAATGCAAGAGTCTTCTGGGAGAACCCACTCAAGGAGAATTAATTGCTACACCCCTCTCCCTACTTGCTTTTTTTTTGCCACCAATGCACACGGTGTAACTGATCCTTATTAATAACTGCAGATGCAAATTCCACGGGTTTCCACTGCTGTCAAACAATTGGAACGTCCCTGACACGTAAGAATTTGTTAACTTTCCTGAGGCTCCAGTTTGTATTGCGCATGCTGGGAGGCATGTTTCGCGAAAGTAAGTGACTAGCTAGTGAGGGAATTTAGTCAATCGCCCAGCGTTTCCCTCTCAGAGTGACTTGTGTCTTCCTTGCCTTTGGTCATGTAGTCAGTAATTTCATGGAGAGATGAAAAACTTTGCTTATCCCTACCAACAATGTCACCTACTCAGTGTCACATAAACATCTTCTGACTTAACCCTTAACAAAACTCCCATGAGTTCTTACTAGAATTCCCATCTTACAGGTAAGGAAATTGAGACTTGAGGGGAGCAATTTCCCCACATTTACACAGCTAGCAAGCGAAGTCAGGAATCAGTCTCAGGTGCAAAATCAACAGAATGGAACAGAAAACACGACGAGCACCCCTACTTTCTGCCGTTGGTGAAAAGGGACAAAAAGACTCTGAGGAAATGTAAGAATGTGATTATTCTTGGCTTTAAAAAAGTTTTGAACGGATTAAACAGGGAGGAAAATTATGTGAGAGAAGAATTTGCAAATTCCAGGATTCTTCATGGTATCATGACAAATTTTCTGGACACAAATCTTTAGGCATACCCCTTAATGTTAAGGATCTCTTAAGAATTCATCACTCTACTATGGCCTCTGCAGTGCTAAATTCAAAATTCAATCCACAGACTTCTAGAGCATTTTGATTTTTTTTTTAACGTGTATTTATTTTTGAAAGAGAGACAGAGAACATTGAGAGCACCCTGGCAGAGTCAATCACATTTCCTCCTTTTTTGGCCTTGCTTCTGGGCCACAGGCTCACCCGGGTCTCCTCCCCCCTCACTGGCAACTCCTCAGTTCCCTTTGCTGGTTCCTTCTCATCTCACCAGCCTCCAAATGTCAGAGTGCGTGGACACTCCTTGGGTCTATTCTCGTCTATATCTATGTCCTCCTGATGATTGTATCCAGTCTCCTGACTTTAAATTTCATCCATATGCTGACAACTTCCTTTGAACTCCAGACATCTCCACGTGGGTAGGTAGAAGACATCTCAAACATGAAAGGTCTGCAGATGTTCCTCTTCTCCTTCAACCCTGATCCATTTGCAGTCTTGCACATCTTGGTTGATGACAACGCTTTCTAGTTGTTTAGGACAGAAACCGTGGAGTCATCATTGATTCCTTTCTTTCCCTTGTGCCTCACATCCAGTCTATCCAGAAACTTGTGTTAGCTCTGACTTCAACACGGACCACGGCCACTGCTCACGGCCCCCATTCCCGCCACTCTGGCCTAAGTCATCCTCCCGTGTCTCTTAGATATACAAGATCTTTCGGTTCCTTTACGTCTACTCTTGCCACACCCCGCCAACCCGCACTGTCTATTCTCAAAACAGCAACCAGAATGATCCTTTTAAAACATAAATCAGATCATGTCATTTTGTTTATAAAAAAAAACCAACTCTCTTAAAACCTCCCTTATTCAAAGACCTTCATATTTCTCAGAGTAGAGGCTGAAGTCCTGACGTTGGCTTATAAGGCCGTTGTCCCCTGCACCCCATTGTCTACTAACATATTGTATATGACTTCCTTCTTTAGTAGGCTTATCAACTCTCTTTCTCTTCATCAGAAAGTGGGGATTTTGCTCTGTTTTGTTTACTACATACCTCCCACCTAGGAGACATTGGGTGCTCAGAATGCATTTGCCCAAAACATCAGTGGAATCTTGCTGAAGGCCAGTCCTTAGACAGTGTATGTGGTTCTGGGCCTCTGTCACCTGTGTGGTGAACCTCATGGGGAAAAGAAAGACACGAGCGAATATGAGAACTATATTAAGAGCAGTATAATTGTTACGGGCACTTGTTTGTGATATTGTTTTCCCAAGTGGAAACTTCATTCTTTTTTTTTTTTTAAGTTTATTTATTTATTTTGAGAGAGAGAGAGAGCAAGCAGGGGAGGGGGAGAGAATCCTAAGCAGGCTCCACACTGTCAGTGGCAGAGCCCAACGCGGGGCCTGAACTCAGGAACCATGAAATCATGACCTGAGCCAAAATGAAGAGTCGGGCGCTCAACCAACTGAGCCACCCAGGCACCCCTGGAAACCTCGTTCTTAATGAAATACTTTTTTCACATGAGACCTCTTTCTAAATTAAGCAGAGCAAACATACCAGCCCCCTGCCAATTGTACTGTCAAAGGCCACCAGTAAATCACCAGTCTGCTGTTTTAAATAGCACAAAAATTTGGTAATTGCCTGGGCCCCCCAGGGACTGGAGTTAGCTGGTAGTGAGGACAGACACTGCTTGTCTGTCACCAAGAACGGGCAACATTCACCAAGCTCTGTGTGAAACTTTCCAAGCTCTTTTTTTTCTTCAAAAAAAAAAAAAAAAAAAAAATCTGATTCTTCTTTTCAATGCTTTGGGGTGGACCACAAGCAGAGCTAAGTCTCACGCAGGAGTTTTGTGCTCCCACCAAGCTGCAAATCAACATTCCAGAAATTCAGTTGTGTAAGATGGGAAGAACTTACTCTCAAGACCTTGAGAAGGGGTGTTGGTAGTGGAAGGAGAGCCTGGTGTCTGTGGGGCCGTGAAGAGCCTTGGGTCTCCTGCTTCTAGAAGAGCTTCTTCTTCTTGATAAAATGGGTTCATAGCATCTGTGTCAACAGGGTGGTTGAGAGTATCTGAGAAAGTTAGTTTATATCAAAGTGATTTGCAAAGTATAACGTGATGTCTAAATGTTGGTCTCTGGCTAAGCCGTAAAACATTTTCATAAATCAAGATGCTCCATAATCCTCTCAGAACTTACCTCCCTCGTGAGTTTGGATTTCATGTACTAATCTGGTTAAATTTTTGCTCGTTTTATTTTTGTTTATCGCCACTTCAGTTGTGAACACTGAGGTTGTGTCTAGGCAGCTAGCTCATCATTTGGCTTGATCGGTTTATTCAAAGAATCAGGTGTTTTAGGTCACCAAGTGCTTAGACCGATGGCTTTCTGAATGGCCCAAGGGCTGCACCAAATTGCAGTTGAAAATCCCTCACATAGGCCAGTTGTATGGGTCGAATTGTGTCCCCCGAAAAGATACGTTGAAGCCCGAACCCATAGTCCCTGTGTGACTCTATTTGGAAACAAGGTCTTTGCAGATGTAATCCGGTTAGGATGAGGTTGTCGGGTGGGCCCTAATTCAATGTGACCACTGTCCTTACAAGAGGAGGAGAGACACAGTCACGGAGGAAAGACCAGGTGACCACAAAGATTGGGGTTATGTGTTTATAAGCCAAGGAATGCCAAGGCTTGCCAGCAACAGCAGAAGCTAAGAGACAGGCATGGAACAGAACGTCTCCTGGAGCCTTCAGAGAAAGCCTGGTCCTGCCGACCCTTAGATTTTGGACTTCTGCTCTCCAGACCTGTGAGGGAATCCATTTCTCTTGTTTCAAGGCTCCCAGCTTATGGTACTTGGCTATGGTGGTTGATGAGCAAACTAATGACAGCCAGGTACCCCACAGGCACATTTGAGATAGGCCTGGTCACTGCAATGAGGACCATGACTTATTTTTCTCTCTACATTTGGTAAATGAGCTGCCACCCACCCACAGGGTTGGTAAAACACCAGTGTAAAATAAAATGAAGTGGTCGGGTGTGACGATTCCATCCATGTGCGTGCCTGAAGGAGCAGGCAGCAGCTAACTGTGGGTATGGAAACAAAACCCTTGTTGTTTCCCCCCCCGCCCCCAACCCGGGCCCAACACTTTCTTTCTGGTTCATTTGTGATGGCTTGAAAAAAAAAAGCAACCGCTGTTTTTCATTTTTTGTATGATATTAACGTTTTATGAGTGAAAGCAAAATAAGAGGGAAAGCTCTATCAGGCTTATCTCAACCTGCAAGGTGTACTGCCAGAGAAGAACGCGGAAAGTGACTTAGCGACCTCCTGGTCCAGCAGTCCGCAGTCCTGGCTGCGCTTCCTGGTTAGCTGGGGGCCTTTGAAAGTAGCATCATTCGATTCCCATCCCTAGTAATTCTGATGTAATTGACACAGGGTGGGGCTTAGGCTTTGGTGTTTCGCTCTGTGCCCCAGATGGTTGTAACCTGTAGCCAGAGGGCTGGTCCGACCTTCTCATTTTACAGAAGAGAATATCAAGGCCGAGGCAGGTTAGTGACTTGCCCAGGATCAAAAAGCCAAGCGTCTTGCCACCGTGTGTGCCCCCAGAGCATCCTGTCCTTCCTTCACCTGGATCATGCCTGGTTACTTACCAAGGCTTAGCTCAAGTGGTGACTTCTTTCTGGGGCCTCTCTCCTGTTCCTTAACCCTCCTAGTCTCTGCGTTTATCACGCATACTGATTCAGGGGCCTTCTCCTCCACTACTCAGCTCCTGGTGGTCAGGAAATAGCCAGGTGGGAGAAAAATCCTAAAAACTTGTTCCAACGTCAAACAAAGCAGGATTCTAAGTTACTTGCAGTGCCCTAATTTGTACATAATTCTTACTGTCAAATTCATCAGCGATCACTATTAATTTCTCTTGCTCTCTTGCTTGTAGTTGACCCTCGAACCGCAGGGGTTTGAAGTGTGCGGGTCTGCTTATATGTCGATTTTTTTCGGTAAATACAGTGTAGTACTATAAATGTATTTTCTCTTCCATGTGATTTCTTCATAAAATTTTTCTTTTCTCCAGCTTCCTGTATCGTAAGAATACAGTATACAATACATATAACGTACAAATTATATGTTAATTGGCTGTTTATGTTATTGGTAAGGCTTCCAGTCAATAGTATGCTATTAGGAGGTTTGGGGAAGTCAAAAGTTGTATGCGAATATTTGATGGTGCGGGGGTTGGCACCCCTAGCCCCCATATTGTTCAAGGTAATTACTAACTTTTTTTGGATAGTTCCTAATTTTTATGATGGTTAGAAATTTGGAAATCATTCACAATTACGTAGATTAAATAAAATTCCCACAGAATCACTACCTGAAGGCTGGTTGTTGATATGATTTCTCAATTAATCAAGCATTTATTGGGTACCTATTACATGTTATTTGGTGTCAGAACACCTAGGTTCAAGCCAGCCCTCAACCTCTGTGTCATCACTTTCTTTCTTTCTTTCTTTCTTTCTTTCTTTCTTTCTTTCTTTCAATAAAATGTGCTTTATTTGTAAAATGATCATTCTCACAACAGTTCCATAAATTATTATATTCCCATGTGAACAAACTGAGGCTTAAAGAGATTTTCTACATTTCTTAGTTTATAAGTGCCAGCCCTGGGATTTGCACCTAGATCAGGCCGACTCAAAGCCCATGCCTTCTCCTCTATTACTATTCAGTTGCTAAGCTCTTACTGCTTGCTCAGTTCAAGCAAGCAGTGAAATTCTGAGCTCTATTAGTTACCATAAAAACACGTTGTTAAGAATGTGTAACCAGGACCGTCAGGGACAGCTGCACAGGTTACGCACTGTCAAACCAGGATGTGTCATTCACATTACAGTCCAGGATGAACAGATGTTCCAGGCATTGTGTGGTGACGTGTACTCAGGGGCTGAGGGTCAGCACTGCACACAGGCCTGTGCCCCTGGGCTGAGCCTGGAGCGTCTGCAGGTTGTGGAGCGGATGGTCAAGCCACATTGCACGCCGAGCCACAGAAGTGAAATGCCACACTCACAGAGGCCTTCCAAAATGTTCTCTGAAATGACCTCAGTGAAACACAGCAAGAGGAAGAGGGCTGGACAGTGAGCTCTGCACAGCAAGTCAAAAGCCATGTTTACTGATCCTGGGGAAAAGCGCTTCCTCTGAGAGCAAAGCGAGACTTGTTAGCGGGTAGCTTGCAGGAGAAAGACTCTGGGGCCGGGCCAAGAAAGCACAGTGGGGACTGCTCCCCGGCCAGTCCACTGGCAGCAGATCCTTCAAGGCCAAACCGAGGGCTGCTCGGGAAACGTCCAAGCTGCTTCCTGGGCATCTTGGGAAAGTGAACAAAGGTGACCCAGCTTTCTTCTCAGCAGAGGAGGTGGGGGGGCGTGTCTCTACTGAACCTCAGAGCAAGAGACTAAGGAGTCTCCCACAGCTCAGAGAAGCCACGAGGAGGAGAGGTACAGGTGGTGGGAGGAGAAACCAGACAAGCCTGTAGGAGAGGCAGGGTGCAGAGTATCAATCAGCAGTGTCGCCACGGGGCAAACCCTGGCATTTCTGGGGCACCTGCAGAGCATTTTCGTATGCGTGTTCCCGTTTGGCCCTCACAGCCGCCCTGACAGCTCGTTGTCATCACCATTTCACTAGTGAGGAAACTGAGGCTCAGAGAGACCTACGATCCAGCCCGTATCTACTGAGTGGACTTGATCTCTGCCTGTAGCCGGGGCTCCTGATGATGAATCTGAGCTCCCTTGGTAGGGAAAAGCTTCAAAACCATGGGAAGATGTCCTCGCTTGCCTCTGGGAGGAATAGTTAGGAAGATGCTGTAGGGGAGGACCGGTGACTCTCGGCAGTCTGGTCCACTAGTCTTGCAGGGGGCGGCCTCTGCCTACCCTCCAGTCTTTACCCACTGTTGCCTCTTGTTTTTGGCACTCCTGACTCCCCCCATGCTTAGCCATTAGGAGCTGCTTCTCTGCTCCGCTGGTATGGAAGTAATTCTTCCAGCTCTTCCCCCGGCTACTTCCTTTTCAGCAGTTGCCTCTTCCAGGAAGCCCGCCCTGACCCACAGACTGAGCACCCCTGCTTATCTCACAGCAGAGATCGATTGACTATTTTCTTAGCTATCCCAGTAATTCTGTCAATGGCCGACCTACTCCCGCCTGGCCCTTGCAATGACAAAGCCTGGCGTCTCCTGTGTCAACGCCTCTCCACCTTAAGCCACAAGCACCCATCCGTCTCCTTTCTGCACTGCCCACTGGGCTGGGCAGCATTGAATTCTGCCGCACAAAACCTTGGAAAAGAAGGACACCCACACACGCATGCATATTCCAGAAAAAGAGAAGAAAATGGGCCAGGAGATCACTCCAGGCTCTTGCTCCAAGAGAACAGTTTCTTCCCCCTTAGAAAAAATGTACTCACCAAGGCACAAAGCAGAAGGAGCCTGGCAATTCCATTTGAAATGAAATCCTTCTCCTAAATTATCATATTTCAGATTGGAACCACATCCTCCCCCCATCAGCCCCTGCCCCATTGCTCTTTAGTCTGTGTGGAGACGCAGTGGGGAAATGTGAATTCTGCTGATTAAAAGGAGCCTGTGACAGGCCTGCCACCAGCCAGTTCAGAAGAGACACATCCAATTAAAACAGACAACATTTTCAGAGACCCCAGGCGGGCATTTCATCTTCTCAGTACTTTCTCCAACGTGTCAGTGTTACCTGAGGCAGTTCTTCCTGTTTTTTTTTCCTCCCCCACTATGAAATTTAGGTCAGTAACTGCATAATCCACGAAAACAACCCTGGCTGCCTCCTCGTCTCCTCCCCCTCCTCCCCCCACTGGAGCGGTCTGTTTGGAAATACATAATTGGGCCCAAATGCTTCCCCCAGCTGACTTCAGTGTTCGGGGGCGAGGACTGGGCTGCGACGGCCCAGGTGCTGCTGGCCCCGCTGCACCTGCACGCAGGACCCGCGATGAGAGAGGAGTTGAGGGTTGGCTACGTGGTTCCATAGTGGAATCGAGCTGAGCTCTCGGCCCGGGGGGGCCGGCCGAGATGTCTGGCCGTGCCATCGAACTCCATGCCCTGCCCCGAAAATCAACAATGTGCCCTCAGGAGAGCGACCGACTCTTGGGGTCCAGCCTTTCATCCCTAAAAGGACGTGAGCCGGCTGGATGTCTATCCAGCCTCTCGTTGCTCTCGTGCTAACACGTACCGGCTCCCGCAGAGCCTTTTCGAGGGAGGTGCTGTCTCAGGAGGTGCAGGTCTGAGCGTGCATCTGTGTCCACTTGTTTCTCTGGATGCCTTTGGGAGAATGTCCAGATCCCAGGGAGATGGGGAGGTGGGTGTCTGCAAAGACAATCCCCACTCAGCCAAATTAGGCGAGGGAACTGGCTTCCTTCCCACACTTTAGCTGGGACACGCATTGTGCTTGCCACAGAGACAAAACTGTGTGCTGAAACAGGAAAGCAAATTCTGTGCTTGGAGAAGCAGGAGACAGAGTAGGCTGGCCAAGCCAGGCCCAGCAGAAGAGGACCTAAAAAAGTATTTCCTCACGCTCCCGTCTCTGGCCGGCCTGGCCTGTACAGGACTTCTGGCGTTTGCTGGGTGAGCTCAGGAAACCGTTTTCACCCTACATGTTTCCATGGGAGAAAACAGGGACACAGACATACGAACAGCCGCTTTGGTCTTGTCTGACAGACCTTCTGCAGGGTACTGCGGTCCTGAAAAGGCACACGGGGACCTTTGGGGTGAGCTGTGGTCATCCATCCTCTGTGGGGCCATACTCGGCTGCAGGGACATATCACTGGAAGGAGCCTTACATGTATCTAGTCCAGCGTGTTCAATCGCAGAGGAGAAAACCGACCCAGACAGGGGAGGTGGCCTGCCACACTCACTCAGAGAGATGCCCGCAGAGTTCGTGGGCCAGGGACCCCTGACTGCCAGGCTGAACGCAGCCCTGGCATCTTATGGTCTTCCTCCTATCCTAGCTTTCTTCTTCCCTGTTGGAAAAATAACTCAGGGGCGCCTGGGTGGCTCAGTCGGTTAAGTGTCTGACTCTTGATTTCGGCTCGGGTCATGATCTCAAGTGAGTTCGAGCCCCACATCCAGCTCTGCGCTGACAGACCGGAGCCTGCTTGGGATTCTCTCTCTCCCTCCCTTCCTGCCCCTCCCCTGCTAGCTCTCTCTCGCTCTCAAAGAAAGACAAATAATCATTTTTTTAAAAAAGGAAAATAATTCAACACAATCCAGCAGGTGATTATAGAAAATCTTCCTTGTTCCAGGCACTGTGCTGGGCACTGGACATAGAGAAGTGAGGTAAGCCACCTGATGAAATTCACCATGTGCTGGAGGACAAATTTCTGCAGGCAAGCAAGTAGAGGCCAGCCCGAGATGATCTTACCTGAGTTCCTGGAGCACCTGTACCCCCTCCCCGGCCCCCCCCCAGTAGTGGTACTGACTACAACGAATCATCAGTGACGTCTACTCGATACTGAGATTTGGAAGGACAAGGACTAGCTGATTGACTTTGTATCCCCAGCGCCCAAGACAGTGTATAATACATGGCGAGTGCTTCGTAAATATTTCTTTAGGGGCACCTGGGTGGCTCAGTCGGTTGAGCATCTGACTTCGGCTCAGGTCATGATCTCACAGTTTGTGGGTTCGAGCCCCGCATCAGGCTATGTGCTGACTGCTTGCTCAGAGACTGGAGCCTGCTTCGGATTCTGTGTCTCCTTCTCTCTCTGCCTCCCCCCCACCCCCCGGCTCACGCTTTGTCTCACTGTTTCTCAAAAATAAATAAATGTAAAAAAAATTTTTTTTAATATTTCTTTAAATAAATGAGTAAATATTTCACTTAAACATAGTAAATGGACAAGTTATTCCTATGCCTCAGTTTCCTCATGTGTTAAATAGGGATAAGTACTTTAGATTTCCAACTCTGGCAGACTAGCTCGTACGGCTGTCCCCCAATTATCCAGTGGTTTGCTTTTCTCAGTTACACATGGTCAACCGAAATATGTCTATTTAAGAGTACATATAGGGGTGCCTGGGTGGCTCAGTCGGTTAAGCGGCCGACTTCGGCTCAGGTCATGATCTCGCGGTCGGTGAGTTCGAGCCCCGCATCGGGCTCTGGCTGACAGCTCAGAGCCCGGAGCCCGTTTCAGATTCTGTGTCTCCCTCTCTCTCTGACCCTCCCCTGTTCATGCTCTGTCTCTCTCTGTCTCAAAAATAAATAAACGTTAAAAAAAAAATTAAAAAAAAAGAGTACATATATATATATGTACATAAATATGTAAATATATACTTTAAAAATATAATATCTAATATATATTTATAAATATATAAAAATTATATATAATTGTACATATAATTATGTATTACAATATATTATATACTTTTAAAGTATATATAATTACATATAATGTATATATATATATATATATATATATATATATATGTTATATATATAATTTTTAAAAGGTATTGACGGGAATAAGGAAGTGAGGACTTGAATGGTCAAAATCCCCAAAGAGAAGGAAAAAGAGAATTTGGTCTTATATTTGGGGTCAGTTTTCCCTTCCAGATATTTTCCAGATATCTGCCAAGAAGCTGAGCAGAGCTGCAGTAGTTACTTCGATAAAGAAAGTTAAAAATTGGAATTAAGAGACCATCAGGGTAGAAGGACCCTGATAAACACACTGAGAAGCAACACACTAGGAGCAAAGATGAACTGGAAACACTGGTCATCACAGACTGAGGCACATTTCAGATCAGCTTAATCTTTTTTTTTAATTAAAAAAATGTTTAATGTTTATTTATTTTTTGGAAAGAAAGAGAAACAGAGCGTGAACAGGGGAGGAGTAGAGAGAGAGAGAGAGGCACAGAATCAGAAGCAGGCTCCAGGCTCTGAGCTGTCAGCACAGAGCCCGACACAGGGCTAGAACCCATGAACCGTGAGATCATGACCTGAGCCAAAGTTGGACGCTTAACCGACTGAGCCACCTAGGTGCCCCTTAATTTTTTTTAATGTTTATTTATTTTTGAGAGAGAGAGGCAGAGAGAGTGAGCAGGGGAGGGGCAGAGAGAGACAGAGACACAGAATCCAAAGCAAGCTCTGGGCTCTGTGCTGGCAGCACAGAGCCCGACACAGGGCTTGAACTCACGAGCCGTGAAATCATGATCTGAAGTCAGATGCTCAGCTGACTGAGTCACCAGGGTGCCCCAGATCACCTTAATCTCGTTATCGATTAACCTGATCTGTTTCTCTCTTAGCTGCCTTCCGAAGCAGAAGCAAGTCCTCTCTGGAGAATGATAACATCATCTAGCACCTTGAAATACCTCTACCAATCATTGTCCACCCACAATTACTAGCACTCAATCCAAAATCGTCAGACAGACCAAGAGGAAAGAACAAAAACGGTCAAAGCCAAGAGAAAAATTGACAGGAGAAGTAAACCAGTAGGAAACCCAACTATTGGAGTTATCAGACATGGACTTTAATATATAAAATGGGGTAATAATAGTACCTACCGAATGAGTTTGTACATGTTTAACGTTCAGAATAATTCCTGGTGCATAGTAAGCTTAATATAGCTGCTTGTTAAATATTAAAGAAATATTTAGGAATCATGGGGGTTCTATAGGGGGAAAATATCAGTCATCCATTCAGCAGACACTTCATCAAGTAAGGACTGTGCTAGGTTCTATGGATACAGATAGGAAGAAGACCCTGACCTCAAGATGCTCACAGTTAGATGAAGATAGAAATTTCTCAGCGTGGGAGGATCTTATAAGGCTGTTCTAATGAAAAGAGGGAAAAGAAAAATCATAGTATAGGGGACGAATGGATCTCAATAACTGGAATATAGAGGTAAATAATGTGGTGGTCACTGGGGCCAGGGAAATGGCCAGCTGCAGTGTGATGCCTCCCCAAAGACTTTGGGCATCATCTCCCATTCTTGAGGCAGCTATGACAGTTATGGCAGAAAACAGAGGCCCACAGAGGTTAGGGGATTTGGTCTGGGTCAAAGAAGAGTTGGGATTGGGATCAGGATAGCCTCCTGAGTGCTCTGTTCCTTTCTCCATTATGGTACTCTTGCAGAATATGGGACTCAGGTCAAAGTGAAGGAAAGGCACATATAGCAAGAATCTCTCCAATTGTTTTCTCCTTTATTGCCCCGGCATCCCAGACCCAGCTCCTGAAAGGCTAGGACCCGGACTTCTTCCCAGTTGAGGGTCCGCATATGTGAGGATCCCTGCCTGAGCCTCCTTCCAAGCAGGAACCTCTCGGACGGGACCTACGGCTATGTTCCAGGAGGCCAGGTGTTAGAGCCGTTGACCCTCTGCAGCTCGCTTCAGTTTCACAGAATGTTCCCGCAGTCCGATGGCTATTGGAACACAGACCTGGGCCCCTGGATCTTTCCCTACTAGTTTGCTGCTTGAAGGAATGGCCAGACCGCAGCTGCCAATTTGTGGCCTCCGAGGCTCAGAGACTCCCTTCTTCCTGGCCCATGTGACCTTTCCCATATCTGTCTCCACTTGCTCTTGGCTTCTTCACTTGGAAAAAAAGGGGGAAAAAAGAAAGAAAAAAACAAAGGCTCTGCCCAGGGAACTGTGCTCCAAAGGAGGACAGGACAGCTCACCATGGCACCATGGCGCACCTGGCCAGGGTAAGAACAACACGTCCCAGAGTGGCACTGGTGGAAAGTTAAGCCTATTTTGAGTAGATGCCTGCTGTACCTATGAGATAATCTTCCCCTGTGGGGCCAATGCCAACCCCTTCCAGGTAGCGAAATGTCAGCCAGAGGGCTGAGCTGGAGGAAGCTCTCCTCGGATGGCAGGTGGGAGGTGGCTCCAGGGTGGGCGGATGGAAAGGAAGAGTCATCTCGCCTCTATTTATGATACGACAGTAATATGAGCCAGAGGAACAGAAGAAATGCCATGTGAGGTCACACACATGACCCACCTATACCAGCCTCTCTGACATCTGTTCCTAGGGACTTGCTGGCCACGAGCCGTGTCATGAGTCAATGGTGCTTTCCCACACAACCTGGGGGACTCCAGGCTTCGAATCCCATCCTCACTGCTTCCCTGCTCCCCGGCATGAATCCTGACCTCTCTGAGGTTCAATTTCCATCCTGTGAAATGAATATTAAGATACTTGCCCTGCTGACTTCATAAGATTCTTCTGAGGGCCAAAAACCCCTTGAGTTTGTATGAAGGCCCTCGGGAAACTGGGAAGCAGTGATCTGGGTGGTAGACCAGCTGCCCGTCTACAAACTGTCTGTTGCTGAGTCCACGGAGGAGCTTGTGCCAAAATGTAAATCAGTGCTCACTAAACACACGGTTTAGATCAGAGGACAGTTTGTTTACAGAAAGACTTCCTCACCGAAGGAGGCAGTGCTGGGAGAGTTCTTTATCTCACCGTGGATCTGCACTTTGACTAGAACTGCTGTGAGCACTGTATGTGTGGGTATGTCTCCCCTCAAATGCCCTTGTCCCACCACCCGGCTCTCTCCTGGCCCCATAGCCTCGCCCCCTATCAAAAGCCTGTTCAGTTTTCAAGACGCGGCTCAAGCATCCCCCATGCAGATCCCCACAGCAGAGCCTGTCCCCTCTTCCTTGGGCCTCCACTGGATGGCAATTATGAAGGCAAGATCTGTTCCCCATGCGGCTGGGACATTCTTGAGGTCACGTTCATCTCTAAGACTGGGGCACCGTGTATTTGTCAAGTAAAAAAGGTTAAAAAAAACCATGAGGGGCACCTGGGTGGCCTAGTCGGTTAAGCGTCCGACTTCGGCTCAGGTCATGATCTCACGGTTCGTGAGTTCGAGCCCCGTGTTGGCCTCTGTGCTGACAGCTCGGAGCCTGGAGCCTGCTCCGGATTCTGTGTCTCCCTCTCTCTCTGCCCCTCCCCTGCTCATGTTCTGTCTCTGTCTCTCTCAAAAATAACTAAACATTTAAAAACAAAACAAAACGAAACAAACAAAAAAAATGAGGTGTAGCTGCCTCTCTGCCCGTTTCGTAGGTGGGTGCCATTAAATCTGTTCAAGAGTCTCAACAGGCGCCAGGTGTGGTGGTTGAGATGCAGTCCCACCTGGAGGCCTTTGAAATGGAAAGATTCTGTGGAGCTTTATTCACTCCATACACAGTTACTCGTCACCTGCCATGTGCCAGGCATGGCGTAGGCATTGGAGATACAACTATGAACTAAGTGCAGTATCTGCCCTCTAGAACCTGCAGTACATAGTCTAGATAGGTTGGTACTAGCTTGTAGAATTTGGAGTAAGGCCTGTCTTTGGTGCCTGGAAGCCCATCACTGGCACATCCACCCTCGATGTCAAGCTAGCTCGCCTCTCTGTAGGCTGAATGTTAATAGCACGGTGTTGATCCAAGTCTTGCTTTCCGAAGAATCCCTCAGGGGCTCACCTGCAGGTAAGAAAGAGGATTGCTATTTAGAAAGGAGGGAAGGGAGAGGTAAGGGTCAAGGAAGGGAAAAGAAAAAAGGCAGAGAGGAAGGGGAGCAGCCTGACTTTCTCAAGCCACTTTCCCTCGATCTACTTGGTACCCCGTGTCCTATCTCTAGAAGCAGCCTCTGTACTTTTTGGTCCCTCCCTCCTTTGGGCCACCTCCCTCTGCATACAGTTTAGGTCACTACGGCACTTACCGAGCTCCTTTATAATTGTTTATATGTCTGCTCCTCCTCCCGAGCTGTGAGCAAGTCCCATTCTTTTTATCTTTTGCCCAGAATGTTTGTTTCTTGAGTAAATGAATACATTATCTCCATTTAGACAAATGAAGGCTCAGGTTCAGAAACAGTGTCCTGCCTACTGTCCTAGCTCACAGGCAGAGCTAAGGCACAGCTAAACCTTCTGTCTCCAGCCCTGGGCTCTCTCCCTGAGGCCCAGCCACACCAGCAGGATGGCCCTGGGGACTATAATTAGAAAGTCACTTCTCTAGATCAACTTTCCTGTTCCGAGAAGTAGAAGCAGAGACCTAAAGGGGACAGTGGCCTGTGTTGCGAAAGTTGGAAAATAATGGCACCGTGGGGGCCTGGGTGGAGTTCTCCAGCCTCCGGGTCAGCAAATCTGAAGTCACTCTTGACATCTTCTTCCCCTTCACAAGTCACCCAGTTTCGAATTATTACTGAAGCCAATGGATTCTGCCTCCTTAATACTTCGGATTTGTCCCAATTGCCATCGTCACCGAATCCATTCAGGCTTCTAACTACTCGTCCTCCCCACTAATGACCTCCGCTGTTTATCTTCCATGCTGCAGCCAGACTGTTCTTTCTAGAACATAAGAGCAGTCAGGCTCCTTCCCTCACTGAAACCTTCCCGTGGTTCCCAGTGTCCCAGCAAGGAATCTGTGTCTTTTGCTTCTGACTCCTCACCTCTTTTTACCTCTCACTCCTGCTCTCAGGGAGTTCCCCAGGCTACTTTCTTCATGACCAACTGCAGCCTTGAAAATCCTCTCACTCTGCTCTAGGGGTCCCCAGCTTCAGTCCTTAGGCCTTGGAACCAGATCTTTCTCGGACCAGTCCCTTCGAGCTGATGAACTGGCTGCACATCTGGCTTTGGTTGTCATTGCTGACTCTCCCTGTTGCCTCTGACAACCCCTGTGGGTGGTCCAACAGCGTCCCCATCCCTACCTTCATCCCCACCCCACTCTGGCCCTCAAGTTGCTGGTCTGGGTCTGAACGTTTCAGCTCCCACTGGTCTGGAAGGGTAATCAGAATGAATGAATGAGTGAATGAATGAATGAGTGAATGAATGAATGAGTGAATTTCCATACCTCTACTTTCTGCTCAGACACCCAGGGTCCTCGTCCTATGTTGTGGTTCTCAGACACATCCTGATGCACTTTCCCTTACCCCAGGCCTCATCTCCCCGAAGTGGCTTGTTCTCCAAAATAATCTCTATCCCCAAACCAAAATTTCTCTCCCCATCAGGGTGGCCGACATGGAGAAAGGGTATAATCATGGGCCTCAACAGGCATGGAGTTCGGTCATCTCTTCACATCTCTTAACCCCATCTCTCAACTCCTTGTAGCTCGTCAGTTAATGGTTTCTCCCTTCCAGAGCTGTGTGAAGCCAGGTGAGATCATAAATGTAACAGCCCTCTGTATAAAAGCTCAAGGCCCAGAGAAAAGCTGAAATTGTGGGAGATGGCATTTCTGAGCAAGGCTTTCCTCCATCCGGATGCCCTAGACCCTCCTATCTTCCTGAATTGAAGACCACCGACCCACTGCTTCTTTTCTGCTTTTCTCAATCCCTATGCCCAAACTGGGATTCGTAATATAGCCATCCCCATCAGAGCTGCTGATGGAGCGGGTCCTCGCGGCAAGGCTGTCCTAGGCTTACACTAAGGCACTTGGCCTTAATGTCTCCTACGTGATCCTTGGAACATCTTTCTGAGTCAGGCAGAGCAAGTGTTGATATCCCCATTCTACGGCTAAGGACACCAAGTTCAGAAATGTGGAAATACTTGTTCATGATCACAGAACTGAATGGCAGAATCAGGGTTCAATGCCAGGTTTTTTGAGCCTAAAACCATGTCGTTGCCCCTTGTAGAAGGTAATGTAATGGGCCAGGGGCCCTCATACCTTCACTCATTCCCTTCCTTCCTTCCTTCCTTCCTTCTTTCCATTTATTGGAATGCTGGGAATACAAAGGGACAGGCTTGGAGGCATGGGACTTAATCCAAGCTGAGGAGAGCTGTCATTGATGGAGACACAGACCACACAAAGGACTTCGGGGTCCCAGGGCAGGGAGCTGGCATTCTACTGTGTCTGGAGACAGAAACGTGCATCTTTCAAATAGACACATAAGCCTTATCCAAATAAACAATAAATGTGCAAGGGGAGGGAAGCAATCATCACCTCTAAAGGAGAACGTGCTTCAATTTGCCTGTCTTGTATTAGACGCTGTTCAAACTCAACGTGGAAAGCTCCTGGGGGTGAAAAAGACAGCAGGTGCCCACTTCCAGTACTTTCTCCCCAGGCCTGTCAGCAATAGCATTGGAGGATGAGTGACATCTCTCCCGTGGGCTAACCGGAGGGGTCTAGACCTGTCCCAACAGCGCCTGCAGAAGAGACTGGGGTAGGCTTGTGCAGACACATTCAGGCCAGCTCCAGGCACCTCTTAACGATGAGTCCACCAGGCACCAAAGGGAGGGACCAGCTCAGAAGTTCTCCTTTTCCGAGGAATCTCCCCAGCACCACCTCAGCCCCGGCCCCCTCCACACTCACTCCCCTGCAGCCCTGAGAGCCTCCCCCACTTGGCTGGCTGGCTGGGTGGCTGACGTGAAGCCCTCAGCCTGTGTGAGCCAGTGTCCCCTGTCTCCTTTATACTCGGTTCTAAGGGGGCCCGGGAAGAGCAGCACTAGCCCCGGACCAGTCACGCACCAGCTTCACTTCGCTACGCTGGCATCCGTTTCCCCAGCTGTAAACTCACGGAAAGTCTAAGCCTACCCGGCTGGTCTCCCCGGGCTGTGGTGAAGCTGAGGTGAGATCATGCAAGTGACAGAGTTGTGCAAATTCTGGGTCTACGCTGTCGCTGCTTATCGGCATTATGGCGCTCACTGCCCGGTTTGGGCCAGGAGACCCAGGGGTACATGCGGGTGGAGTGTGGAGACAATTTGCAGGAAATAAGCCATAAGGGTCATCCGGATGCAAGGATTAAAATGTCCCTGACTGCCATCTCGGGGAGAGAGGGAACAGGTGGGTGTCCTCTCAGAGACGTATGCAATAGGGCATTTCCAGCCGCCCTTTCTGGAGGAAGAGAGATGTCATAGAAGCCCCGTGGTAACCAGTTCCCTGCCCGCCCCCATGCTGCCAAGTGCAGTCCATGTGCCCAGGAACAGCACCTGCACTCCCAGCTGACACCAATCAGTTCTCAACCCAAGTTTGGCAGCTCAGCACAATCACTAAATGGCTGGGACGAGCTCATGTTTCCGAGCCTCCCGGAAGGGGACTCACAAAGGGAAGGTGGCTAAGAACCATTCCCATGCCCCTGGGTTTCCATTTCCAGGGCTGGGCCCACCTTAACTACTAGAATAGGGTCCGTCTATATAGTAGGTAAGGCCCCCCAGTGTAAGAGGACCTAGAAATATCAGCTAATTCCATAGGTCGTGGGGCCAGCTTTATGAGCCACGCCAAAGTGGATGGATTCAAGGACCAACTCAAAGCAGGCTTACGTTCAAATACAAGTAGGATCTCCTAGAAAAGCAGGCTCAGTATTCAGGTTCTAGGGTAACATACGCTTGGACTCAAATTCTAAGCCATCTATTCCCAATTCGGGGGATCTAGAGCCACTTTTCCATCTGCCAAAGAGTAAAAGTAGTACTACTAACCCTTTGGGCTTTTGGGAAGAATGAATGAAATGATGGAGGTACCTGACAAGTAGCTGGTATTCAATAAAATCATGTGGTTGTAAAATCCTTGATGCTTTCACTCTAGAAAGGAGATTAAACCAGGCCCAAGAGTGTAATCATTTCTCATAAGAACATTCATCCAATTGCCCAAGCTAGAGTCCCAGGCATCACCCTTGACCTCTCCCTCATTCTCATCCACCAAGGCCACTTTGCTGGGTCTAGCTCCCAAAGGTCTTTCCTATCTGTTCCCTTTTCAAGACCTCAAACCAATTCAAGCCATTACTGTGCCACCTATATGGCAAGATCAGCCTCTTTGTTGATTAGTTGATTCATCAAAGGCAGGTGCCCTTAATAATGAGAGTTCTGATATGAGGTAAGCAGTGTTCCCAGAGGGAACAAAACGATGTGGTCCTAGGGCAGCACTGCCCTAGGTAAATGCACCATCTCAAGTAGACTTGTTGAAATTGCTGACCATGGCTTGAGGTCTCCTTAACTTCTGGGATAAGAGGCTCTTTATGGTCTGGTTCCTGCTTGTCTCTCTGGTTTTCCCTCTTGAGTCTCCCAACGTGATACATTGGCACGAAACAGAATTATTTTCTCCTTGCTGGACAAGCCATGCTCTCTCTCTTTATACATGTTCCCTCAACTTTTACTACCTTTCACTTCTTCACCTGGGAAAGCCTACTCATCCTTTGGGCTCAGCTGAGGAGTCACTTCCTCTGGGAAGCTCCCTTTGGCTTCACCTACCCTTCACCCCTCACCTCAAGGATAGGTGAGGTACCCCTCTCCTCAGCTACCAGGACATCCCTTTAAATATTTTATAACCCTTGTCACACTCGGTGGCCATTAACTTTTTGCTTGTCGGTCTCCTGCTATAGACGGTGAGCCCCCTGAGAACAGGGATACATCTTATTAATCCTGGTTTGTGTACCACCCTCAGGGGGGTGGGACAGGTGCTGCTAACCGTGTCTCATGAAATCACTAAGTTTGGGGAAGAGCACAACAGTTCTTTTAGAATTCCTGCCAAGGGCTGCCTTCTTGAGGTGCCTTAGAACCTCTGCTTATTTTTGTAACGAGAGGTCAGTGGGCAACAGTGACCCACTGTGAGTTTATAGCCCAAATGACTTCTCTAGAGTAGTCTAGACAGAGATTGGACGGATTTGAGGCTCCATTTCAGCTTTGTAACGTTGGGTCTATTTCTAATTTGCCCTTCTTTCTAGGCCATAGCTGTGGAAATGGCAACTGGAAGCCTACAGTGTTTCACAGGTTCCCTTCTCCTCAGCATGGCAAGATTGTTGAGGTCTGCTTAAGTTCTCAGCCCCTGAGGATGCTTTCTCCTGGTGATCAGCATGACTCCATGCTATTCAGAAGTAGACAAGTGCTTTGAGAAGAAAAGCGCTCACTTCCCTGTGTTCCCTTCTCTCTTTGTCCTCTGTACCTGGCTCCCTCGGTGGCCTCAAACTTCGATTTATGCTAGAATCTCTACTTAGCCACAGCTTTCCGCTTGGTTTCTCCGTCTTTCATCTCAAAATGGTTATGAGCTGGAAAATTCCTTGAGGGGAAAAGCAGCCTAAAGCGTCAGGCTCACCTTAATGAGTTTCCTTTCTCCTCAGAGACCTTGGCGCCTCAAGTCCAGCTCCCCAGATAACACTCTTAATGCCTTCTACCAGTTTTAAAGTCTGGCTTTTCTGTCATCTGTCTATTTGTCTTTCAATGGCGGGGGTGGGGGGGTGGGGGGGTGGGGGCGGTTGGTTTGCTGGCAATTATTCTGTGTTTTTTTCTTTTTTTAATTTGTCTTAAAGATGGTTTTCACCTGAAGAGAAATTCTGGCTGGGTTTCAAGATGATCACAATTTATCTGAATGGTTATATAGTAAAGGTTCATTATGAAGCAAATCCAGCCATATTTACTTGAGGTTAGATCAAGAAAGCAACCAGTTAAATATTGTGGGTAATTCTGCTTCACGAACCATCCTGCTCAGTAGAGCTGTGCTCTAGAAGGAACGTGAGGTGGGGGACAAGGATCTCATGTTCTCTGGGTCAGCTTCAGTGAGAGCTACTTGGTACTGAATGGGATTGTACAATAACAGGAGACGGCACGATGTTTGTACAGCATGGCCCCTAAAAGCCAGCGGCCTCAGCTGAAGAAATGGTGGTACAGGTTGCGACCGTCACGTTTGGCTTATCGAGAAAGTGTGTCAGTCTCCCAAATGATACCTTTAATAGGGGATTTTCTAGGCTGTTTTGAATTCTATGCAGTTTTCACATCTCATGCTACCTCTCAAGGCCTATCTTTGTGTCAAATTTAACTCCACTCATGGGGCACCCATTTTTCTGCTCTAATTGCTTCACGGGCCCCGTGCTGGCGAAAAGAACCTTTATGGGAGAGGGGTCAAATGCCTTTTTAGAAGTCTGTGAGGTGTAAGCCACCCTCAGGAATAAGGGGAGAAGACAAAAGTCCAGAGGCACTTTCTGTTCTCATGTCAACATGGAGTCAGGAGCTGAAAAAAGCCTCTGAAAGATACCGTAATCTTTGTTAATTCCCCACGTTTCTCTTCAGCCTGTTTTCCTTGGGTGATGAAAATTAAACGGGCTTCTCTGGATGAAAGAGGAACCTCAAGGTTGGCAAGTGGCAGCGCTGAAGAGCAAGGGCAACACGCTGAGCGTCTGGGACCCACTGTGAGACGGAAGGAAGGGAAGGAAGCGTCAGCAGGAAGCCTGGGCTTCATCACGATTTCCCCTGGAGATTTGTGGATTATACTTTTATAAAAGCGTACTTAAAAAATAACATTTTATAAGCTGTTTCAGATGGGAAGGAGACCCTTACGCATCATACAGGAAGATAAATTTGCCTCTCTCTGAGGGAGGTGGGGGAGAATGAGGGGGGCAAAAAGAGTCAGCAAAGCGGAGAGAGCCTGGGACCAGGAAGGTGGAAAATTCTGGGCTACTCCATGCTGCGGATGCTGAAGGAGGCTTTGTAATATTCCCTTTAAAACCTTTGTATTAGGGGCACCTGGGTGGCTCAGTCGGTTGAGCATCTGACTTCAGCTCAGGTCATGATCTCACACAGTTCATGGGTTCCATCCCCGCATTGGGCTCTGTGCTGACAGCTCAGAACCTGGAGCCTGCTTTGGATTCTGTGTATCCCTGTCTCTCTGCCCCTCCCCCACTCATTCTCTCTCTCTCTCTCTCTCTCTCTCTCTCTCAAAAATAAACATTCAAAAAATTTTAAACCCCTGTATTAGTTTGCTAGGACTGCCATCACAAAGTTTAAGGTGGCTTAAACAGAAATGTCTTATCTCTCTGTTCTGGAGTCTACAAGTCCAAGACCAAGGTGTTGGGGGAGGGGTTGGTTCCTTCTGAAGACTGTGGGGAGACTGTTTCCTCTCCTCTAGCTTCTACTGATTTGCTGGAAATCTTTGGCCTTCCTTAGCTACAATGCATCACCCTAATCTCTCTCTTCATCTTCACATGACCTCTCCTCCCTGTATGTAAGTTTGCCTCCAAATTTCCCCTTTTTATAAGGACACTAGTCATGTTAGATAAGGACCCACTCTACTGACCTCATTTTAACTATCTCAGTAAAGAACCTATCTCCAACTGATATCACATTATGAGATAAGCAAGGGTTGGGACTTCAGCATATGTTATGGTGGATGGGAGACACGATTCAACCCATACAGGCTTCCTCTTACTCCTTACAAGTTGCAAGGGCTGTGAGAATTGGATTTTGGCAGAACTCCCATGGTGAGGGCCATGTGCAGCTGGAGAGGATACGGGCATAAACGGGAGCTTGGGGACAAAAGAGCCATGGACTCGCAGAAAATGAGGAAGGCTTCCCATGCCTTTTGACCACCCTCTCCGGGGGTTACAGACCACTTTTGAGAAAATTCAGTTGAAGGCACCTGTCAATGTTTGACTACAATCTTGCTGCAAGTGAAAAGGCTTCCAGCAGTCTCAAAGATTCACTGCTGGTAGGGACATCTTGTAGGAAAAGAGATCAGTTAGCTCATTATTAGTCTAAGATACAGAAAGAAAAGGGATCATCTGCTTAAACAATTGACTGAACACTGAGGCAGTTGACTGACAGCAGGTAGAGGGCTTCGGGCGATTAGATTCCCAGAACAGAGCTTAATCTCTTTAAAGTTGCTCAGAAAATGGATTGGTTAATCATTTCATCAGGAATGCTCATTTCCTCCCAGAAGTCGGTTTTGAATTACATCAGTCAAAAAAGGTTCTGTCCTAGACCAGATTTAAAATGGACTTTTCTCTTACAAGGGCTCCCACCTATCTGGCCCCAGCTGGCATCTGGGCTGCATTCTAAGGATCCGTGTCCCAAGGGCTCCCGAATCTCAGACCCTTCACCCGGTCTGCCCTCACAGTCGGCCCCACACTTAGGACCCCCATGTCAGCGGCTCCTGCCCTGCCTGGCCTCAACTCCAAGAGATGGAAATCACTCTCCCCTTAGAAAATTCAGCCTCATCCTCGAGGCCTTGTGCGTTCCTGCCTCCCCCTGTCCAGTACCCCCCCTCCACCTTATTGCAGTCCCCCTCCTCTGGGTTCACTGTCCTCCATCCACGCTGCCCTCCTTTCTGTTCTTCAGACTGGGCAAGCTCCTCGCTGTTTGGGGGCTCTTAGTTCTTGCTGTTCCCTCTGCCTGGAATGTTCTTCAGAACTCCTTCTCAGCAGTCAGGACTGAGTGCCAACGACACCTTCTCACAGAAGCTTTCCCTGTCCAAATCAGTCTCCATTCTCTTGTCTTGTTGGTACTCCTCACAGCACCTAGCACCCTCCGTCTTTACAGCATCCTCTTCTCCAGTCTGCCTCCCCCCACCGGGTGAGAAGCTTGTCTGTTCACTCCAGTATCCAGGTGGCTGGTGCATGCAGTGGGTGCTCAACACGTTGTTGGTGAAGGTTGAATAAATTCATGTTCATGAGTGGGGAGTGAATATGGGGGGGAGACTGTGGCTTAGAGTAATTAAGTCACTTGCGCGAGATCACGCAGCATTACAATTTCTGTTTTTTAAGTTTTCATTTATTTGAGAGAAAGAGAGCGCGAGCAGGGGAGGGGCGGAGAGAATCCCAAGCAGGCTCCATGCTGTCACCACAGAGCCCGACGCGGAGCTCGAGACCGTAAACAGTGAGATCATGACCTGGGCAGAAATCAAGAGTATGATGCGCAACTGACCGAGCCACCCAGGTGCCCCCGAGATCATACAGCATTAAGTGGTGGAATGGGGAACTCGTTTAACTCACTCCAAACTGTCTTCACTACTCCTCTTTGTCTTGCTTATCTGTTAATGGGGCGGTGGGGGGGGGGGGGGTTCCTGGTTCAGCCCTTCTTTGTTAGTCTATAGCCCTGATCACAGAAGAGCTAATTTGCCTCTCATCTTTCCTTGACCCGGAGGATACAAATCCCTTCAGTTGCTGTGGGGCCCATTTACACCCAATGTGAGTTAGTTGCCCTTCCTTCCAAAGCACAAGATACTCACTGGGCATCCTCAAAGCATCTGCTCTCGACCTCAGAAGCCTTTCATTCCGCACTCATGCAATGAGCGGTCCTTAACCCACCCACTCTGGGCCAGGCCTGTTCTGGGAGCTTCCATGCCATCCCCGCTTCCCTCAACCAGGCTGTCACCACACAGCTCCTTCTCCTTTCCTTCTCAGCTCCTCTAAAACACAAATACATCAATAACCCCGTCTATCTTTTCATAACCCTCTTTCCTGCAGGGTCTCAGGCCCAGGGCTCTGCTCACACCTGTCTGATCCTGTCCCCGAGGTAAACACTAGCTAATAATCCAACCTAGCTCAGTACAGACATTAGCATATCAAAAACTGTGGTTTATATTGTGGTTGCTCCCACTCAGCACGGCACCTGAGGCACAAATCCAAATAGATTTTGAGGCAAATGGTTTAATACATTTCCAAATATAGGAAAAGGCTGCTGGCATGATACAGGTACACAAACCCCGTGGCAAAAGCTCCCTAACCCTTCTCTGTAAACTCCAACCCAGATATTAAGGGGCAGGTTGGACTTGCTTGGCCTCGCCTTTTCTCCGATGTTAATCCAGGACAAGGCTAAAATTAGCCCCACCCCCTCCTGGTGCTAAAACCCAGCTGGAGCAACATGGGGCCAGTTGCTTTTAGAAACCATCCCTTTGGGGCTTATTGCTGAACAACAGAAACAGGTGATGGAAACTGGGCCCGGAACCTGCAAGGCAGGAAAGAAGAGCCGGATCAAGTTCAGACGCTGGGCTCAGAATGCCAGATCCAGGGACCGCGGCTGCGAATCCAGACCAACATCATGGTCACGGTCAGATCAAGGAGAAATAGCACAAAACCAAGCCAGAGCTTGCCCATAGCTCCTATGGCAATGCTAAGGTGGGGTGACAGCGAGGGGTGCAGGGAGGGAAAGGAGTCGAAGTTTACTAGGTACACATTGTGTGCCAGTTCCTTTGTACGTGGTGCCTCATTGAGTCTCAGTGGTGGGTTCTATTATTTCACCTCTTTTGCCGTTTAATTAAATGGAATGTGTTCAGGGACTTGGTCAACGTCGCCTAGCTAGTAAATGGCAAAGCAGGGGGTCAAACCCTAGCCTATTTAACATAAGGTCTGGCACTTCCCTCTATGCTGCCTCCAGAATAGTAGGAAGGGAGATTTCAAACCCACTCATAACCCATGAGAATGGACGACCAAGTTGCTTCATTGGTATTTCCTACCCTGAGTCAAATCCTAATTTTCTTTTAAAAAAAAAAAAAAAATTTTTTTTTAACATTTATTTTTGAGAGACACAGAGAGACAGAGCATGAGCAGTGGAGGAGCAGAGAGAGAGGGAGACACAGAATCTGAAGCAGGCTCCAGGCTCCGAGCTGTCAGCACAGAGCCCGACGTGGGGCTCGAACCCGTGAACTGTGAGATCATGACCTGAGCTGAAGTCAGTTGCTTAACTGACTGAGCCACCCAGGCGCCCCTCAAATCCTGATTTTCTGGGGAGCCTTCACAAACATACCAGTGCTAAGGCACTGCCACCCAGAGGTTCTGTGTTAATGGTTCTTGGGTGGGGCCCAAGAATAGGTACTTCACAATCCCTTGGGAACTTCTGTCGTGTTGCCTAGGTAAAAAACTAGGCTCTTTGCTTTGTTTCTGATCAGTTCCCCTGGGGTGAGCTGGAGAAATAAGGTGGTGATAGATGTTAATGTCCAACTCACCCAGGTTCCACACCAGACAGGCAGGCCACCTGGCCAGCAATGGCACATTCCCATAGAAGATTTTCTGGTCGAAGGTGGTCTTCTCAAGTTCTGAAGTCAGGTAAAGAATTAAAACGGCATTCCCACAAAGAGAAGGCAGAGGCCAGGAGCCTGGGGACTTAGGATTCTATAAAAAAGACATTTTCAAAGAAGGGAGGGGTTGGCTTAGCATCACCTACCATTCTAGCACGTCACGGTGCACCTTTCTCCAAACCTTTATAGAAGGAGAAGGGTCCCTCTGTGTAACTGGCAGGGCTTTGCCAAGGAACAAGAAGAACAGGCGAGCCCACCCCTTATCGCACTCAGGTGTCCACTCCTGGCATATTTAACTTCAGCTTCCATGCATCTTGTCTCTTGACTACATATGTTTGGTGTCCTTTTGATTTTTTTTATGTTTATTTTTATTTTTGAGAGACAGAGCACGAGCAGGGGCAGAGTGGGAGAGAGAGAGAGAATCCCAAGCAGGCTCTGTGCTATCAGCGGAGAGCCAACACAGAGCTCAAACTCATGAACCATGAGATCATGACCTGAGTCAAAGTCAGACACTTAACCAGTTGAGCCACCCAATGTGCCCCTATGTGTCTTTTTGATTTCTAATTGTTTCATGTTTAATTGCTTCAAGCCCTGCCCTCTCTGAACTCTCATAGAAGGCAAGGACTATGTTATCTAGGGGACAGAAAACAACATCTGAAAAAACCTCTGATAGGCTGGGACATCTTTAGGTCTTCTGACTGCATATTAGCATCATCTCTGGAATTTTAGAATGCTAATGTCAAGGTCAATCCCTGAGACTGTGAATAAATTGGTCTGGGGTGTGGCATGAACAGACTTTTCAAATCTGCTCAGATAATTCTAATAAGCACCCAAGGTTGAGAATAAAAATTTGAAGGGTAACAAAAAGCTTTGTGAAAAAAATTGTAATAATGGTTATGTCTAGGGGGAAAATGAGGCGATTTAACTTATTTTATTTCTGCAAATCTGTGTTCTCTATTTCTTTCTTCACATTGATTACATAATTTTGAAAAGTAAATCTCAAACAAACATTAAACTGGATTCTCATTCACTCACCAAATATTTATTGAGAGCCTGCCATCTCACATGATAGACACTGGACATAAGAGAGTAAATTTCACAGACACATTTCCTGCTCTCATGAAGTTTACATCTAAAGAAGAAGATTAACTATCAGACAAACAAATATGGTACTCTGATTTAGGGAGGTGTTCTAGCAGGCATAAATTGCTGAGTGTTATGCATTGTTTTGTAAATAACTATATCAGAAATGACAAATATTGGGTTTACACCTCCCCTCCTATGTCAAAGGCAGACATTGCTTATTGTCTTTTCTACTGAAGCTCAGTATCTTCTCAACATTGCCAATCAATCTGAGGTGGTGCTTGAAATGAAACATATTTAGTATCCTAAGAAAGAGCTATGAATTATCATGTTGAGGGTCAGCTAAATGACTCAAATGACTCAAAAGGTAACTGAAGCCTTCTGGTATGGCCAAGTAGCTCCTACCGGACCATACCTGTTATAGGTAGTAACTATAAACTCTGGACAAAATATAAGAACAATTAGTTTCAACTGGTACTGCAAAGAGAACAAAAACTGAAAGAAGCCAGAGGAGAGCGAACCACTGGAAGAAGAGACAGACATGGGATGAGTTTCCTGATTTATAGCTTTTGTCCTCAGAGTAGGGCCCTGTCTATGAATATGCAGAGCAGAGGGGAAGCCCTACAGCTCTATGTATAAACTCTACCCAGATCTCTGGTTGACCTTTGAACAACCTATGCAAGAGGCAGATTTTAAAAATCCCAGCTACAGCTGAAAGAGCTGACCTGAAATTCTAGATGCTACACGGGAAGATAAGGTCACACTTTGAATTCAGCCACTTTTAAGGGCCTAAGTAAAGAAAAGTCAATACTTCTCAGAAGAACAGAATAGAATCCAGATTTTCTGCAACATACCATTCATAATGACCAGGATACATTCCAAAATTATTCAACATACAACAAAATGGGAAAACATGACTACTTTTAAGGAGAAAAGACAATTCACAGAGACCAACCCTGAGATGATCTAGATGATGGAATTAGCAGACAAAAACTTTATGGAAAATAAACATCTTAAATAAAATTTACTGGATGTTTTTAAAAGCACAGGGAGATAAAAGAAGAAAAAGTCAATGAACTAGAAGATAGATCAACGGAAATGATCCAGATTGAGGAGGAGAGATTTAATAAGTGTTCAAAGGCTCATAGATCTTTGCAGCAATATCAAAAGGTCTAATATACATATAACTAGAGTCCTAGAAAGAGAAGAGAGAGAGAAAGAATGAACCAGAAACTTATTTAGATAAATAATGGGTGAAAAGTTCATAAATTTGGCAAAAGACATATTTATAGACTTTAAAACCCTAGTAAACACCAAGAAAGATTAATATTAAAAAAAAAAAAAAAAGACACAACAAAACAGGGGCACCTGAGTGGCTTAGTCGGTTGAGTGTCAGGCTCTTGATTTCAGCCCAGGTCATGATCCCAGGGTTGTGGGGTTGAGCCCCACGTTGGGCTCCACACTGAGCATGGAGTCTGCTTAAGATTCTCTGTCTTTCTCTCTGCCCCCCCCCTCCCTGCTCACATGCTCTAAAAAAAAAAAAAAAAACCCAAAAACAAAAAACAACAACAAGAAACCCAACAACAACACTTAGGCAAACCGTAGTCAAACTGCGAAAATCAATGACAAAATCAATAAAACAATGCCGTGAGAAAATTGAAGATGCAAAAAGTGGCAAGATACACCAGGTTAATGGATTGAAAGGCTCAGGGTTGTTAAAATGGTAATCACCAACCTTTTCTATGGACTCAGAACAATCCTAATCCTATGATGCTTTTTAGTCAAAATTGACAGATACTAAAATTTCTGTACACCTGCACAGAACTTAGAATATTCAAAGAAGTAGTGAAAAAAGAAGTCAAAGTTACTTCAGCACTTTAGTTCAAGACTTACCCTAAAGCTACAGTAATCAAGACAGTGGGGTACTGGCACAAGGATCGACAAACTGATTGGTAGGACAGAATAAACACCCCAGGCAGAAATTGACTCATGCTTCTATATTTATTTTGTTTTTCACAAAGTTTTCAAAGAAACCCAATTGGGAGAGGAAAGGTTTTCAAAAAAGGGTGTTGAAATAACCACATATTCATATGGAAACAAATCAACCTTGCCCTAAATCGTACCATCCACAAAAATCAATTTGTTATGGACCATAGGCATAAACATTCTAGAAGAAAACATAGGAGAATATCTTCATGACTTGGGGGAAGACACAAACCAAAAAAAGAAAATAAATCAACTGAGTCAAAACTAAATACCTATTCACCAGAAGAAATGTCATCAAGAAAATGTACATAGGGCAGGAGAAAATATTTGGGAAATGTCTCTGTCAGATAACTGGTATCCTGGATATATCAAGAACTCTTAAAACTCCGTAATCAAAAGACAAGCACCTCAATTTAAGACACTTCGCAAAGGACGGTAAAAGCATGGCCCATAAGCACATGAAAAAACATTCAACAGCTTTAGTCAACAAGGAGATGCAAATTAGAACCACAATGAGATACCAGTCCACATTCACGGGCATGGCTAAATTTTCACTGATAGCACCACATGTTGTCAGAAGTATACAAAGCAACTAAAACTCTTGTACATTGTTGGTAGGAGAAGAAAATTGTATGAGAACATTGGAAAAGATCTTTTAATTCCTTACACATTAAATACCCACCTACCTTAAGGCCCACCAACTCCACTCCTAGGTATTTACCCAATGGTTATGAGAATGCATATCCACAAAAGTATGTGTCCAAAAATGTTCATATTAGCTCTATTCATAATAGCCCTAAACTAGATGATCAGGTGTCCGTCAATAGAAGACTGGATAAACAAACTGTGGCATATCCATATAGGAAAATACTACTCATCAATGAAAAGAAACCGACTACTGATAGAAGCAACAACACGGGTGGGTGAATCCTAGAAACCTGCTGAATGAAGAAAAATTTCCACAAAAGAACACAAGTTTTATGATTCTATTTATATGAAGTACCAGAATAAGTGAAACTGCACCATGGTGAAAAAAATCAGAAGATTCATTCTCTTTAGGAATGCTGAACCAGGAGTTTGCTGGGAAGGGACATGGGGAAACTTTCTAGGGTAATGATTATGTTCCGTCCCTTGACAGGGGTTTGAACTGCACATATATATGTATTTATAGGAACTCATCAAAATGCTATGTTGACGACTTCTGCATTGCACTGTATATGAATTTTATCTGAAGAGAAATTGTAAACAAATGTTGGAATTGTCAACAAATATTGAATTTTTGTTAATCATATTGAAGTATTTGGGGGCATGTATCGATATCTGCAACTTTGGAATGCCATAAAAATGCGTTGCTGGAAGGATAGAGGAATGGATAGAGAATCAATATATGATAAAGCAAATATAGTAAAATGTCAATTGAAGAAACTACGTTTGAAAATTTTATGAAAGAATGTTGAGAACAAAAGAGAGCTGAGGCTAATTGGCAGGCTGCCTATAAGAGGGAGTCCCGGGTCTGGACACTAGAATATCGCTGATATATAAGGGACAGTGTAGGCAAAGGAGGCTGCTGGTTCCATTTGGCTTTCTTTGTTCGATTCTGACTTTGGCAATGAACCTAGGAGCTGAAGCAAAACAAACGACCCAGTTCGTCTTGCATTCCCTAAGACCCACTGGCTCATACTCTCAGCAGCTGCTTAGCTTACCAGATGGTGACTTTAAGAGTTCTCAACAGATCTGTCCTAGAAATCTGGAACAGAGAGGGGTTGTCCGACACCATGTACTGTCTACTGAGTACCTACTGTGTGTTAGTCTGTGTGCTAGGCTTTAAGGATACTAGGATGAACTGAATACCAGTGGATTCTGCCCCCCTTTTTTTTTGTTTCATCCTACTATTGATAAAAACTCTGCTCCTTTTCTACTTCTATCATTATTTACACCCCGACCCGAATACTTGCAAATTCCTTTCATAAGCCTTATTGGCATTTCTTAAATCTCTCAGATCAAAAACCCCTTTCAAATGTTGGCCCTGAGCACCTCTAGCTAAACAGAAAGAGATCTCTTCTTGTTTGACTCTCTCAGGAGTGAAACTTAACACAAGAAGAGATCTCCAAGGCCTCAAAATAGCTCAGCAAAAAGTTGGACACATGCTGAGTGACCCAACGTCACCTTCCACTCTCCTGAAGTAGCGGTGTGAGAGAGAAAAGGTAGCCGGCTGCTAAGCACGATCCTCTGCCCCCCTTCTTCCAACAGAAGTCACCCCCACTACCATTCCTTGCCCCGGCACCAAGGCCTGAAGTCCTGCCCAAGGTTTGGCCTGAGGACATGGCCTCAAGGAGAAGTGACTGGCCTCCTCAGTAGCTTGACATGACCTTGAATCCCATGGTACAAATCTGATGCCTCCAGCCTTACCTTTAACATACAAAAGAGAACATCCCTCACTTAAATACCTCTTTTCCCAAATCTTCTTGGTGGGATGTGGGCATGTTTTGAGTTATTTATGTTAGCAATGACCCCAAATTGGTTGAGTGGTACCATATGCGATAAAAAGTAAATACAACTTGGTTGCCTTCATTAGAAAGGCTGTCACACTTTCCTTCCATACAGTGACTCATTCCTTTGCATAACTGAATACTTTCCCCTCTGCGAAGTCCAGACTAGCATTTGTCACCTTTATGTGCTTACAAATCCACCAGCTCTGAAAACCTCTTAGCAAGGTGACCATTCCAGCTTTCGCCCTGCCCCTCCTCCTGACTGAAATATCTTTGTTTTTTTCTCTCTCCCTTCCGTCCCCGGGAATTTTTACCTCTCAGAAGCTTAAATATCTCTTTTTCCTTCCCTAGAACGCTATTTTTCAGACAGCTGGATCCTTGGGGAGATAATGATACGACTCAGGGAAATAAGTGCATGGTTTCCGTATCCCTGGTGCCAGCTAAGGTGATTGGTGTTCAGGACTTTCGGAAGCTCTTTGAAAACAACAGGGCTAGTCAGATTCCAGCAATTTACCTTCTGAAGGCTGAGCGTGTCTGGGCAGTGGCTGCATAATTTGGATGGAGTCATCACCGATGAGACAGACTTGGCTCGGCCAGGGAGCACTCGTTGCTCTTTTAAACTCCACGGCACCAGGGATGAAGTCACCTTTCTTCTTTTAAAACCAACAGATTTGCCCTGTAAGTCCCTGTCGCTTCTGTTAGGACTTGGTGTTTTTTTTCTACTGCCGGTCGCCGGGACCTTCTCTCAGGTAAGGAAGCTCTTCTTTTGTGGGTTTCCATCCAGGAGAGCTTGACTGGAGGGGGATTTGGGAGGGGATCCCTGGGTAGAGCTGGAGTCAGGTCAAGGGATGCTCTGAGTGAGGAGGACGGCTGGTTCCCAGCCAGCTGGTCTCCACCTGGTGGGCTGGCAGGCCCTGGGCTGGACGAGCAGAACCCCACTCAGGCTCAGGGTTGCAGCGTCCGGTTCTCAGAGTGGGCATGGAAATCTAATCCTGGCTTGGTTTCGGGGGCCTATTCTAGTAGTTGTATAACAAGCACGTTGGTGAAACACTTACAAGTGATCTCCTTCGGTCTGGGGCTGTCCTAACTTCTTTGCCGTCCTTACAGCTGGCATTGTGTTTTGGGTAGAACCCTTGTAGGGTCTCATGATAAAAGCTGATGTGCAGGAAAGCTGCAGCTCTCTGGAGAGCCTTCATTGGCTCGAACGCTTCCCTGCTTCCTTAGAATACAGCTGGAGACAAAGGGGCCCGGGCTCCTTGTTGTAACATGCAGGGACCTCGTGTAAACAACGGCCGTGCTGCCGTGTGCGGCAGAAGCGTGCAAACACGTCTTAGTGCTTGGCCGTACGAATTCTAAGAAAATCAGCAGGAGTTTTGACGTGTGCATGTGTGCAGGCAGACCTGGGGTCCTAAGGACCCCTGAAATTTCCCTGTAGCACTTCTATGAGTTATATGAGGCACAGTCACCGATTGAATCATACAGCTCTTATTAGCTTTGGAAGTCTCAATAAAGACATCTTGATTATGACAGAGGTGACTGCAGGGTGATAAATGGCTTTTGGAGAAGGGGTTGAAGCACTGTGAAGTGAAAACATGGAGAATTACAGAGCCCCTCTATTGCTTGGCACAGAACTCTGCCACGCATGGTATTTGGGGCGTCCATCTAGCACCTTCGAAGGGGGCCAAGAGTCTCATTTAGATAAGAGATGCTTGTTTTGTTTTAAATGCAATTGCGCACTGGCTGCCAGCACTTGCTTACATGTTCGCCTCAAACTTGGCATGTCCCGAATTCAGCCTTATCTGAAATCTGCTCCCCTTTCTGTGTCCCCTAGCTCAGCAAAAAGCACCTGGTTTTCCATGAGAGATTTCTGGACTTTGTCCTTGACCCCTCCTTCATCCTCACATTCCCACATCTAGTTTGGCAATATATCCAGCAGATCCTACCTCCATTTTATCTCTCAAAGCCATCCGTTCTCCTACTTCCATGGCTCTTTTCCTAGTCTAAGCCATTACCACCTCCTTCCAGGAATATGGAAACCTCCCATCCAGGCTTCCCCTCTCTTCTCACCTTTCTGGTGCAGCCAGTGTGATTCTGCAATGGTTGATCCGCACCTGCTCAATCCAGTCAATCATTAGTCTGGTGATCCTGTCTTCTTTTGAGAAAGAGAGAGAGAGAGAGAAAGAGAGAGAGAAGGGGAAGGGCAGAGAAAGAAGGAAAGAGAAAGAATCCCAAGCAGGCCCTGGGCTGTCAGCACAGAGTGCGACTCAGGGCTTGAACTCATAAACCATGAGATCACAACCTGAGCCGAAATCAGATGCTTAACTGACTGAGCCACTCAGGCGTCCCTGGTGATCCTGTCTTCTTCATATCCCTCAAAATTGTTCATGTCTTTCCCTCTCACCACCACTACCTTGGTCCAACCCACCAACACCCTTTGCCTGAGTTATTATGTTTGTCTCCTGCTAACAGGTTCACTCCTTTCCCAGTGGAAGACACTTCACACTTTTTGTGTTTTCAAGCTTTTAAAGGCTATTTCAAGAGTGGAACTTGAAATAGTTATTACTCTGTCTGAGGTTTGAAAACATCAGCATCTGTATGACTTTTGTAGATGCTTCAAGGAAGGAGGCATGAGAATGGGGGGAGGTAGGGGGTGTATATTGCAGTGAGACGATGGCCTGAAGAATACATAAAGCTCATACATTTGAATCCCATCTCCTCTTCCTAGTGTGGCCTGGGCCAAACTGGTAAACCTTCTTGAGACTCATTTTCCTCAACTGTGAAATGGAATGGAATAATGCCAGCATCACTAGGTGAATGGAAGAGTTAAAGGAGAAGGCTGTGCAACATAGCAATGAAGAATTCTTAGTTCCTTTTCTTCTTTCCATTCCTTTTAAGGCTTATAATCTCTCACTATCATGTATCTTGTAAGTATTCATGTGTATGCATACGTGTAATTATCTGTTTGGGGCACGGTAGAAAGGAGGAATAACAAAGAAACACACAAGAACTCTCTCAAAAGAAGTTGCAGTTTACTTAGGGAGGAGGCAAAGCAAACCTCAATAGTATAAAAACATCTATAAAACAAGCATTCTGCGATTGACATGTGTACAATACAGTTGAGCACATAAGCGCAGAGGGCTTGTGTAAACGGGTCCGTGAGTACCTGTGGACCGAGTGTAAGTAGACCTATGTCAAGCGATTTTTAGATTTAGGTTCTTTGGGGACTTAAAAAATCATTGGCCTCTCTGATATTGAAGCAAGACTTCCCAGGAGACTTTATACTTTTTGAGTGATTTTAAGGGCATAGAGATTAAGTGATACACTCATGTAAGTGACTTTACTCATTCATTTATTCATCAAACACTTATTGAGCACCTACCCTGTGCCAAATCCTGTATTGTACAATTTCTTTGCAACTCCGCCACGGGACATGGATGGTAATCCTCTTGAATCACAGCCAGCCTCCGGGAATTGTTTGGCCAATAAAATGAGAAGAGAGTGACGTTGGGGACATCCATGACTAGATTCTAAGAAGTCTTGCAGCTTCCTCCTAGGTTTCTTGGCTTACTCTGGGGGAAGCCAACCATTATGTAAAGTCACGTGCTGGTAACCTGGCTCTTGGGGACGGGGTGGGGGTAACCCTGATTTTGTAGTGTTTTTTCTAGATAAGTACTCCCTTCTACCGTGGCCGGTTGCAAGCTACCAAAGTGACAGCACTGGATGCAGTACCGGAAAGAAACACACAGAATCACCTCATACAAGTTGGTACGAGCCAGCCCCAGGGCATGGCTGCTAGTTCCTCTGAGACTGCCATGCTGCGTGACAGCGAGCTAGGTGCACAGGCCACGTGGAGAGAAGCCCAACCAGCCCCAGATTCTCCAGCCATTTGAATTTAGGCTCCAGGAATGGAGCCTTCGGGCGACCCCAGACCCAGCCACTAGCTAAGTGCAGCCGTATGAAAGACCCTGAGCAGGGACTGCTCAGCTCAGCCCCGGCAACCCACAGAGCCCTGAGAGATAATAACAATTTATACTGTCTAAGTCTAGAGGTGGTTGTTACACAGCGAAAGATAACTGGAACAAGGTGGTAGTCTTGTTTCTGCAAAAGCCAGCCTGGATATGAAGCACCCCAGGAGAGTGTGGAGGAGTAGAAGAGTCTATCCGGAGAAGTCTTTGTTTGTGCCTAGTGTCAGGCCTCACAACACAAAGGAGAAAATGTTTTGGTTAAAAAGGCCTGGAAAAGAGGCTCATATACTTTACCAACTAGTTTTACTGTTATAACTGAAAACAATTCTCTTACCACACACACACACACACACACACACACACATACACACACGTGCACGCACACACACTTGCGCGCACACAGGCTTCCTTCCATCACTGTCCAAAGCTCTGACAGAAGATCACTAGCTTCTCTTTTGGCTCTGGTCCATCCTCCGCATGGGATCCGGGGAGCGGGAAGAGGGAAGCAGGCAGAACAGAACAAACAAGAAGTCAAGGAAAAGCCCAAGCCCTGAGGTCTGGTAGAGAGCCACTGAGACCTCTAGAAAAGACCAGAGGGGGGGAAAAAAAAAGAATTAAAGCAGGAGGCTTGGGGAAGACACAGGGATTAGTGGTTAAAGCATGAATTTTGAAACCAGGTGACCTCGATTCCAATCTGGATTCTGACATTTTCTAGTTGGTTGACCTTGGAAAGTATCTCACCATCCCTGTTCTCAATTTCTTCATCTTTAAAATCTGGATAATAATAATGCCATGTCACTAAGTCCTCGTGGAGATTAAATGAGATGATGTTTGTAGAGTGCTCAACCCAGTACCTAAGGATGTTGCACTTAGTAGCAGTAGGAGTCACACTGGCGGTGTTATTGTCACGAATTCCAAAGCCACAGGCTCCTTGGTAAGCCTTGAGCTTCAGCTTGTCAGTCACACAATAGGTGCCCGAGGTAAGTGTTCAACAAATACTCAAATCAGACTGAATATCTATATTTGAAATATTCTACCATGATTTTTTTTCTTACTGTCTCCCAGATAAATTTCCAAGGGCTTAAAAAGCTTAAGTGGACATTATTTCTCCTTTCAGTGTGCCGTACGAACCAAGACCCTATTTTCTCATTTCTTGTGAGTCCTCGTCATACCTTCTGTTCAGTAGTTTAGTGTTCAAAACATTTAAGCTATTACTATTTTAAAAACTCTATTTAAGGAGAAATTGAGGTTGGGTGACTTATGCTGGGATCCTGAGCCCAGGGTGCCCCAGAAATCTTAACGTTACCAGTTTACAGATGTCACCACTTTGGTAGGACAGTCAGGGTGAAGGATACATGATTCTTGAGAGAAAAATGTGAGTGTTAAGTTCTCTTGCTTTATTTATGCTTTGTGAACGAGAGTTATTAAAACTTTCATCTAGGAACTGACATTAGGCAGACGTGTCTCGTGAAATTTATGGTTAGTCTAGTCACATGGATTTTTAAAACAAAGAATAATGCAGACATTCCATTAAAAACAGCTGAGTTGTATGTTTTTTAAAAAAACTTGTATTATGAAATATTTATAGATTCATGAATGTGTGCCTGCTCACCCAGCCTTTCCCAAAGTTAACATTTTGCATAATTATAGCACAATATCAAAACTAGGTGACAATGGTACATTCCATAGACCATATCCGTTAGATTTTATCCATTAGACATGTACTCACTTGTGTGTATGTATGTAATTGTACGTAATTTTTATCATGTTAACTTCACGTAAGTACGACCACCGTCAAGATACAAAACTATATCATCACCACTTGTATACCTCCGTTGAATCCACCTCCCATCCCTAACCCTTTGTAACCATTAGTCTGTTGTCCATCTATGTAATAATTTTATTTCAGGAGCATTATATAAATAGAATCATATGCAATACTCACATGCATGAGATTGACTTTTTCCACTCAGCATAATTTCCCTGAGATCCATCCAAGTTGTTGCATGTATCAATCATTGGTTCTTTTTTATTGCTGAGTGGTATTCCACAGTATGGAGGCACCATGGTGCGTTGAATCAGTCATCCATTGGAGGACATTAGGGTAGTTTCCAGCTTGGGGCTGCCATAAACAAAGCTGCCATGAGCATCTGTGTGAAGTTTCGGCATGAACATAAATTGTCATCTCTGGGATAAATGCCTGAGAGGGCAGTACCTGGGTCTTACGGGAGTCCATTTCCAGTTTGAAAATGAATTGCCCAACATTTTTCTAGAGTGGCCATATGTTTTGTGTCACCACCAGCAATGTATGAGTAATGGAGTTTTTCTGCATCCTTGTCAGCATTTGGTGTTATCACTATATTTAAACCACTCTAATAGGTGGGTAGTGGGATCTCATTGTGATTTTAATTTGCATTTTGCTAATGGATAATGGGGTGGAACATCTTTTCGTGTGCTTATTTGCCATCTATGTGTCTTCTTCAGTGAAATGTCTCTGAATTTTTTCGCTCATGTTCTGAGTGGATTGTTTTTTTTACTGTTGAGTTTTGTGAGTTCTAGAGATATGTCCCTTTTCAGATGTACAGTTTGCAGATATTTTCTCCCTCTCTATAAATAGGATTTTTCACAGAGCAAAAGTTTTTTAAAAATATTTATTTACTTTTTGAGAAAGAGAGAGCATGCACGAGCAAGGGAGGGGCAGAGAGAGAGAGGGACAGAGGATCTGAAGCTGGCTCTGTGCTTACAGCAGAGAGCCTGATGAGGGAACTCACAAACCATGAGATCATGACCTGAGCCAAAACCAGATGCTTAACTGACTGAGCCACTCAGGTGCCCCCATAGAGCAAAAATTTTTAATTTTAATGAAGTCCTACTTATCAATTTTTCCTTATATGGGTTGTTCTTTTACTGCAAAGTGTAAGAACTTTAGCCTGGTCCCAGTCCTCAAAGATTTTATCCCATTTTTTTTTTTCCCCTAAAAGCTTTATAGTTTTACCTTTAAGCGTGTTACCTGATTTAAGACAAGTTTTGTATATGGCATCAGGTTTAGTTTGAACCATGGTACCAAACCCAAACACTATATAGGAAAAGATTGGAACATTTACACATAAAATCTTTTCTTTTAATTTTTTTAATGTTTATTTATTTTTGAGAGAGAGACAGAATGTGAGTGGAGAGGCAGAGAGTAAGGGAGACACAGATTCCAAACCAGGCTCTAGGCTCTGAGCTGTCAGCACAGAGCCCAACTGGGGGCTCAAACTCATGAATGGTGAAATCATGACCTGAGCTGAAGTCTGACGCTTAACCGACTGAGCCACCCAGGCATCCCAATACATAAAATCTTATATAAATGAAAACCATATAAAAGAAATCAAAATACAAATGGCAGATAGAAAAGTTATTTTTAGTATCTATGTAACATAGTAAAATATATTTTCCTAAATGTAAGTTTCCTAAAATTTCTATAGTACTTTCCAACCAAGTAAACATGGACCGAGTACGTGAACAGGCTGTTCAGAAGAAAAGAAATACAAATGGCCAAAAAACTTAAGAAGGAAGATAAGCCCCCAATTTAACAAGCAAAATTAAAAGTGAGAAAACTTGCTTCTTTTTATTATTTAAAGAATTACAAAATTAGCATGCATTGTAAAAAAGGCAAAAAGCATTAAAAGTATATAATGTTAAGTGAATCTTTCCTTCAGAGCCTCATTATACCATCCCAAGCCTGAAATCTTTGTTTCTTCTTTCCCTAGAAATAATCTCTATTAAAAGTTTGCTATTACTTTGAGCCTTTTCTCTATATGATTAGAAGTGTGCTTATGTGTATGGGTGTGTATAGTGTGTGTATGTGTGTGTATTTCTTTTTTATGCATATGGATCCTATTTACAAATTGTTCTGCACCTGGCTTTCTACAACTCACATCATCACCATGACTTTTCATATTGATTATTATAGTCACCTTATTTGTTTAAGTGGCTGCATAGGATTTACAGTATAACTATACCTTGTTTTCTTTAAGTCTTTATGAAGAGGCATTTAAATGTTTCCTTTCTTCTTTCATTACAAGGAATGCTGCACTGGATACATCTTTGTGTTCACCTGTTTTACAATTGTGTTCTGTAGAATAGATACTCTGAAGTGAGATTGCTGGATCAAAGAACATGGCAATTTTATATTAGACAATATGCCAAATTGCCATTTTTTAAAAAGTTTGTTTATTTTGAGAGAAAGAGACAGAGACAGAGAGAGGCGGGGAGAGAATCCCAAGCAGGCTATGCACTGCCAGCTCAGAGTCCAATGTGGGGCTTGAACCCATGAACCACGAGACCATGACCTGAGAGGAAATTAAAGTCTGCTGTTCGACTCACTGAGCCACCCAGGCACCCTGCCAAATTGCCATTTTAAAAGCTGTATCAATTGATTCATCTACCAAAATGTGAGAATACCTATTTTTTCAAAAAGTCACCATTTCTTGATATTAACCAACGTTTTCTAAAAAAGATTTAATTAATTAATTAATTAATTAATTAACTCTGTGTGTGTGTGTGTGTGTGTGTGAGAGAGAGAGAGAGAGAGAGAGAGAGATTGAGAGAGAGAGAGAGAGAGAGAGAACGCATGCACAGGAGGGGCAGAGGGAAAGGGAGGTCGAGAGTGTTAGGCATGGAGACTGACTCGGGTCTTGACCTGAGCCAAAATCAAGAGTTGGATGCTCAACCAACCCAGCCACCCAGGTGCCCTTTAAGCAGTGTTTTAAAACACTGATGGGGCACCTGGGTGGCTCAGTCAGTTAAGCATCTGACTTCAGCTCAGGTCATGATCTCACGGTTTGTGGGTTTGAGCCCCCCATGGGGCTCCATGCTGACAGCTCAGGGCCTGGAGACTCCTTCGGATTCAGTGTCTCCCCCTCTCTCTCTCTGCTCCTCTCCTGCTTGTGCTCCTGCTCTCTCTCAAAAATAAATAAATAAACATTTAAAAAATAAAAATAAAAAAAATAAAACACTTTGACAATGTGATGAGTAAAAAAAAAAAGCCTGCTTTATTCTAAACTGCATTCTCTGAGTATTGAGACTGAACATGTTTTTATACATTTATAGTTCATGTTTGTGACTCCGTTAATTGTCAGTTTATAGCTTTGCCCATCTCTCTGTTGATTGTCATTTTCTTATTGCTATGTGAAGCTTTTTTATAGTCTGGATATTAATCTTTTTATACATGTTGTAAGTATTGTTTTCCTTCACTCGTTTTTATTTTGCTTTTCTTTATTGTGTCTTTCTTTTTAGAGAAGTTTTAATTTTATGTAGTGCAATCTGTCTATCCTTTATTTTATGACTTCTAGACTTCATATATTAGCAAAGTTTTCCCACACCAGGATAAAATTATTTCTTCTAATATGCTTAGGGATTTGCTTTTATTGTTTAGATCTTTTATTTGTCTTGAATTTATATATACTGTGAAATAGGAATCCACCTTAAAAAATAGCCAATTAGCCCAATACTCTTTATTGAATAGTCTGTCTTTTCCCCACTGAATTGAAGTGCTAATTTTTTCATATACCAAATCAATTTCATTGATTTTTTTTTAAAACACTTTTTATCCTATTCAAATAAATAATTTATCTGTTCCACCAACAAAATCACGTTGTTTTAGTTACTTTAGCTTTATAATTTGTTGTATTATGGAAAGGAGGTATCCTGTCAAATCCTGTCATAATTTTTCTATATCAGAAATGTCTAGGTTAGGGGTGCCTCTCTCTCACTGTCATGCCCATGCACTAGGGTATGTGCTCTCTCTCTAAAAAATAAATAAATTTTAGGGGCGCCTGGGTGGCTCAGTCGGTTAAGCGTCCGACTTCGGCTCAGGTCATGATCTCGCGGTCCGTGAGTTCCAGCCCCGCGTCAGGCTCTGTGCTGACAGCTCACAGCCTGGAGCCTGTTTCAGATTCTGTGTCTCCCTCTCTCTCTGACCCTCCCCCGTTCATGCTCTGTCTCTCTCTGTCTCAAAAATAAATAAACGTTAAAAAAAAAATTTAAAAAAAAAATAAATTTTAAAAAATAAATAAAAGTAATAGGTTAATAACCAAGGTATGTTAGTAAGAGAAAGATACACAAGAAGAAAAGATACATGTGTGCGTGTTTGTGTATTCACATGCATGTGTGTGTATATATAAGCACATTCATAAAAATATATGTATACACATGTAAGTATATATGAAAACATGTGCATACGTATATACGTGTGTATACTTGTACACATACATATTTGTGCATCGGCACAGAGAATTCTTGGTAGGGCACACCCAAAACTATAATAATTACCTCTAGGGAGTGGGACTTTTGGAGATTCTATTGATGAATGAGGTTTACTTTTCAGTGTGTATCATTCCCTACTTTTCATGTATCCTTAAAAAAAATTTGCTTTTCTTTTATAATTAAAAACAGTATATGATTTCTCTGCCAGAAACCCAAGCCTGAACAAGGGCATGTTCTGTATATCAGTGTTTCTCAATAACAGCTACGTAGTAGAGTGACTTGGGGAGCTTTTAAACAGCACAGATGCCCAGACACCTGCCCCCAGAGGTTCTGTTTTCATAGGTTTGGGAGAGGGCCTGCGCATCAGCATATTTTAATAGTGCTCCAGGGGGTTCCAATATGCAGTCACGGTTGAGAACCAGTGTTGTAGATGATGTGAGGCCTAAAAGGGTCCCCAGAAGGCCACTGTGATGAGGTCTTTTCAGAATATGATTACTTGGGAATGCAACCCAAAATAATCCATCACTTCTCTGTCAGGCTAAGTGTTGGCATGAGACTGAGTACAAACGGGTCCACAGGGGAGTGGTGGAAAAGAGCGTTCTGGCATGTGTGTGAAGGCATCCATCTCTGTGGTAGTCCTTTTTGTTGAAAGGTTTAGACTCATTGGGGCTTCCTCAACACATAAGGGATTCTTTGAAAATAATCATGACCATAAAAGATACAGGAATCTCATGGAAAACCAAACAGCTGTGCCTCGGGAGCCCAGAATGTGGTTGGTACTGGAAGGTTCCAAGAGAGCTCCAGGAGCTAGGGTTACTTGGAGACCCTCCCATAGGAGACTTTCAGGATTCTTTCATCTGGAGAATTGCTTTGTTAAAATGAAATGGTTTTTGGAAGCCTAATCTGGAAAACAGATCAAAGAGGAAATTAAAGAAGCCTAAGGATTGACTGGAAACCCAATATTACTGTAGCTCTTGTTCTTCCATGTGTGTCTTCCTCTGATGCTTCTCCCCATCCGTTGTCTGATTCTGCCTCTGTCTTCCTGACAGAGGATCTGACTGGCCCAGTTAGTCCACAATGGCCTGTGCCTGGTTGGATGGGCTCTTCCATACAAAGATGGACTCCAAGTGGTTCATGGAGTCATGTGCTCACCCCTGATCACCCAAGCCAGAGAGGGCATGGGGAGGAACAGTGAGTGCATGAAACTGCCTTGGGGTTGCAGGGGGAAGGTGGGCGAGGCAGTTTCCCTTAGAATGAGAGAGTGGATAGAACATGTATCGTGATTGACAGGCCACACGCTGAGTCCTCAGTGAACGTGGAATTGGAGGATGGTTTCCAACAGGGTGTGAAGCTGCTTAAATTCAAGCCAAGATGCAAAGAAAAAAATCCGTCAGGAATGTATAGATGGTCCTTGCACTCTGAACATCTCTAAAGGTCTTTTTTAGCTCCACTTATTTGGGCTTTTAAAAGATCTTACCAGCCTAGGAATTCAGGAGAATGCAATTCATCTTCCAGTGGAATTAGGTCTGTGCCCTACATGGCTGTGGAGAACTTGAGGTGCAACTAGTGCAAATTGGTATCTGCTCTAAGTCAAAACACGCACTGCATTTTGCAGGCTTTGTATGAAAAAAAAAGAAGTCTAATATTGCTATTAACACTTTTTTATATTGATTGCAGGTTGAAATACTATTTTGAATAGAGCAGATTAAATAAATATATCATTTAAATTAATTTCACCTGTATTGCTTTTATTAATGGGGTATTAGAAACAAATTTTTTAGTTGCACATGGGGCTCACATTTTCTTTCTAATGAACACTTGGATTAGATGGTGACTCTGACGTTTTCCCCTGCACAAGTGTGTAAAGATCTGTAGATGGACAACAGCCCTTTGCTGTGGGGCCCACTTCAATACACAGTTCTTTTATTATTATTATTATTATTGCTCATAGACTTATTCAGAACAGTTTTAGATTTATAGAAAAAAATTGCAAAGACAGTACACAAAGTCCCCATATGCCCCACACTCAGTTTCCTTTAGTGTTGACATCTTATGTTAGTAGATTTGTTATGATTAATGAATATTGATACAGTACGTTATTATGAACTGAAGTCTATACTTTATTCACATTTCCTTACCTTTTACCAAATGGCCTTTTTCTGTTCCAGGATCTGTCTAGGATACCACATTATACCTAATCTTTATGTCTTCTTAGAATTCTCTTGGTTCTGACAGGTGTTTTCTGTAAATATTAAATGATTTAATTTCCTTAAATATATTCTTTTTACATTTAAATCCAAGTTAGTTAACATATAGTGTAGTAATGGTTTCAGGAGTAGAATTTAGTCATTCATCACTTACATGGAACACCCAGTGCTCATCCCAACAAGTGCCCTCCTTAACGCGCGGCATCCATTTAGCCCATCCCCCAACCCAACACCCTGGCAGCAACCTTCAGTATATTCTCTGTCAATACCCTGTTCTCGATCAGAGCTGTGGCACTTTGGTTCATTATCAGAACTTTGGTCACTTGTCTTATTCTGGCTCTTTGTCTCTGCCTCATAGAGTGCAGTTCAATTCCTGTTCTGAAATAGAACCACTTAATCCTCTCCTGTGGTTTCACAATATCCTACGCGCAGACGACATCGTTTATGGCTCTGCCTCAGCAAGTCCTTACGGAACTTTTCTCTGCCTCTTTGTCTCTCTTGCTCCTTCCTGCTTAGCCCCCTTCCTTTCTAACACAGCCCATGTTTCACATGTGTACTGGAGGCCACTTTTTACACATGTCCTTTTCTTGGAAGTGGGGTCCAGCCAGCAGCCTTGCTCTAGGGACAGATGACTGCTTCCTAATGCTCCATCACAGTTTTCCCCATGGAATGGACTTTGCAGGTGGGACTAAGTCACTTGCAGAAGTATATCTACTCCAGGAGTTAATAATGATTTTAATAAAAACAACTACTATCGGGTGCCTGGGTGGCTCCGTTGGTTTAAGCGTCCGACTTTGGCTCAGGTCATGATCTTGAGGTTGGGGAGTTCAAGTCCCACGTCAGCCTTTGTGCTGAAAGCTCAGGGCCTGGAGACTGCTTCATATTCTGTGTCTCCCTCTCTCTCTGCCTCTCCCCCTCCCCCACTCATGCTCTGTCTCTCTCTTTGTCTTTCTCTCTCTCTCTCAAAAATAAATATTAAATTAAACAACAACTACTATCACCTTTTATTGAGTTGTATTACCAGCTAGGATCTATATGAGGTACATTACAGATATGTCTCATTTCATCGTTACAGCAACCCCACAAAGTGTGTGCTGTGATCCCCTGTTAGGGGGAAAATGAGGCTCAGCAAGGTTATATGCTTCGCTCTTGGATCACTGCTAGGAAATGGTGGACCTGGGATTTGAATCTAGATCTGTCCCCAAAGTCCTTGCTCTCACCCAAATTTAGACTGTACATTTATACTGCCTCCCACATGCTATGTCAACTACAAGTTGGAATAGCAACTTGGGCAACTACAAGTTGGAATTCAATGCTGCATAGCAGGTGATATCTCCAAGCAAATTTGCTGAATGATGACAGTGCTATGTGTTTGTATACTGTTTTGATGATTCTCCAGTTGACATATGATTTTCATAAAACTCTGTTAAAGATAGAATAATGGACTTTATAAGCTCTATTTCATACACTAGAAAAACTGAGAGCTCCAGGGAGATGAAGTGATTTGTCCAGGGTCACATGAGAACCCAGTTTTCTTGAAGTATTTATCTTCCTTTTCCCAACTTCATCAGCATGGGCTTAGGCATTGTGCTGCCTGGATGGCAGAATACGATGACAAATCTTTTGCTGTGATTGCTGGTGGAACCCTGAGTTATGTGAAGAGTTTGCAGGTACAGACTCATTGAAGTCTCTGTTGTAGGTATGTCAGTCTCATTCATCCAACAAGCATTGCCTAACCCCACTTCCAGCCAGATGTGGGGCTACTGGGCTAATGGTGGCAATGGAAGGGTGGATAAGATATAACTTTGTCCTGAGGAGACCCCCCACTGAGTATGACAATCATGTTGTAAAGAGAGTACTATCATCCAATGGAAAAGCATTGTCCTAATGGAATACAAAAAGTTCTGCAAAGCACAGAGAAGGAAATAACTGCCTGGGAAGGTTTCATGGCAGATGGGACTTCTAAGCTCCGTCTCAATGGACTGACTTTAGAGATGAAAAGTCTGAGTCACTGAGAGTTCTGCAAGGAACCTCACAATTTTATAACTTCATTAGGTTTCCTAAAAATATGCTTGTTGCCATAGCTCCTTAGAGTAGTAGCATAAATTATTTATTGGAGTACTTAAAATATTAACATCAATAAACTACACAGTACCTTCACAAATACTCTGCTTAGTTGGATGAACCTATTTGAAATAATGGTTTTTAAGTTACTCAAACTTTCCAATTCTACAAAGCTGGTAAGAATACTTTGGAACAAATAAGAATCCCAGAAGAATCATGGCAACTCTAAATATCAGCCATTTCAGACAGAGGAAGACTCTGCCTCTAGCATTTCATGTCCCTTTATTCACGTGAAGAGGTATTTTCTTACACAGGATACTTAAGAGCATTCTACTCCTCTTTTTCCCAGCTTAAGAGTCTTGTATGTGTTGCTGAATTTTATCACTTGAATATTAGGAGCCCAAATGTAGACTCTGATATGCTTGGTTTATCTGGAGATGGAAAGAAAAGAATCTTCCAAATTTAGAAACTGAAACTCATCGGAGCCAAACTCTTGGGGCAGCCCAAGAGGATACTGGCCTCTGTGCTACCCTGGTCCACAAGGTTGCTGGTGATTGGATTTCTCTGATAGATGATACTAGTACAAGAGACTGAATATTTGTGTCCCTCAAAATCCGTATATTGAAGTCCTAACCCCCCAATGTGATGGTATCAGCAGGATCTTTGGGTGCGATTAGGCCATGAGAGTGGAGCCCTCATGCAAGGGATTAATGCCCTCGTAAACAGGACCCCAGTGAACTCTCTGGCCCCTTCTGCCATGTGAAGATGCAATGAGAAGTCAGCAGTGTACAACCAAAAGAGGGTCCTCCCCAGAACCTGACCATGCTGGCAGCCTCATCTTGGACTTTCAGCCTCAAGAACTATAAGAAATAAATTTCTGGTTTTTATAAGCCACCCAGTCTATGGTACTTTGTTACAGCATCCCATACTGACTAAGACACCTAGAGCCCAGATAATGCAGGTGTTAGCCAGAAGTTCTTAGTTGAGAAGAAGATCCCATCATGGAACCTCTTCCCTCTTGCACTGTAACTTAGCTGCTTGGCCTGTTTTCTGGGTGTGACAAGATAGATTTATACCTTCTACTCAGAACCAATATGGAACACTCCTTCTGATTCCTGACTTGTTGAAGAAGGAGGTTCAGATCTGCAAGACTCGGAGAACATCAGAACTAGGGTCAATTTTTGATATTCCTGGAAAAAGTATCACATCTTTAAGCAGCCTTTGAAGAACAGAACAAGGGGTAGGAGTCCTAAAATAGCTCAGCACCAATATTTATTGTTGGTAAATATCAATATATGAAGAATTTTAAAATGAGGTGCTTGACCAAAGTGTTCACAAATATCACAGGCTGCCTGGAGAGAAAGGGAGGTCCTTCCCACTGATAGTATTTAAGTTTAAGCCAGGTAGGCATATACTGGAGAGGTTATACTCATGCATAAGGCAAGGGTTGGACTAAAGGCCCTAAGATCCCTACCAAATTCTAGATTTTATTATTTACTGATCTTTGATTTACCTTGTGCGTGCCTCTATGCTTGCACTTAGTACATTATTCTGTAATGATCTGTCTAGATATCTGTCTCCCAGACAAGGTTGAAAACTCCTTGAAGAAAGAAAGACATTTACCCTGTTCTATCCCAAGCATTTAGCACAGTAGTTAAAACATAGGAGATACCAAGTAAATATTTATCAAATGAATAAATTTTGTATAACTATATTAATATCTCTATATACATCTTGATTTATGGTATAAGTTATGTATATTTTGATTTGTAGTATAAGTAATCAGCAAATGGACTTTCTTGCTGTGAGGGTGTTCATATTCTTTACAACCCCTTGTTGCTCGAATACCTAGATGATGCAATATACCACATGATTCCCCACATATGGCACTTCTACATAATTTATTCCTTCTCTACAGTTGGAACTATATTATGGCAGTAAAGGCAGAGTCAAGGTTATGACCAGGGGTTTTCTGAATTTGTATTTCTAGATCTAGCCCCACTGACAGAAAAAACTCCAGAGATATTGGTTAGAGGTCTATGTGTGATTCGGCTGTATTAGGTGGGCAGGTATCTCCTGTGGATAGTCACGTGTAGTTTCATCCCAAGCTTGGAGAGGGAGGCAGGTGTGTGAAGGGCAGGGGCTCTAGTGGCATGCTGGGCAGAGGAACAGGTATGCAGACTGAAGTGGGAGTATAAGTGGGAGAATCTCAGCAGGTTAGACTGGATGAGAAGGTCAGGATGGGGCCAGGAAGCAGAGGCAGATAAGGTGTGGCTTTTAAGTGGAGAAATTTCCAAAGAAGCAGAGGAGGTGGGTGAGGTTGCAAAGAGAATACTTTCCAAAGGAACATGCTAAAGATGCTTGTGCCAAGCACCACCATTCATTCATTCATTCATTCAACAGATATATGTTGAGTGCTTACCTTGGGTCAGCCCCTGTACAAATGCCAGGGGTACAAATAAGTAGGATCTCTGTTCTCAAGGACATAAATTATGAACTAAACTCTACATATTAACAGACATTTACAGTACAGTGTGAAACATGTAATGAGGTAAGGACAGGGAAGTCTGTGGGAACATACAACCATCTCTAAGATGAGATGTGAAGGATAAGTTGCAGTTAGCAAGGTGAGGCAGGAAGGCAGTCTTGCTAGAGCTCTAGAATGGCCGGATGAATACACAAAAGACCAAAGAAGGCTGCTTATTCAGAGACTGTAAATACTTTGCTATAGTTGGGCCTTATGTATGAAATGGTCCAGACTTTCCCTGAGAATAATGAATCACTGAAGTATTTTAATCGAGGAGTGACATGATCAGATGTGTGTTTTAAAAATATTAATACAACTGGGACGCCCAGGTGGCTCAGTCAGTTAAACGTCCAACTCTTGATTTTTGGCTCAGGTCATGATCTCATGGTCGTGAGATCAAGCCCCACTTTGGGCTCCACGCTGACAGCATGGAGCCTGCTTGGGATTCTCTCTCTCTCCCTCACTGTCCCTCTCCCCCATTTGTGTGTGCCCTCTCTCAAAATAAATAAACAAAAAATTTTACAAAGAAATTTAAAAAATATGCTATACAACAAAGTGTGGAGACTGGGTTGGAGGATAGGAAGGCCAGGGACCCACTGAAATTGCTGTAGTATTTCAATGGAAGATGATAGTGGCTGAACTGAGAACAGAGGGAAGCAAATGTATTCTTGAGACACCTGAAAGTTAGAATGGACAAAATGTGGTGATTGATCAGATGTGCGATGTTTCTGGCTCAGGCAGCTGGGAGGATGGCTTGCTCTGGAGGCAGCTCTGAAAAGAGAGGAGGACATGTCTGTTTAGGGAGAGTTCTGGTCGTCAGGGAGTCAGAGTTAACTTCCTCAAGTCCAAAGGTCCATTGGGCCCCATACCACTCTCTTGGGGCAGGAAGGTTTCCTTTGCCAGCTTAACAGTAGCTGATATCTGACTAGGGTCCTTGCAAACACTGGTCATTATCATTTATGCGTCTGTTCAATCAACCAATGTTTATGAAAGATCAATTATGTATTCACAGTATCCTGCATCCCATACATCCCAGTGTCCAACGATGCAGGTGGCTTAGTGCTTCTCTTTATTTTTCCTATGTTATTTTTTCAGCTTTATTGACGTTTAATCGACAAATAGTATCGAAAGATATTTAGGGTATACACTGGCGATTTGATGTATGTGTACGTTGTGAAATGATTCTTCCCATCTAGTTAGCATATCCATTACCTTACATATTTACCTATGGGGGACAGCATTCAAGTTCCACTCTTTTAACAAATTTCACTTATACAATACAGTGTTATCAGCTAGAGTCACTGGGCTGCACATTAGACCCTCAGACCTTATTCGTTTTACAGCTGAAAGTTTGCACCCTTTTACCAACCTCTCCCTATTTTCTCCAACTTCCTGCCCCTGGCAACCACTTTTCTATTCTCTTTACCTAAGAGTTCTACCTTTTTTCTTTATAGATTCCACATGTAAGTGATATCAGGCAGTATTTACTGTCTCCCTCTTTGGCTTCTTTCACTTAGCATAATGCCCTCCAGATCTACTATGTGACTGTGTATGTTTAAGTAAAACATCTTAATCCAATCATTCATTCATTAATAAGACACCTTGTTTCCATATCTTGGCTACTGTAAATAATGCTTCAATGAACGTGGGAATACAGATAGCTCTTTTTTTTTAACATTTATTTATTTATTTTTTTAACATGAAATTTATTGTCAGATTGGTTTCCATACCACACCCAATGCTCATCCCAACAGGTGCCCTCCTCAATGCCCATCACCCACTTTCCCTTCCCTCCCACCCCCATCAACCCTCAGTTTAGTCTCAGTTTTTAAGAGTCTCTTATGGTTTGCCTCCCTCCCTCTCTAACTTTTTTCCCCCCTTTCCCTCCCCCATGGTCTTCTGTTAAGTTTCTCAGGATCCACATAAGAGTGAAAACATATGGTGTCTGTCTTTCTCTGTATGACTTATTTCACTTAGCATTAACACTCTCCAGTTCCATCCACATTGCTACAAAAGGCCATAATTCATTCTTTCTCGTTGCCAAGTAGTATTCCATTGTGTATATAAACCACAATTTCTTTACTCATTCATCAGTTGATGGACATTTAGGTTCTTTCCATAATTTGGAATGGGAAAAGATATTTGCAAATGACATTATCAGACAAAGGGCTAGTATCCAAAATCTATAAAGAACTCACCAAACTCCACACCCAAAAAACAAATAATCCAGTGAAGAAATGGGCAGAAAACATGAATAGATGCTTCTCTAAAGAAGACACCCAGATGGCCAACAGGCACATGAAAAGATGCTCAACGTCACTCCTCATCAAGGAAATACAAATCAAAACCACACTGAGATACCACCTCATGCCAGTCAGAGTGGCTAAAATGAACAAATCAGGAGACTATAGATGCTGGAGAGGATGTGGAGAAACGGGAACCCTCTTGCATTGTTGGCAAGAATGCAAACTGGTGCAGCCACTCTGGAAAACGGTGTGGAGGTTCCTCAAAAAATTAAAAATAGATCCACCCTATGACCCAGCAATAGCACTGCTAGGAATTTACCCAAGGGATACAGGAGTGCTGATGCCTAGGGGTACTTGTACCCCAATGTTTATAGCAGCACTTTCAACAGACAGCTCTTTGAAAAATGCTTCTCAAAGTCAGTTACAACTGTAGGATTTGAACAGGCTTTCCCACTCACGCCACCCCACCTTATCCTTTAAAGTATTTCCTCACTCCCCATTCCCAAGGTTGCATTAATTTTGTCTTTTCAGGAGCACTTGGGTGGCTCAGTCGGTTAAGCGTTGGACTCTTGGTTCCAGCTCAGGTCATCATATCTGATAGCTGCTATCATGATAACTCATGATTCATGAGTTTAAGCCCTGAGTTGGGCTCCATGCTGATAGTGCAGAGCCTCCTTGGGATTTGCTCTCTCTCCCCCTCTTTCTATCTCTCCCTTGCTCTCTCTCACTCTCTCTCAAAAATAAATAAACTTTAAAGATTTTTTGCATGTTTTAGTTTCTTCTGTGCAGACTTAGTCTTTGAGACATGGATAGAGGTTCATCACTCTATAGAAAACCTTGAATAAATTATGGCCAGAGGCCTGGAAAATGTTTCCTAGGCTCCACAGTTTCACGAGCAACGCTGGGCCTTCCCGTGACTGAAGTGATAGTGTTAGGGTGTCAGTAACAGATGGGATTGATCAAAGTCTTCCTCGAAATACTTGTGCTTGATGCAATTTCAGTTCACATTTTGTGTGTGGCTTTCCCAAGCTGGGGTGTGAAATTCAAGCATCAGAGAAACCAGCGGGGTTTGTAGGTTGAAGTTAATAAAACAATGTGAGCCTATGTAGCTCAGATTAATAAAATAAATACACAGATGTGAGAATCTAACCTCACACATCCAGGAGAGATCATCCTACAAATCTGGTTCCTTGGTGGGGCAGGGGGTGCCTAGATCACTGGGCCAAGAGCGATGAGGAAAACCACTGTCCAAGTAATCGATAAAGCTCGATTTTTGCCAAATAAAGCTAAATTGTCAAATCTCCAACTCCTCAAAGATACTGCAAGAATTAATGACGAAATGGTTTTGAATGGCCAGTCTACTGTAAATAAAAGTTGCTTTTTAAGGATGTAGTATTATTATTAACTTTATTTCATGACCGGTGAAGGTACAAGATGTTGAATACTTAGGTCGTTTGATTAAATGACGATGCCGGCATGATCACGGCTCAGGATTGGATTTCTATTCCAGACATGTTTTTAGTTTTGCACAGAGAGCATGTCTTGTTCTGATGGCAGATTATCTCTAGCCTTGATCAGCCACCTCTCATGTGCTCAGGCTGATGTCTCAGTTTGCTAATGGATAAATAACACAGCTTTCTCCACCCACTGATGTGGGTGGATAGGTCGTCTTTGTATGTAAAGCATATTATTATAAGCTGCAACTTTTGGAAGACTGAACAAGCCTTTGCCAACATCTGGTCCTAATTCCTTCATTTACAGTTGGGGAAATCAAGCCAGAGACAGTAAGTGGTTTGCCCCAAATCACTCAGTAGTGCCAGAGCCAGGGCTAAAATCTGGATCTATTCGTAAGTCCAACGTTTTTGCTGTGTCATTGTGCTGTATCCCCTCTGGTCTAGGATTCCCTTCTAAAACTTTTGGGTGCTTGGATTGAAAACAAATCCCTAGGGAGCCAGTACCCAGTAAAGTACAGCACAATCTTTGGTACCACCTGGTATTTTACGAGAGATTTTTCGTTATTTGTTGCAATTCCCAAGAGTACCAGACTTCGCCAGGCAGACTGCCAAAAGACAACAAGTCAATGTGCTGTGCCTGCAGGAAACTTCAAGGCAACTTTCGACAGTGTTCTAGAGATCAAAGCAAGCCAGCTGGTCTGATTGCGACAACTGATAATTGGTGGCCATCCTAGTTAGGCTGACAGGGTTTCTGACATGGTGGATAGCCTACGCACTGCATTTCTAGATTAAGTCAATCAGTCACGTCCAATTATTCAGCCACGTCGATCTGAGAACCTGCTACATGCAGAGCTTTATGAAAACCTCTTTGAAATGAAAAAGCAAAAGATTGGCCATGAGTTGTGATCTTCCCAGATACAGGTAGAGATTCACCAGGCTGGACTTCTCAGAGGTACCTGGTGAGTTGACCTTTTCGTGAGAGCCAGGACCCCTTGTGACATGTGACTTTCTGTCATGGTTTTCAAGGGGAAATGAAAAATTGGTCTCCATGATCCTTCTTAGCCCTGGTATTTTTCTTTCAAATAACACTTATTGTATACATTTTTCAGACGATCAGAGTAATGCATGTTTATTGTGGAAATGCAGAAAATTACACAGAAAATAAAAAAGCACTCATAATTCCAATGTACTAGTAGCTACCTCCAATTTTCTGGTTCAAAATTTTTCCAGTCTGTGTTTTAAGCATATATAGAAGTATATACCGATTATTTTTATGAAATTGAGATTCTCCTGTATCCTACCCTGAAATTCTAGAAGTCTATATTATGTGCAGAACTCAACACAGTAAGTTCCTCGCTCAAAGCCTGGCATGTGATGGTTGCTCCATAAACATTTGTTAACTGAATGGGGAGGGAAACCATGGTTTGCAGATTTGAGTAGCCTCATTGGAAGATCTCATATTTGGGCTGTGCCCAGATCTTGACCACAATCTCTGCATGCTAAAGAAACATACTGAACTGGAAATGACGACTTTCCTACCAGAAGGCTTCTCTGTCCCAGGAGAGCATCAGTGGTAATTCATCTCCCTTTTTTTGTGCTCATTATTTATTTCAGGAGATTCCAAGAGCTGCACATACAAGAGAGCTGTTGGAAACATGGACCTCGGTGAAAAATGGCCCTTGGAGGAAGGAACCTGGTTGTCTCATGCTGGAATTCATCATTTTGCCAACACCAGAGGGGGTATGGCTGCTTTTGATGTCCCTGATACACGTGGTACTCTTCAACTCCTGCATTCATTGTGTCAACCCAGCTGTGCTCAGTACGTGCCCAGTGCTGTTTGTCTTTTCAGAAAAAGCCAGGAGGAGAGGAGAGGAATGGACTTTGGAGTCAGGCAGACCTGGGTTCAGATCCTGAATTTCCTACTTCTAAGCTACGTGGCCTGAGAAAGCCTATCATATTCTCAGCTCTAACATGAGAGTAAGAATGCTTACTTCGTAGGGCTGTGATAAGGACTATGAGTAATGCGAGCTGTCATTTACTGAGCCCTTACCCTAGCCAGGGAGGAAGTTAATCACACATCTCTGGGCACCTAACATGTGTCAGGTACTGTATTCCTGCTTATCTTGTCTCCTCTCCTCTCAAGAGCCCTGCAAAGACTGGCATTGAGGATAATGCAACCAGTAGAAACAGAGTAGGTCAGCTCACTTTCTCTTCTTTTTTCTTGCCTGACATCTGATTAATGCAACTCAGTGTTAAGTGATGGGGATGCTGTAAGTTAACTGGAGTGGTGCATACAAATGTAACCCTCATACAGACTTGTGGGCCTCTTTCAGGTCTAAGAACCACCCGCCCCCCCCCCCCATCCTCCATATCTAGTGGAGATCTACTTTGGCGGTAGGAACCATTCAATGGATAAGGAGATAAAGGCCCCTAATGCACTCACATGAGGTTTTTAGTAAGGTTATGCCCCCCATTGTCGTTTATACATTCGTTCAACCAGTATTGAGTATCTACTATGTGCCAAGCACTGGGAACACAAGGGAGAAAGATGGCCGGGGAGATCACCAGACCACACTCTGCTGCACCCCGTCTCTAAAATGGGTAACTTATAGAGCTCTGCCCCAGGGTACATCTTCCGACAGGGCCTACCGCACGCAATGGGAGACTGCCCAAAGGGAAGGTCCAAACTTTGAGAAAACTTGGATGAGTTCAGCCAGAAGCCAACGGCTGTTCCCTCCTGTGCCCTGTCACGCCTCCACCTAACCCACTTGTTAGAGGTTCTTATGCCGGTGTCTCCTCACAGCCCATGGAATACAGTTGAACCTCCCTCGCTCAACACACAGCCTTCCCTGATCAGACCTCTGCCTGCCTCTCTAGACTCATCTCCTGCTGTTCATTACTAAAAGCAAACCTCTTCTGTTGATGCACTAACCGGCCTCTGGATCCTTGGACATGTCATGCTCTCGCACACCGTGAGCCTCTGTGCGGGCTGTTACTACTATTTGCCTTCTACCCGGCAGGTTCCCACCCATCAGTGAAGCCTCAACCGAAGTCATCTATTCTGGGTCTCTCCCTGCCGCCACCCACCCACTCCACCCTGGTCTGACCGAGAGGCCTGACCTCAGCGCGGCCGCGGAACTTACAGGTTCCCGTGTCACGGCGCCTGCCTTACCGTGTTGTGTTGTGACGGTGCATAGCTTGGGCAGCCTCTGGGCTTCCTGAGGCCTTGCTTCATTGGCCTTTGCATCCCTTTCACAAGCAGTCTAGCGAATACTTGATGCATATACATACAATGGCAGGCTGGCTGCGTGGCTCAGCGAATGAATAAATGGGTAGGACCGCATCCTGTGGGCATCTCTCCTTTGCTGAGAGCCACCTTTGACTGTGGTGACCCAGCTGGTCTGTGCACACCTCTCCCGGCACCACAGCACCACTTCGTGGTACTGTGAGCACACCCATAGCATTCCATTCACCGCTCCAGGCTTTTTCACCAAAGTCTGAAGTCAGAGGAGAGAAAGGAAGTAGATGTGCTTTGTCTGCCGGTGCTTTTGTAACCTAGGCAATAGAATCACCTGTCACAGAATTTTAGAAGCTTTCAGGACCATTGTGACAAACCGGTGGCTAAAAACTGCTTGTTGCCACCAACTCCACAAATGACCACATCCCGCTATGAGTTGACCCTGCCGTGGATCTCCCATCTTCAGGGCACGGCTGGCTAGTAGGAAGGGGAACCAGACCGGTGTCTTCAAACTGCCTAATGGGGAGGCGTTGGTCTCAGGTAATTGATAAGCTTCGGGGCTGATGGAGGAGTTTAACTCTAGTGGGCAACAGATACCGGATATGTGGTCCCAGTTCGGACCCTCAGTAGGTGATGATGGAGGTGTCCAAGGCAAAGGATGGCAGTGGTGTGGTATGTGGGTGAAACACAGTGACAAAGAATCAAGGGAGCTGAAATGTAGAAATCCTTATGGGCAGCTAGTGTTAGGGTGGTTCTCAGAGGCCTGGGCTGTGGTTCAGGGAAAGGGCTCAGGTCTTAAGAGGACTAGAGAGGTGGCCAGAATGGGAACTTGCACTCAGAAATAAAGTGGAAGCCCCACTGGGCCAAAGCCAAGTCACAATTGGCATCATCACCAAAATATATAAAGAGCAGTCATTCGTTGGGTATATACGTTGCCCCAGACATGATGCCGAGCCATTTTTATATATACATATAGATGATCTCAATTCATTCTCACAACCTTCTTCTCATTTTATGAATGGAAAAACTGAGCCCAAAGAGGCTGACAAGAGGCTTGTGCAAGATCCTTCAGCTGGGAAGTGGCAGAGTGGGTATTTGAACTTCGATCTGCCTGACCCCAAGCCACTCTATGGCTATCGCTCCTCGCTTTACCCTCCAACACCCCCTTCTCAGTTTAGGTCTCTGGTGGGCCAGTTTCAGACGTTTATTGCCAGTCATTTCATTGTCATGGAAGAAAAGAGCCGTAGCTCGGAGCAGGGCCAGAAAACCAACAGTGCTGTTGCAACGTGTAGATTATCATCCAAGACCCTCCCACGGCCACTTCAGCTAATGCATTGCCTAGGCCTTGACCCACCTGCTTCTGAGCATCTTTCCTCCATGCCCTGACCCCTGTCCCACCTCTCCCACCCATTGTGGGATGCCCATTGTGGGCTAACAGAGTTTCCATTTCTAGTGAAGTACCAGGGAAAGTCCTGGAGTGTCCAGGCCTTCGGGTTTTGTTCTTGGCTTCATGGAATCCTCTGAGAACCGTGTTATCTGCCAGGGAGGCTCCGTCATCCTGGTGAGTCATCGGCCTTGGGGCAGGGCCAGATCCACGCAACATCTGCCTCTGTGTTATCGTCAGGGCGTCTCGGGCGGCCATTAGAGTAGGAACAGCCTTCAGGAAGCTGGCAAGGAGAACCCAGGATGTCTGGGGGTGAAATGAAGTTTCTGGAGGAAAGTCCCTCTGCCACTCTTGCTTCCTCCACTGCTAAAAACGCCCTCGAGGACCTGGGCGGGTGGTTTTTCCAACTTTTTTTTAAAGGGCTGGAACCCATTTTCCAAACGAAGCTGTCTGCAGTGCCTGACGCATCAGACAGAAGGGGGCCAGCATTTGGCCAGAGCTCTGTTTCCGATTGCTGCATCACAGGCTGATGTGGCTGCTCCTTGCGTTTGCCAGCTAGCACACCACACGTGTGGGGATTTGGCGCAGGAGGGGCGGCCTCCGCAGCCCTCCTCGGCGAACCTCCAAATCCTGTTATAAATGCGTTTACTCAGCCCTTCGGGGACCCTATTGTCCCTTCTTCCCAGTGGAATCCACCTGCTTATGTGTCTCTTCAGGGGAGAGCCAGGAAGTTTGGGAACCCTAACCTGGCAGTACAGGCCAGGTGTGTGAAAGAAATGCCGCGGTGCTGTCTCCATTATGGTTATAAAAACAGGAAGGAGCAGATCTCCCTTCCGGTTTCTCTCAAGGTCAGGGAGAGTTTTCACATCAGGCAGGAAGGAGAGGAGGAACATTTTCTGGGAGCGCTGTGTGCGCTAAACACTGCTGCGGGCGTTATTCTATTTCCTATCGATCCTCACTGAAATCCCAACAAGGAGTTATTTGCATCATCCGCATTTTGCACACGAGGAAACGGAGCCTTGGAGCGGCAAGATGGCGAAGCCAAGGTCGTACGGCTAAATGCCAGCAGAGCTCACGTTCGACCTCGGGTCTTTATGCCGCTGGGCTATGCGGTGTCCATTTTACTTCTTTGTTCGGTTTCAAAGGACAACGCTGTGTGGCATCTCCACCTTTCTGCGAGGCTTGTTTCTTTTCTGCACGTTTCTCTTGCATATGGTGCGGTAAAAAGACTAACACGATGGAATCTGTTATCCACAGTCCTCTGCTGGCACTTAAAAAAAGGGATTTTTTTTTTTTTTTTAATGTTTATTTATTTTTGGGAGAGTGCAAGCCGGAGAGGGGCAGAGAGGTGCGGGACAGAGGATCTGAAGCAGGCTCTGAGCTGACAGGCTGACTGCAGTGAGCCCGATGTGAGGCTGAACTCACCAACTGCGAGGTCATGACCTGAGCCAAAGTCAGTTTCTCAACTGACTGAGCCACCCAGGTGCCCCTATTAAAAAAAAAAAAAAAAAAAAAAAAAATAATAATAATAATAATGTTTGTTTATTTTTCTGAGGCGGGGGAGGGGCAGTGAGAGGGAGACAGAATCTGAAGCAGCCATCAGCACAGAGTCTGACCCGGGCCTCAAACTCACGAACTGTGAAATCGTGATCTGAGTGGAAGTTGGACACCCTACCCCTGAGCCACCCAGGCGCCCCCTCTCCTGGCATTTGTTTTAACAAGTTCCGTAAATGTCTTTTCGTGTTACCGAAGAGCTCACGGTCTGGGCAGGTTTGGACACTTCCCAAAGACTAGTGGCAAGACTAGGGCTCGCACCTTGGCCTCTACTGTTCCTTCCAGTACCTATGCTGTGTTGACTGCCAGGGCCATATCGTCTTGGAAATACCATTCCAGTGTGAAAGGCAGGAGGCCTCAGGCAGCCTGAGAGGATTCTCTGCAGTCTCTGAGAGAAGAGAGTTCCTCTCAGGCCACAGTCCAGGATGCTTGGGTGGAAAATTCAAGATCAGGGCAGGTCTCCGCATCTCAGCGGAGACTCACATGCATCCTACGGATTTCTTTTGTCGCAGTTTGGTCACAGACTTCAATTGCAGCAAATGTTTTTGCCCTTAATCTCCACACAGGGTATTTTGTCTGATTTCACCCGGTAGATCCAACTGGGTGTGAGTTGGAAGTGTGTGATTTTCCTCTGCAGGGACCTTCTTCTGTGTGTATTTTTGGAATGGTTTTTTATTCTGATTCATGTCCACATACACCTTCCAGTAGCTTCTTGGCTCAGCCGGAGTTTATCTCCTTTGATATGATGTTGAGTGAGGAGTCTTTTAAATCTTCATCTCTGTTCCATAGTTAGTAATAGGAACCCTAGCGGGCTGGACGAATACAATTGGCTTATGCATTTTGTGAAACACCTTGCTTTTGTCAGTAGCACCTACCGCATTGGTATTTGGATTTTTCAGAGAACATATTTAGCATTTTTAGAAAATGAATCCTTGGCTTCCTGGCAGACTTGGCAGCATCTCATCTCTTGGTTTGTATTGTTTCTGCTGAGGATGATGACTTTTTTTCCAGGTGTGAGATAGTTACTTTTCTGGTAGAGCCCAGAAGTTATTTCTTTCTTTTCTTTCTTTTGGAAGTTATAAAACGCCTTTTTTTAGAACAGTTGTCCGAAGTTTTGATTTTTGTTTAAGGGAAATAAGGCAACTATGTATGTTTATATACATATATGCTAAATATATGTACAAATATTAAACCCTAGGAGGAGGGGAGATGGCCTTTGCACCAGTTCGGCCCTGGAGCTAATGCTGTGACCAATTAAGTACCAGTTTCTTTCTGGTGAAAGCTTACGGGTGGGCATACATTTGTCCTTGGTTGGCCTGTCCTAAGAGGACACAGATAAGAGACTGTATAACAGAAGAGAATCATGCTGTGCTCAGGTAGCCACGGGCCCCACTCTCTCCCCCTAAATCAGTCTTGCCCATGCTCCCCAGGGAGAAGGGGGGTGGGGAAGGGGGGCGGGCATTGCTGCTCTGCTGTTAACTAGCAGAGAGCCTCCGGGAGACAGAAGGCTACCTGCAGAGAAGATGAGCAAAGGGCAAGGCCAGGGAGGAGAGGAAGGCAGAGGGAGGGCTCAGCCCACTTCTTTCTGTCTTTCATGCTTGAAATCGGTGTCCTTCCAAGGCCCGGGGTTGGGAAGCCTGTGGACAGATCCTAGTGGCCTCTGGCTATTGCTCAAACTTGGTTTTGTCGAATTGGTGCAGCTCTTCCTTGCAAAGGTAATTGATAACATACTTCAGCTGCAAATAAGTCTCCCCACGTGGCATTCAGCCTCTCGTGCATTTCTTAGAGGAAGAAGCTGTGTCTGTATAAGACTCTCATCTCCTCCTCTTCTCCACTGACCGAGCAGCTGTGTAGACCCTGGGGACCCCAGAGTCAGAGCAGCCCATGAAAGGCAGGCTGGAGACAGCAACAGGGTCCCACCCTGTGGCCTTTGCCCCAAATGGAGCCTGCAGTCCAGGCCGGCCTGCCGTCTGGACAGCAGAGCCTAAGGCCAGGGGATGAAGGCATTCCCAGACTGCAGCAGGCATAGCCCTGGCCACCGCTGTATCCCCTGCACCCTCAGCAGGCTATCCGTGATGGCCACTGTGCTCAAAGCACTGTGCTAGCCACCCCACAAGCTTCTGCAGTGTGCTCTTAGCTCGAGAGATGGGGCTAAGAATTCCTCTGATCCTAGAGTTATGGCCAGTGGTGCCATTTGGCCACACTTCATTCACCAAGGAGTGAGGAGTCTCATGGAGCTTCCCAGATAGCCAAAGTATCGTCCTTCCAAAGTCTACATGTTGTTCAAAGTTTTACTCTTTTCCACTAGTAGATAAGACCTTTTATCCATGGTTTCTGCACGCTTCCTTGCCCCCAGTTTATGATTGGAGCTGGACCAAAAGTTCACTTAGAAACTTATTGCCTTTAGTTTGGAATCTGGAGTATGATATGTAACTTTTTGAAACAGTTCATATACCCATTTGAATATGCCTAAAATAATCTCTCCCAGGACGCCCAAGAAGCTGTGGATGGTGTTTCAGTCTAGGGATGGAGACTGGGATAGGATGGGAAAGAGGAACTCATTTTATAGTTTATACTCCTCTGTACTAAATGATTTTTCCTTTACCTTGAACATGTATTATTTGTTTATATAGTAACATGTAATTTATATATATGAATAGAGGTAGAGACAGAGATAGAGATTTAGATATAGATATTTAAGAAAGAGGTCGGATTCCCAGACTAGCTCCCAAACCCCATTCAACTCATGATGTAGCAAGCCGTAGTAATAGTGGGCATTATTAGCCCGCTGTGTCATCTGTTTCTATGGAAAACCTGAGTTCTAGAAATAGTTCACCCTGAGCCCCAGAAATATCTCCTCCCTGCCATTTTCTCTCCACACATCCCACCCTCTAATAAATGCTGCCACAGAAACAGAAGGAAGAGCTCCTTCTTCCTGTCTGCAGGTGCCACGGCACAGAAGGATCACTCTCCTCCTAGCGGACTCTGGCATGGTCAGGCCCTCCATGTCGGAGAGAAGTAACACTTACTAAGCACCCACTGTGCCAGGCACACTGTGCGGTCTGTCTCATACTTTACCTACTTTGCTACTGTCAGGAAACCCAGGTGCTGAGAGGTTTAATATCATCCTGAGAGTGCCTTCTAAAAATGGACAGAGCTCAGCTTCCAACTGATAAGCTTGTGCACTGTCCTTTATAGATCAGTGACCCTCCAGCAGAACCATTTCTTTATAAGAGGCCTGTAAAGGTCAAGCATAGGTAGGCACGTTGGACACTGCCTGAGGTTCAGTAAGATCTTCTGTCACGGAATCCCTTATTAGACAGTAAGTGACCGGAGGGCAGGAGTCTGTCCTGACCACCTTTGTATCTGCAGTGCTTAGCACAGTCCTGGAAGTATGGTAAATTCCCCATAAATGTTTGTTTGGTGAACAGGAAATATTATTGTTTGTTCTGCTCTGCTTCCTAAGATAGGAAATTGGAATCATATATTTAATTTTCTTCAACAGCAAATGATGAAATAAGAAAAATATTTTCTCATTAACCTTCGGGTGATTAAGAAATTCAAATAACTGAAGTGCTATAAGGAAATTTTTTGGCTTACAAGGCATCCATTTATAGGTACCAATTGAAGGGATACCATTGTGAGTTAGAACAATCTGGCAGGCTCCAGAAGCCAGTCGTCAAGTAGAACATGTGTATTGCTCTTCCCATGGGGAAAACCTTCTCCCAACTCCGTAACCAATCTCCAAGCCAATTCTTTTAGAACACAACTAAAAGTCAGGGCAATGTGATATCGCCCTTAATTTGAAGCATATTCTGTGGCTGGTGACTCCTTTCAGTAACTCAAAGTTGTTAAAAGAAAGAAAAGAGCCCATTTTTTTTCTCAGCTGTAAAGGAACTGGCCATCCCGTAATAACTAATTTTACCGGATTTTCACAACGTGACAGTCTCTCTTCTGGGGGGTCTACGTGCATTAGTTTACTGCACTCTGAACACAACCTTATGAGTTAAGTATGATTATTTTCTCCATTTTTAAAGGAACTGAAGCTTGCAGAAATGAAACTACTAATTAGTAGCAGAACAGATATTAGAACCAAGGTCTGGCTGACCCCAAAGCACTCATAGATGGCCTCCCTTACAACACAAAGACTAATTGCTTCTCAATAAGATGACGAGAGGGAGGAGACTAATCCTGCAGACAGTCTACACAAGTCCATCCACACATGGGATTGGTGGATCAACAGTTGCTATTAGAACCATTGGAATTGGCAATAGCAAAGCCAGTCTTGACCGCGGCAAGAGCTACTTTGGAAGAGTGATGAACAGAAGTTTGTTTGCCTTTAAAAACAAAAGGAAGAAGTGGACGCAATGAGTGTAGACAATTCTTTCGATGAATTTCGTCGTAAAGGGCAGCTGAGAACTGGCGGGAGTGGTAGTTGGGGAGAGAGGTGGTGTCAGGGAAGAGTGAATATAGTAGGATGTCCGTATTCCAATGGGAATCATCTAAGACAGAGGAAAACAGTAGTTTAGGTAGAAAGGGAGAAAAGCCACATGAGAAGGGACGGGATCTGATCCACAATGGAAGAAGTGGCCTTAGATGGAGTAGGGATGGTGCACCCATAGTAATGGGAGAGGAGAAGGGGAAGAAACGTAGGCCAACGGAGAGTGATTGCTGGGCTATCCTAAGGTCCACTTGAGATCGTCGATCACGAACTGAAAATAAGGCCAGGAAGCATGATGCTGTGCTTCTTCCAACCATGTTTAGCCAGGTGCTGATAGAAAGAAAGTGGAGAATTCGTATTTATCAGGGTTGTGGTTTTTCCAGGTAAGTAGTATGGAGAGGAGGGGGTGGGGGGAGTTGAATCTGAAGGTGTATGAAGGAAAGAAAAGATAATAATGTACCTGGAAACTAATGTGGATAAAGGGGGAAGAGATGTCATGAGATAAGCAAATCATAGGTGCTGCGAAGGTCAGAGAGCCATTGGATTAAGATAACAGAGTAGACTGGAAAAGTAGGAGGTGGCGGGTGGAGGGTAGAATGTTTGACATCGAAATTATGGATGATGTCATTGTGAGAGCAGGGAGCCTGGAGAGTTGGACGAGGTCAAGGAAAGGAGAGGACGCTGAAGAGCTGAGAGACCAGAGGACAAGAAGAATCCACTGTGTAGATTCAGAAATCAGAATTATAACAGGAATGGTATTGGGGCAAGTGACAGTGATCCAAGTACCCACATCTTCAAGGAATGAGTTGGAATAACCCAAGGGTCTATAGACGGCTGCAATAAGTAGGCGTGGCGGTGGTGAGCCATGAATTCCTGAGGGCAGATGGGGGGATTCTAGGAAGTGGGAGGGGTTGGAGTGACACATGCAAACATTCACCCAAGCATGTTCCCTTCATGCACTTGGGAGCTCCCGTTGTCAGGAGTGGGGGGAAAAGAGGAGGACAGAGAGACAGGCCAGACCGCTTATGGATGAAGCCCCACCCTGCTGCTCCAGCATTCCTGCGTAAGCAATGCTGGCCACAGTGGCTTCTTTCCGTCCTCCCAGGTAATTTGTAAACCAAAAGCTGACAGTGGAAAACCCAGGGATGGCTGAGTGTTTATAGAATTAGAGCACCCTGGCACAGATCCAGGGGCCCTCCAGCTGCTGCAGCTGGTGATCTGGTTGCTCTGAGACTGTAGACGGCTCCCAGGAGGTTGCCCAGACTGCGGACTCCCACTGTCAGTCTCCAAGGCCGGGGACAGGAGAAGGGACAACCAACCATTTTCTCAGTTTTCTCCTTCTTTCCTCTTAACTCCTTCTGGCATCCGTGCGGGCTGGCTCTCTGGAGCACATCCCCAAAGCCCAGGGCCCTCCCAGGCAGAGCAGTCAGGGAGTCCTGGGGGGAAATACAAAATGCATCTGCCCAAGTTATTCAGGCCAGTGACACGGAGAGGGAAGTTCCTGCAATCTAACATGAATTGCTTTAGGACCTACAACATGGACTCTGAGACCATAACTTCTGAATCTACATTCTGTATTTGAAACCACTCAACTTTTTATGTAGAAGCAGCTCTGCTCTGCTCTGCTCTCCTTAGACGGTCACACACACACACACACACACACACACACACACACCTCACAGTGCTGTGCAGTCATCCCTAAGTTACTTAACTTCGGAGGCTCAGTCTCACTACCTGTGAAATGGAGACCTACTAACCTTCACCGTTCGAACCAGGTGGTCTCTTAACGGGAGGAAAAATTGTTTGAACTGCAGTTAGAATTCCTGTTCAAAAGGAAGGAGGGGTTGGGGGCACACGAAGCTACTTCTCCCCTGGTGCAGGACATATTCAAGCTCTGAAAATCCGGCATCTCCTCGTGAGAAGCACGGAACAAACGATTTCCCAAGCATCGGGGTAGGGCAGACGTAATACAAGAAGGCAGGGATCGTTTTAGAACTGGTTATGCTCCAGTTTTTAATAAATGGCCAAAGGGGTGGGGGCGGGGGAGGACACCCTCCAACAGGGAGTTGGGAGGCAGCGCGCGCGCCGCTGCCGAGCGTGACGGCCACGGTCGCCTAGCAACGGGCGGCGGGGATGCGCGCGGGGCGCCCGGCCTGGTGGGCGCGGGGAGCTCGCCGCCGCCACCGCCGCGCGCCCGCGGGCCTCCGGTACCCGCCGCGAAACTTTGGGGCTTCTCGGCGCCGGGGCGTCGACGCGAGCCCGGGGGGACGCAGCAATGCGCCTCGCGGGCTGAGGGCGACAGGATGAGGTCGCGGCCCGGCGCGCCCGGCCCGGGGATCCGCGGGGTCGCACCCGCGGAAAGTTGGCGCGCACCTGCCCGAGCCTGGGAGGCGCGCGGTCCCCGGTCCGAACTGGCCCGGCAAGTTTCTTTGGCAATTTCTTACCCCCTTTGGATCCGGTGTCCCGAACCCCGCCTGGCCCCCGGGTTTACGGACTCCGATCTCTGCGAGAGAGAAACCCGCGCTTTTCTAGGGGACCTGCGCGGTAGCAGATGCTTGATCGATTTGCCCTGAGTGATTGCGATTCTGTTTTTGTTTTCTGTTTTTTTTTTTTTTTTTTTCTCTTACTCCAGACAGTGAGTTTGTGGAAGCCTCTCCCGAGCCCTACAGCCCGGAGGAGTTAGGTAAGTCTAGCCCTTTGCCTCTTCTCGGAATTCCGCCCAAGAACGGAGAGTCTGGGGGTGCCAGGACTGAATCAGCTGGAGGGGAAGAGGGATAGGGTCAGGAGGCACCCCCCAGGGGTGCTTGGGGGTGACAGGGGAAGTGTCAGATGTGGCATGGGGGGCGGGGGGGGCGGTGGCGAGGAGCGAGGCTCAGCAAACTTACCGACCTGGGGCCTCTGGAAGCAGCCGGACTCATCCTACCTGGAAGGACACATTGGTGGCTGTCTCTGCCCAACCAAGGACCTTGCCCGATTAGGACCTCGTGAGAGTAGTCCATTACTGAATTGAGTTGAGCGCCCCCAAGGGTGGTCTAGTCACCACCTGGGAGCTGTGTCCCTCCCTGTAGGTGTCTGGGAACCGGGGGCATTTTGTCCTCCTGTGCCTGAACCTGTAAGTGTAGACTTGTGGTGAGTGAACTGCAACCCTCCTGTCACAGACAGACTTCCTTGTGTGGAGAGAAGGAAATTTGCATTGTCAGGATCCCTCTCAATATTCCTGCCACCCAGTCTCGCTTTGGTGGCTCAGCGATGGGTTCCCTTTTCTTTCTTTTGGTCCTTACCAAATCCCACTCCACCTGAAATAAAACCACCTCAGCGATGACTCACCCAAAATAGGTCTGCATGGAGGATGGCATTCCGAGACAGGGGAGAGTGCCTTGTTTTATTCAGAAGGTGTGTGTCTGACAAGTTGCGAGGCCATCATTATCTCTGTAAATGGAATCGCAGATTAAATGCATAAACAAAACTAGCTTTTAAAGGCTCACTATAGTGAATCCTCTTATGGAATGAAAATGACATCTACACCACAGGTTTGCATGAAGTGATTTATTAAGAGGGCGGATATGTGGTGAAGGGCTCTGCTCGTGTGTAATTGTGTATTAATGACACCAGCCCTGGCACTCCACAGTGTGACAGAAGCTATTTGGTTCT